>NC_090648.1:73549397-73868147 GCF_040937935.1 Hyperolius riggenbachi
AAGCCAACCATCGCTAGTACAATACATTGGCTATGTGTACAACCCTGGAAATGCTTTTTTAATAAGTGTAAAGCGCAGGTTTAATGCTAGGTACACACAATACAATTTTCTTGCAGATTTGCCTAGCAGATCGATTATTTCCAACATGTCTGATCTGAATTTTGATCAATTTTCCGATCGATTTCCGTTCTCTTCTATGAAACTTGATCGGAAAAAATGATCAAAATTCAGATTGGACATGTTGGAACTAATCGATCTGGCAGGTAAATCTGCCAGAAAATTTGTATGGTGTGTACCTAGCATTACACTGTCGGATTATTCATTGTTAGTAAGAGATGAATAGAGCACTATGCTATTACTCTCACAATTTTCATATTTCATGCAGCTGCTCCAAGGAAATCCCCTTTGGAATAGTCGGTCACATGATCCAGAGATCCCCCTCGGAAGCTGGCAGCAGAGTGAATGTTGCCAGTATGATTAGAGCTCTTAGCTCCTCCCTATGCAGCTAAAGGTTTAACTCTGAGGACAGTGTGATGTAGGCATGCCCCTAGAATGTTGGCGTCCCCTAAAAGTCATGACGTAACCATTTCATGTCACCACGCTTGCACCGCGTTACTCAAGCGCATGAGCGATAGAACTTTCAGTCTATTGCCTGCACACTGCAAAATGACCAATCTTTTGTGGATCAGGCACAAAGAGAGTGAAAATCTTGAATGAATAAAGTGATATATTTCATGAAATACTTGTTGCGAGCGAACACCATGCTTCTACGATGGGGACACCATGCTTTTTGGCAGCGCTGCTAAATAGCCAATACTCTTGCCTTGCAGCCCTATGACCCCAGGCTCGGATCTGAGTCAGGACACTATATGTATGGAGTTTGCAGGACTTTCCACCTATGTCCTAAAATTGTACTGCCAAATGGTTTCAAATAAATTGACCTTACAGTAGTGATTGTGAGCTGTGGTGTGAGACAAGTGGAGACAGGAATTGTTTAATGTAATCTATAAAGCTATAGATAGAAAATGCCAGGGGTGTATATGTTACGGCCAGAACCCGAAGTTTGGCCAGAACTAGAAGTGGCCGGCCACTTCGGGTTCTGGCCGGCCAATGTGCGAACTGGCCGCTGCGCTGCGGCCAATGTGAGAAATGCAACAATTCCTGTAAAGTTAATGGGATGTTGTGGCCGCAGCGCAGCGGGCAAAATGTATCACACATCTTACTTTATTCAATGACATTAAGCCGACCGGCTTTTTCCCCGCTTTCTCTCTTCCTCTCGCCTCTCTCTCCTCCCCTCGCCTCTCTCTCTTCCTTCTCTTATGGGCAGCCGGGCGGGGACACGCGTGTCCAGGAGAGTCGTTCGTCGCGGCAGGAGAGCAGAGCGGGGAGGCTGCAGACATCGCTTCTGCCAGCACCCGCTCTGCAAGAACGGCAGGATTCCCCTGCCGCGACGAACGACTCCGGAGGGACACGCGTGTCCCCGCCCGGCTGCCCATAAGAGAAGAGAGAGAGAGAGGCGGGGGGAGGAGGAGAGAGAGGCGGGGGGGAGGAGAGAGGCAGAGAAAAAGCCGGGCGGCTTAATGTCATTGAATAAAGTAAGATGTGTGATACATTTTGCCCGCTGCGCTGCGGCCACAACATCACATTAACCTTACAGGAATTGTTGCATTTCTCACATTGGCCGCAGCGCAGCGGCCAGTTCGCACATTGGCCGGCCAGAACCCGAAGTGGCCGGCCACTTCTAGTTCTGGCCAAACTTCGGGTTCTGGCCGTAACATATACAAGCATCATAAGTATATTAATAATACTGTTGATACACAGATTGATACACAGTAAAACACATACTTATGTTATTAAAGGTTTTGAAGGTTATTATATGATTATTATCACTTATTGGATTTATATAGCTCCAAACTACTACACAACACTGTACAATACATAAGGTTACAGACAATGATAAGAGGGGTGACAGACAACACAATACAGGTTACAAGCAGTAAGACACACAATGCCAGATCATACACTGGAGTAGTAGTCCCAATAATACAAACTTTCATCACCCTGTGGGTGGAGTGCAGGATCAAGTATGATACACAAGAAGGGAGGACCCTGTCAAAGGCTTACAATCTAAAGGGAGGATGTACAATTGAGAGGGAGGGGACAAACTTACCACAAAAAACAGAGTGACACTTTAAAGAGACACCGAAACAAAAAAAAAAAAGATATAATGACTATGTTGTGTAGTACGGATACTTACTAGAACATTAGTAGCAAAGAAAATAGTCTAATTTTTTTCAATTATATGGTGTGTTTTTATAACATTGCATCATTCTCTAATATTTGCAGTTTACACATCACACACAGCATTCTTAATGATTTCACAGAGCAGGCTAGTGAACTTCTGAACTGTCCTCTGCAGAAAAAAACAAAATACAGTGACTGACACTTGAGATAATAAGCTTCAGAAGACAGAGCTCTCTGCGACTTTGAAAGTCGTGGAGCTCAATGGCTCTTTTGCATAAACAACTGGAGTTTCTTAACTCTTCCTGTACTGGAAACAATATTAGACTTGTGCCTCTGCTGCTAATGTTTTATTTCTTAGCTGTATTACACATACAAATCATTATATCATAACTTTATTTTCACTTCAGATTCCCTTTAAACGCAGTTTTCTCTAAATAATATATATTCATCTGTGGTTAACTGGATTCTGGCATCTGATCAACCCCTGGAGTAATTCATATGTGACGGTAATTAAAAGCATAGAGCTGGCAGCTCTACGGACATGACCCGGGCACTACAACTTGCTGCAGGAAGCTCTCAGCTGGGATGTGTTGAGCCCTACTTAATCAGGGCCACAGCTGCTACTGGCACAGGAACCAGCTCTGACCCTCTGCATACTGATGCCACATACCAGTGTGCAGGCATCAACAAGCACGGCTATACCAGCCACTACACTAGCAGATATCACAAGCCAGGGAGCCAGACAGGGCACCTAATGCTACAGCTGCACTTCCTGGGCTTTATCTGATGCACTTATTAGAAGCATATGTACCATGAAATGGCCATAAATATGTATTTCAAATAAACGGAACCTCTGTTATGAAATGTGTATAGCGGGGAAATTTTACTAGCTTAGAAGAAGGCTTTTTTCCCCACAGCTATTTGATTTTATCGCTTTTCCAATGTTCAGTTTCTGTCTTGCTGGAAGAAATGCAATAAAATTTCCGATTGTTCTGCCTGAGCTCAGTGCTTCCAGTTAAATTCTTACCCTGTCCATAAGAGTCGCCCATTTAAAGGAAACATTACACTATCAGAAAGCAGGACTAGCACTGTCCGATGTAGCCGAAGTGGTGTGAGGCCTGATCCCCTACCGGACATTCTGCCAGGAGCTCCCCCACTGCCGAGATATGACAATCATACATCGGTCCTAGATAATCATAGGTAGAAGCAGCACACCATGTCTGTCTCTGTCTGTTTGCATGCTAATTTAACCTCCTTAGCAGTAACTCCGAATCAGGCTCGGGCAGGAAATCCGCAGCTCAGAGTGGTTATCCTGACTCGGGGTGGTATAGGCAGAGTCTGCTTGCAGCAGGAGTTTGAAACTCACCCAGGATCCAGACACTGGCAGACATTCTTCTAAAGCCGCATCTACACGCGTAGATGCGGCGGCGATGTTCCTTATCAATCGAGCCGCTGATGTGGCTCGATTGATAAGATCCGACAGGACGGATCTCCCCACCGCCGATTCCCTGCTCGCTCCCCGCGAGGGGACAATGGCAGGAAATCGAGCAGAAGATAAGCGGCGCCGGCGGGGACGAGCGGGGAATCGAATCCGGCGCGCGGGGACGCGGAAGAGGCGATCCGGCGGCTAATCGAGCCGCCGGATCGCCGCCTCATCTACACGTGTAGATGAGGCTTTACAGTCCTTGGATGCTTCAATCCCTCTGGTGAGGTCGCCGTCTGTTGTCGTGACGACAATCTCACTATGGTTTAGAGTGCCACCCGGTGGAAGAAGGGAGAATTGCAGCGCTGGATCCAGGGGAGGTGATCTGCAGGGCTACCACAGATCTATCTAGCGGTATGATTATTTTCAGCTTTTAAAAAAAAATTGCACCTCTTTCAGACCCTAAAATCTGGAAGTAATCAGAATGCCAGGGAGGTTAAACTCAGAGGGCCCAAATTCACCAGAATGTCTGCTGAACAAGGTCCAGAGGCGTAGCTAGGGCTTTCAACGCCCGGGGACAAAGACAGGTTATGTGCCCCCCCATGGTGGCAAAGTGCAAAATAGGGGCGCGGCCCCGCATCAGAATAGGAGCGTGATCATCGGTGCTGCTATACAAATACATAATAATATGGGAGGACATTAGACTATGGCTATGGTAGGATTAGATTGTGAGATCCTCTGAGGACAATCAGTGACATGACTATGTACTCTGTAAAGTGCTGCAGGAGATGTCAGTGCTATATAAATACATAATAATAATATGGAAGGACATTAGACTATGACTATGGTAGGATTAGATTGTGAGCTCCTCTGAGGACAGTCAGTGACATGATTATGTACTCTGTAATGTGCTGCAGAAGATGTCAGTGCTATAGATACAGACACATGACAGAGAACATTTATATGGCGCTTTTCTCCTGTTGGACTCACAGCGACAGAGCTGCGACCCCTGGGACGCGTTCTATAGGTCTCCTACTGAATAGGTGCTGGCTTACTGAATAGGGGGAGGAAAGATTTATTTGAACCAAAGTCTCCTAGTAGCAGTGGGGTTAAGGGAATAGGAAGGTGCTTTGTGCTATTGAGATTGAATGATATGAATCCCCAGAGGGATACAAGTACTGCGCATGAGTCTACAGGGCATAAATATGTGCTAGGCATTATGCAATTGCAATAAAACAGTAAAATACACACTAAAAAAGTGGTAGTGCAAACTACTAAGTAACAAGATGACCAGTAGTGAAAGGGTTTCTGGTGAACGCTGCCCACATTACGATTTTCTGGCCCACATTACGATATTCTGTCCCACATTACGATATTCTGGTGAACGCTGCGTAATATGTTGGCGCTTTATACATACAATAAATAATAATAATAATAAAAAAGGGTTAGTGCCAAAGAATTAGGGACGCTGAACTAAGTCTTAATAGAAGAAGCAGGCCTGGCCTGGCATACCATAGCAGAGAAGAGGAGTGAAGGACGGAGTTAACATCAGGAATGCTATAGAAGCAGGGAGAGTAAGGAGAGCCATCCTTCCGTGGCTGAAAGGGAAAGCAAGCAAGTGACAGGTAGAGGCAGCGAGCGGACAGCTTACTCTGGGAGGCAGCTGAAGTCAGTAAGAATATCCCAGGCTGTCCCGGTCTTGCTCTACAGTTTGCGGTGCTTGTATAAGCCAATCATAAGAGATGCGGGGCCATTACACTTCCCGGGTCTCCACTCTCCAGCTGCAGCATCCAGCATGTGCACAACACTTCCCCAGCTCACATGCAAAAGCGCAGCTCCTCTCCCTCCCTCTTCACTTGTGTCTCCACACGCGGCTCCCTCTGACAGCTCCCGGGGCTCCCTCCAATCCATTCCACCACACAGCATACTCAGCTCCATCTGGATAGCATGCACACGGCTCCCTCTGCTCTATGTGGATTCCGCACACAGTCCGATCAGCACTCCAGTGACAGTCCACACTGATAAGTCCCTGCGCGATCCAGCCAGGCCTCCACTACTGACTCAAACTTCCCGGGGCTCCAGTGACAGCATCCTGCACGTGGAAGCTGCGTGCACAGCACGTAATGACGTGAGCTGGCACCGCAGCTACTCTCTGCATAGTCTGCAGACTCGGGCAGAGAGGAGATTGAAAAAAAACAAAAAAAACAAAAGGCAGATGGGCGCCCTCAGGGAGTCGGCGCCCGGGGGCACTTGTCCTACCCCGCCCACCCCTAGCTACGCCTCTGACAAGGTCTCTCCAGATAAAACAGCTGCCTCTTGGCTCTACACTATTACACTATGGATAGAGCTGTTCATAGTCTATGGATAGATCTGACTGAGAAAACTGTGATGTTCAGCCCTGGATTACTGTGCTGCAGAGGCTCCTGAATGGGATGCTTAAACTTGATTTAATTTACATCAGAAATGTATATATAAGTAGGACTGTTTACGCTAGCAGGATCAATCCCACAACAGGCAGCAGCAAACTAGCGGGTGTGCAGAACAGACCCATGTTTTCTAGTGAACTACAGGCCCCCTGAAACATTCTCCACACAACAATGAATATGGAGCACCAAAGCCTGCTAAGAAAGCCGCAGTGTCAGAGACCGGGCCGGTTCTCTCATGAAGCAAGGTGAAACATTTGCATCAGGTGCAGAAATTACAGGAGCAGCATTTTTATAACAGCATGCAGTCAGTGTAGGAGGAGAAGTGAGAGGAGAGTGAGGTGAAGAGGTCATTATTGGGGAAAAGCAGCTGCTTGTGCTGCGTGAGGAGCCTGACAGGGAGTAAGGAGGGGGGAGGCAGGAGAGCAGCAGCGTTTCATTTGATTTGCACAGCAGAAGGGAGGAGGGGGCACTGCTGTACTGACTGAGGAGTAATGGAGTGGCTGAGGGTGAGCAGTTTGTTTGTCACTGACTCACAGCCATCCAGCGTGCTACTATGTTGAGCTGCAGCATGTCATGTGAGAACATTAAATGAAGCAAAGTAAAGTGTCGGTGCTGTGCAAGCATTCAAAATGTTGGGGGGGGGGGGGATCCACATAATTTTGCCTTAGGCAGCAAAGTCTAGAACCGGCCCTGGTCAGAGAGGTGTATGCAGATGAAGGGAGCAGTTTGATAATGATAACCACTAGTTAAAGCACATATAGAGTTTGTCATTACCAGCTTAGCACCAAGTAAGAGCGAATATAGAAATGGAAAGAGTGTGTGTTAAGGGTTTGCAGGTGTTAAGTATGGATGGAACCGCAATCTGAATCTGCAAATGAGAGTTAAAACACCATTGGGGGATTGCCTGCATTTGTATACGCTAGAACATATGTTACTACTGCAGTGGGGGTAGGGACCCATCAGTTTATGCCTAGGCAGTGCTTTAATTACAATAAAATGCTGCATACTGTGAATTCATAATAGCTACAGGAGGCAAGAACAAGACGTACAGACGATTACTGAAAAGTCAGCAAATAAAGGCCCCAACTCTGAATTTATACAAGTCTGAACATTACCATCAGATAGCATGGAAAACAGATTAATTAGCAATCCTGTAACATGATTCCGCCAGGGTAACACAAATCACCCTAGACAGAACATAAAGCAGTATTACACCTGCTGTATCAGTTTTACTCTCCGGTGCGGGGATGCTTTGATTTCAGAGGCGTGTCGAGCATGTCGCCAACATCTATGGCAAGCTACAGCAAACATTTCATGCAACAAGGAGCACGTGTGGCTTACAGCAAGCATCCAGGCAGCGCTTTCACCTCCGCTTCTCATGAATGATTTAAAAGACTGATTTAAAAGACTGCCAGCTTTCACATCATACATGAAAACAGTACTTAGTAATGGGTTTCTCATACCTGTACTGTCTCTGTGGGGAGGCTATGACTCAGCTGAGCAACTTCAGCACAGCGGGCTGGATCTCTACCTAGTGGTGCAGCTAAAGGGCCATGTGCCACAGGGCAAATTATACACCCCACCCCCAGCACTGTCTGCATAACATCACATGGTATAGGCAACCAAAACCAGCTTTCTCAGGACAGCCACTGTGTGAGAGAGGTGGAAGCAGGGGACAAGGAGTGGTTTGTTAGTGATGGTCACTATTTAACCACTTCGGGACTGGCCGCCTAACCCCCCACCCCCCTTAAGGACCAGGGCATTTTGCGGTGGAGGGGGGTGCGCGCATTTGAGGTCAGGCGGCCAGATCCAGTCTGTGGCTGGCTGGGCAGTGTCCCTCCCATGGTGGCAAGTGTCCCCCCTTATGCCAGCAGCAATCACTCACCTTCCAGGCTCCAGCGATGAGCCGCAGTAGCCCCCTTCTTCTCCAGCCGGGATCTCCAAATGGCGCTCAGGTCGGGTCGCGGCTTGATGACGTCATCAAGCCGGGACCCGGCGCTGACCTCAGATGGAGCAGAGATGCCGGCCAGAGCAGAGGGGGACGCCGATCGTCGCTGGAACAGCAGGGAGGGGAGTGGATCCTCTTTTCCCCCCTGCTGCCGCCGCTGTCAAAGTGATCACTACGATCCGACGGTGATCGTAGTGATCACGTGATCAGCAGCCATACACGATGGCTGCTGATCACTGAGGGGAGATGCCAGCTGTCATATGACAGCTTAATCTCCCCTCTCGGGTGCGCACAATCGCGTCAGGACGGTTCTTTAGCGCGGACGAATCAACGTCCGGTCAGAACTGTACCACCACCTGCTGGACATTGATTCAACCTACGGCAGTCCCCAGAAGGTTAAAAGATTACCTCTGAACAACAACAACAAATAACATTTGTAAAGCGCTTTTCTCCTGTAGGACTCAAAGCACGTAAGCATGGCTCCGACCAATAATTGGTTGATTGGCCAGGCTAAACAGGTGGCTTTTCAGTCCTGATTTGAATAACTCCAGGGATGGGGCTGTCTTTACTGCGTATGGTAGGGAGTTCCAAAGAGTAGGGGCAGCATGACAGAAAGCTCTGTCTCCAAAGGTTTTGAGTTGCACTCTGGGAGTGACCAAGTTTATAGAACCTGCTGATATGAGGTTTTGGTGCAGCTTCAGCAAGTCCTTCATGTATCCAGGGCCCAGATTGTGCAGTGATTTGAATGTCAGCAGTTCAATCTTGAAGAGTATTTCCATTCTACTGGTAGCCAGTGCAGTGAGCGAAGGACCGATGTAATGTGAGCGAAGGATCGGTGTAATGTGATGATTTGAAGTGTCTAATTCAGGCAAATTTTATTGTATACTCCACAAAACAGTGTGACGCATTTCACAGGCAGGGCCGGGCCGAGGCAGAGAGGCTCCAGCCTCAGGGCGCGGTGTAGGAGGGGCACACAACTCACTCAGCTATCATTCCCCTATTGTGTTTGAAGCAGAGGGAAATAAGAAAAGGGGATACATGGCAGGGACTGCAAGCCGGATAACTAGAGATTAAGGTGTTGGGGGCCCTGGGGAGACTCTTATTCTAATACCAATCAGTGTGTGACGGCTCGGGTGGGAGGGATGGAGGGGCGCACTTTGGTGTCTCAGCCTTGGGTGCTGGAGGACCTTGTCCCGGCTCTGTTCACAGGTTGTTCACCTGCTTTTTCAGGCAAACAGTAGTGAGAGGCGTAAATGTCTGCTAAAAGCTCATAATCAGTTACTCGCCTGAAGAAGCGGGAGAAATACCTGCAAAACGCGCAGTACTGTTTTGTGAAGTGCACAATAAAATTCAAATCTTCAGTGGGGAGGTAAGTCCAACATTAATCTATAATCTGACAAGCTCTCGCTGAATATCGTAGTATGGATACAGAGGCGCCAAAAGTATAACATTATCTAAAACGTTTAAAACATGAGGAGGCAGTGGTGGACTCACCCCCTCTAAACAGACACAAAAATTGCCAATGTGTTTGTCAAACGCAACAAGTTTATTTACATACTCCGCGGGACAATGCAAGCGCGTTTCGCAGGTTTGATCCTGCTTAATCAGGCAATATTAACGGACCAATAGCATATGTGGTCAGTAGAAGAGCCAGGCACCTGCCTATACAGTGGTTGCCTTTGAGGTAACCCTGCTTTGTGAGTATAGCTTATTATGCAATTATATTTCATTTCAACTACCAGTACATACTACACTATATTTGGCTCTTGGTGTCCCTACTCTGTGTTCTGTCTTGCTGAATATGTTCAGGAGGTCTCAGTGCGGCAACGATGGCCAACAGGGGGATCTGTGAAGCCTCCGGACTATCCAGAAGCTTTCCTCTACTGAAGCATCAAACTTTTATCTCTTCGCTCGCATCAGGTGTGCTTTAATACAAGATCTTATAATAGAACGTGAGCTTAGGATTTCTAGCACATGAGGTTAGTTGTGATTTCTCTGCAGCTCAGTAAGCTCAGCTGACAGCCTGTACAGCCACATTTGGTAATTACAGCAATAGTTTATACCCGGACTGGAGAGAGGATTGAGGAGTAGAGCCTCCCAGCCATGTCTGCTGGTAACACAAGGCTCGGAGGCTGGAAGAGACTGGACTGCCAACACATGAATCTCATTTCCAGAGCCCAGAAGGGGAATGGAAGTCCCAGAGTCTCCGACGTGCTTGGTGAAATGATCTTTTAAGAAGAAGGGTTAATGGTAGTTTATGTAACGCACATCTCCGTGTTGTGAGCATTTATCGCTGAGCTGGCGTTTAATTAATTCTCCTCATTATGGCTCGGCGTTCCCGGTAATTAAATTCTCAGTTTCCATTTCTTTCTTTTTCTGGGGAAACACAGGACTGATATGATGTAATAAGTCTTTTTGTGGCGCTGCAAAGGGAATGAATATTTAATGTATTGCTCTCTCCGTAATGAGAAAAACTGAAATATTTCCAGCATCGAGATTCATGAGCAAAAAGTACAATTCTATTAGAAGCGTCAGCGATGAGTGGTGAATGCTGAAGAGGGGGTACCGGCTGGCAGATTCATTTCCTGAACTCTCTGCGGAGCCGCCGGGAGATGGATTCGCTCCTGACGGCGGTGAGGATTGTGCGGAAATGTACAGCGAAATGATGCAACGGCCCAGGCTGGAAGGGATAAATGTATTCCTAGATAACACTTAATAGGGCTGTCTGGCCTTTACCACAGAGATTAGAGGGTTTATGCGATAAGGCAGAGGGAAACGCAATAACATATGGAGTACACTTTATTTCCTCCAACTTCCACAGAAAACATGAAGCTCTAGAGCAGCTTTCTGGCTTTTGTTTCTGTCTGTGTACTGATAAGAGAGACAGAAGAGATTTCCTCTCACTTGATTCAATGGCTGTACGCACAATATTAACCTTTACCAGTACTGTATGCCGAATACTAACCTTTACCAGTACTGTATACCTAATACTAACCTTTACCAGTACTGGATACCTAACACCAAGCTTTACATGTACTGTTTGCCTAATTCTAACCTTTACCAGTACTGTATACCTAATACTAACTTTTACCAGTACTGTATACCTAATACTAACTTTTACCAGTACTGTATGCCTAACACTAACCTTTTACCAGTACTGGATACCTAACACTAATCTTTACATGTTCTGTATGCTTAATACGAACCTTTACATGTTCTGTATGCCTAATACTAACCTTTACACGTACTGTATACCGAATAATAACCTTTGCATTTACTGTATGCCTAATACTGACCTTTTACCAGTACTGGATACCTAACACTAACCTTTACATCTACTGTATGCCTATCACTAACCTTTACATGTACTGTATGCCTAACACTGACCTTTACCAGTACTGTATGCCTAACACTAACCTTTACATGTACTGTATGCTTAACACTAACCTTTACCAGTACCAGTACTTTATGCCCAAGACTAACATTTACATGTTCTGTATGCCTAAAACTAACCTTTACCAGTACTGTATTCCTAATACTAATCTTTACATGTACTTTATGCCTAACACTAACTTTTACCAATACTGTATGCCTAACACTAACCTTTACATGTACTGTATGCCTAACACTAACCTTTACATGTACTGTATGCCTAACACTAACCTTTACATGTACTTTATGCCTAACACTAACCTTTACATGTACTTTATGCCTAACACTAACTTTTACCAATACTGTATGCCTAACACCAACCTTTACATGTACTGTATGTCTAACACTAACCTTTACATGTACTGTATGCCTAACACTAACCTTTATTAACAGGATGCCAGGAAACTGGTATTGATTAAAAGGAAATAAATATGGCAGCCTCCATATCCCTCTCATTTGTCCATTAACATGAAAGTATTTCCCAGGATTCTGACCATGGCTGACTGTGTACCAGGTGGGGGATATGCCTGAACCAAATTGCACTGGAGTTCTGCTATAATTAATAAAACAGAAACACTCACATTGGTGGCCTGAAAACCTCTTCCGCTCTCAATGAAGAACAAAGGCCAGGTCCTCCTACAATGGGGAGCCAGGATCCTAGAGTGTAAATGCATCGGGGGTCTGGCATAAACATTGTTCAGACTCGCAGTCAGGATCTTCAAACGTCTGCACTCTTTCATCCTCACATATCAAAGCTGGATTAAGCTGTGAAATAATTCCTGATTTTTTTTTTAATGCAGTTCTCTTCCTATAATTGCACTTCTATATCTACTGATGTGTCAGACTTCTAATGTACTCAATACCGGGACCATAAAACTGAATGTGCTTTCCTTACTTGTGCCGCAGTGTTATTGGGGAAATTAAAAGGATCAGTCCGTCCAAAACTGCAAACTCATCTTCTCTTAGTTTATGACTGGAATCAAAATGAATAAAATTCAAGAATGATGTAAAGATCTATGTGAATATTTGTATTCTCTACTAAAAATGTGTTTGTCTAATTCCCATCCTTTATAAGTGAACCTCCAGACTAAAAATCTGCTCAGCAGCACTGAAAAGGCTTGGTGTTTCTTTAACAGTTTCACAGCATCAGAACTTTGTTTTTCTTACCCAAGCCTCATTTTTAGCTGCACAGAAGAAAACTGCCCGGGAATTTTTCCCTTGATGCTGTGCAAAGCATGATGGGATTTCTGATGTTGTTGTTCTCGTTCTGCTGTTTTGGCAGATTTAAAGCCTAGCATGCAGCTGGGAGGGGTGATCAGGACACAGTGCAAGTGGGAATCTCCCTCCCCCCCGTACCACGGGTTGCGCTAATAGCATAATTTGCAATACACAGTGCTGTTAGTAAGAGTAATATCATGCACTGTCTTTTCATATTATATTCATATATCTTTCCTGCATCAGGTCCCTAGTTCTTACTTTTAGCAAGCGAGACCTCTCTTGCACAGTACTGTTTTGGGGGGTGTTTTGAGAGTTTTTTTGAAACTAAATTATGCACAAAAATTTGCATGCTGTAGGCTACCACTAACAAAATTTGCACATTTTTTCCCAGTACAGGAAGAGTAAAAACAAAAAAACAAACTTAAGCTATCTATGCAGTACAGCTTCTTTGATCTATTCAACCCACTGGGTGTAATACAGTCCTGTGTTTTGAAGCACTTAAACAGCCAAGAAACAGTGAGAGGTAAGGTTTTACTGCAGGAAAGTTCAAAGGGTCATTATTTCTGCTTTGTTTTATAGCTTAAACACAGGGGCCCATATGCAATTCACTTTTTCACCTGTGTTTTCTCCAAGGTGATATTTTCACACCTTGTGAATAAAATGCTTTTTCGAATGCGGACATGTGAGAAAATTTTTACTGTACTTTTTCATGTACTTTTTGGTACTTTAACAATTTCAAAGTGCTGAAAAATTACTTTAAAAAGACATTAAAAAAATATGCAAGGGAACACAGAATAGAGACACTGAGAGCCCAATATAGTGTAGTATGTACTGGTATGTGGATATGACAAGTATCTATTTATACTCACAAACATGGGTTACCGTCCAGGTAACCACTATATCAGCAGGTGAGGAGATTAAACCTGTCCCCACTCAGGATTAAGAAGTCGCTCTCTTAGCTAGTCAGTTGGTGACTGCTCATTGGTGGCTCGCTCAAGACCAGTCCAATTCTTCCATGGTTTTAGATGCAGCATATCTGGGCTCTTATGAGGCTCTCACCCAAATTCTATATAGGGGATCGAAGGCGCCATACCCACTGACAGCTAATATGAGAGTTATTGTTAGGGCTTGGAATGTGGTACACTCCTGGTATAATGCCCCACCACATAGACTATCCCCAAATACCCCCATATGGAACAACCCAACCCTTGCCCAATTCTATACTATACCCGACCCAATCATCTGGATAAAGAAGGGTGTCTCCCAATTATCACACATCATATCAAATGGGACCATAATGGACTTTGATAACCTCAAAGAAAATTTCTCTCTTCCAAACAACTATTTCTTTCGGTATTTACAATTAAAACACGCATTTCATGCTCAATTTAAGAGATCAGTAAGTGTACAAACCTCGGAATTAGAGGATATCCTTAGAAATGAAAATCTCCAGAAAACACTCTCTACGCTTTATCAACATATAATCTTACTCACTGAGCCTCACTCTACGGTATACAAACAGCCATGGTCCAATTTGTTTCCTACTATTGATGAGGAGGACTGGGAGAATGCCCTTATAAAACCATTCGAATACCTAATTGCCTCAAAAGATAAACTAATTCAATTTAAAATATTACACAGGGCCTATATGACTCCTAGTAGACTTGCAAGATTCCAATCTTCGAGTTCTGCTTCCTGCTGGAGATGTGGGGAAGAGCTAGCAGACTTTGACCACATTTTCTGGCTCTGCCCCAGGATAGCCTCACTCTGGGAGAAAATTTGTAAATATATCACTAAAATAACCAAAATAAGGGTCACTCCTGAACCACTACACTGTCTTCTGGGGAAAGTGACGGCCCTAGCCCCTACCAGAGCTCAAAGAACACTTTTGGGTCTATTACTGTTTTACTACAGGAAAAGTATATTATTACAGTGGAAACAACCCGACCCTCCATCAATCCCTTACTGGAAAAACCTAGTAAATTCATCCTTACACCTATATAAGGCCGCATACATTGCTAGGGGATGTGCTGCTAAATTCCAAAAAGTTTGGGGCATATGGACAAGAAACAGGGAAACGCTCTCTTCAGAATAAAATATTAGTCTAAAAGAAACTAAGGATAAAAGATGTCTTTCTTTCCTGGGGCTCATACCTGCAACTTACATCACTCCTCATTAGGTCAACCTATAATAATAAAAAAATAAATAAAATGTTCGCTGGGACACGACATAAGAGGAGGGGGAGGATACCTTCAACTTTAATATGCATCCTTAAGAATACATGCCAAATGTGATATGTGAGGTAATGTAGGAATACTACACACTGTATTGCATGCAATATGATACAGAATTAATTATCTGAATGTTGACTATTATAGATACAGCTTACTGTTAATACCCAACACCATTTATTGACTTCTTAATGTCTGTACGTTGGAATCCCCAACTGTTTTTGGGGACTGTTGTATCTAAATGTATGTTCTCTTCTCTAAAAACAAATAAAAAGAAACTTTAAAAAAAAAAGAAGTCGCTCTCTGTAGATAGGAAATAAGGGGCAACACCCCTCCACCAAGGGTGGACCCAGGAACTGTATAAGCAGGCAGAGGCGCCAAAAGGATAAAAAATATTCTAAAACGTTTAAAATGAGAGGAGGCAGAGGTGGACTTACCTCCTCCAAGGAGACACACACGAGTTGTGTACATTAAAAACAACAAATGTATTTATATACTCCAGAAAGTGCGTTTCGCGGGCATCTCTCGCTTTATCAGGCAATAGAAACAGAGCATAAAACTCAAATAGGTCTGGTGCAAATCTCAGCGCCTCTGACAGACAGACATTTTTATGCTCCGTTTCTATTACCCGATGAAGTGGGAGATGCCCGCGAAACCTGCACTTTCTGGAGTATATAAATACATTTTTGTTGTTTTGAATATACACAACACTCGTGTGTGTCTCCTTGGAGGAGTTAAGTCCACCTCTGCCTCCTCTCATTTTAAACATTTTAGAATATTTTATCCTTTTGGCGCCTCTGTCTGCTTATGCAATTAAAAAATTATCTGCTAGGAGAAAACTCAGGAGAAAAAAGGTAATTGCATGTGGGCCAGAGGCCCATATGTAATTCACTTAGGTGATTATTTTTAAACTAGTCAATAAAATGACTTTTAAACCACCAGCAAGCAAGAAAATACTTCACATAATTGTGATAGCAGTTTTTAACCTATTCTTTGTTACTTTTTCCATTGCAAAATGCAGAAAACTTAGTCTAAATAGAAGATTGAAAAATTTTCTCCTAGGAAAAAACTTAGGTGAAAAAGTTAATTGCATATGGGCCAGAGTGTGTAACTGTGACAATGTGATGCAATATTATAAAAAAAAGCTATATAGCTGAAAAAGAAAATAGATGACTTTTCTTTGCTAATGTTCTATTCATTATCTGTACTACAAATACAATTCATTGTATCATACTTTTTTTCAGTTCAGGTTTGAATTATGTTCCTCTGTAATTAGTGAAGTGATCCAGAATCAGCATAGGATTTTCTTTAGATAATAAAATATGCTTCATATTCGCTATAACGCCGCGCACTGACTGCGACGCCTGGGATATGACTACTCATGTTCAGTTTCTAACCAGCTATTCCCAGGATATTCTGATGTGAACTGTGTATGAACTGTACCTTGATATGTCTGTGTATTATCCCAACTACAAGACTCTTTGCAGCATTTAATAAAGCTAACATAACGTGTACTCACGGCCTGTCCTTGGACAGCGCGTGACATGAGCGTGTTGGGAATTAGCGGCTTATGCCAGTACGGCAATACGAGCTGCTGATTAATTCCAGTACTCCATGGAAACTTCACCGGGCAGTCTCACAGAAATAAACACGGCTGTCACGGATCTGGTTTTGTAAAAATTTTTTTACATTATTACTTTATACATTATTTAGTCAGTGTTTGCCCATTGTAAAAGCTTTCCTCTCCCCAATTTACACCGTTAAAAGCAGGCTGTGGAGACGAAGTTGAGGAGTCGAAGTCGGAGCAATTTTGGGTACTTGGACTCAGAGGTTTCATAAACTGAGGAGTCGGAGTCGAGTGATTTTGTACCAAATCCACAACCCTGGCAAGAATTAGACTAAGGAGTCGGAGTAGAGGAGTCAGAGCCATTTTGGGTACCTGGAGTCGGAGTCGGTGGTTTCCTAAACTGAGGAGTCAGAGTCGGATGATTTTTGTACCAACTCCACAGCCCTGGTTAAAAGCATACCTGAAGTGACATGATGTGATAAACATAGGTACATATACCCTTGAAAGACATTATCGGAAGTCCCTTTCTGTTTTCCAGTGCAGCAAGAGTTAAAAATTGAGTTATCTAGGCAAAAAAACAGCTTGCCAAATTCAGTCCGGTTTCCTGAAAAGTACACAGAAGCTAAAACAGCTGAGAAACAGTGAGAGATAAGGCTTCTAATGAGTTTTAATTTCAGTTAATTTCAAAGGGTCATTATTTCTCTGTCAGCTAAACAAAACAGAGTGTGAGTTCTAAGCAGCAACTGCGACAATCCGATGCAATCTTAAAAATTATGTGACTGAAATGAAAATAATAAAGGACACTCATTTCCATGCTACCAATGTTCTATTTATTCTCCATACTACACACAGAATTAATAATCTCATTTGTTTATCTTCACTTCAGCTTCACTTTAAATTTATCACAGGTGAGGAGGCAGTAACATCTTTACTGCTGACAGGTGCATCATTGCAGAATACTAGTTTATTGTGTGTTTTCCAGAAGTCACTAGACATAACACCTTGTCACCCCAGAATGCTCTGGAAGGGGAATTCCACATAGCTAAACAGCCTAGGCTAAGCCTCGGTAGGAGGGCGGGGCTAAATACCAATATACAGCAATATACAGTACAGACCAAAAGTTTGGATACACCTCATTCAAAGAGTTTCCTCTCTTTTCATGACTATGAACATTGTAGATTCACACTGAAGGCATCCAAACTATGAATTAACACATGTGGAAGTATAGTACGTAACTAAAAAGTGTGAAACAACTGAAAATATGTCATATTCTAGGTTCTTCAAAGCAGCCACCTTTTGCTTTGATTACTGCTTTGCACACTCTTGGCATTCTTTTGATGAGCTTCAAGAGATAGTCACCTGAAATGGTCTTCCAACAGTCTTGAAGGAGTTGGCCATTTTGCCTTCACTCTGCGGTCCAGCTCACCCAAAACCATCTTGATTGGGTTCAGGTCTAGTGACTGTGGATGCCAGGTCATCTGGCGCAGCACCCCATCACTCTCTTTCCTGGTCAAATAGCCCTTACACAGCCTGGAGGTGTGTTTGGGGTCATTGTCCTGTTGAAAAATAAATTATGGTCCAACTAAACGCAAACCGGATGGAATAGCATGCTGCTGCAAGATGCTGTGGTAGCCATGCTGGTTCAGTATGCCTTCAATTTTGAATAAATCCTCAACAGTGTCACCAGCAAAGCACCCCCACACCATCACACCTCTTCCTCCATGCTTCACAGTGGGAACCAGGCATGTAGAGACCATCCGTTCACCTTTTCTGCGTCGCACAAAGACACAGTGGTTGGAACTAAAAAGCTCAAATTTGGACTCATCAGACCAAAGCACAGATTTCCACTGATCTAATGTCCATTCCTTGTGTTCTTTATCCCAAACAAGTCTCTTCTGCTTGTTGCCTGTCCTTAGCAGTGGTTTCCTAGCAGATATTGTACCATGAAGGCCTGATTCACACAGTCTCCTCTTAACAGTTGTTCTAAAGATGTGTCTGCTGCTAGAACTCTGTGTGGCATTGATCTGGTCTCTAATCTGAGCTGCTGTTAACCTGCGATTTCTGAGGCTGGTGACTCGGATGAACTTATCCTCCACAGCCGAGGTGACTCTTGGTCTTCCTTTCCGGGGGCGGTCCGCATGTGAGTCAGTTTCTTTGTAGCGTTTGATGGTTTTTGAGACTGCACTTGAGGACACTTTCAAAGTTTTCCCAATTTTTCAGACTGACTGACCTTCTTTTCTTAAAGTAATGATGGCCACTCGTTTTTCTTTACTTAGCTGCTTTTTTATTGCCATAATACAAATTCTAACAGTCTATTCAGTAGGACTATCAGCTGTGTATCCACCTGACTTCTCCACAACACAACTGATGGTCCCAACCCCATTTATAAGACAAGAAATCCCACTTATTAAACCTGACAGGGCACACCTGTGAAGTGAGAACCATTTCAGGTGACTACCTCTTGAAGCTTATCAAAAGAATGCCAAGACTGAAAAGCAGTAATCAAAGCAAAAGGTGGCTACTTTGAAGAACCTAGAATATGACATTTTCAGTTGTTTCACACTTTTTGGTTAAGTACTATACTTCCACATGTGTTAATTCATAGTTTGGATGCCTTCAGTGTGAATAGTCAGTCATGAAAATAAAGAAAACTCTTTGAATGAGAAGGTGTGTCCAAACTTTTGGTCTGTACTGTATAGCTACAGGAAGTGATAGATGCTAAAACTAGAATCATTACCTTTAAAGGGAAGGTTCAGGGAGGGTGGGTAAAAAATCAAAATCAATTTCCACTTACCTGGGGCTTCCTCCAGCCCGTGGCAGGCAGGAGGTGCCCTCGCCGCCGCTCCGCAGGCTCCCGGTGGTCTCCGGTGGCGCGCCCGACCTGGCCAGGCCGGCTGCCAGGTCGGGCTCTTCTGCGCTCCAAGTCCTGGTACTTCTGCGTCCCACGCCGGCGCTCTGACGTCATCGGACGTCCTCCGGGCTCTATTGCGCATGCGCAGTAGAGCCCAGAGGACGTCCGATGACGTCAGAGCGCCGGCGTGGGACGCAGAAGTACCAGGACTTGGAGCGCAGAAGAGCCCGACCTGGCAGCCGGCCTGGCCAGGTCGGGCGCGCCACCGGAGACCACCGGGAGCATTGCGGAGCGGCGGCGAGGGCACCTCCTGCCTGCCACGGGCTGGAGGAAGCCCCAGGTAAGTGGAAATTGATTTTGATTTTTTACCCACCCTCCCTGAACCTTCCCTTTAAAGTGGGCATCCTGAATAACTTATTTATTTCTATTTGTCACTAGAATACGTCTTTAAGTAAATGTATCATCTTAAGTCAAATAAAAAAAGTATACCGCATCTTCGAATAGGAAATTTTTCCTGTTTTCGGTGGTGTTCTACTGTAGGACTGATAAAACGTCTTTGAAATACCATGGCCTGTATAGATGAGAACATTTACAGAAATTATGATCTTCGTGTGTTCTTCAACTTAGGAAAAAAATAAAATTGTGAACATCTCATTGCATAAAAAGCAACAAGTTTTGAATCAGGATGATACCATTTATGGGCTAACTTACAGTGATGTGAAAAACTATTTGCCCCCTTCCTGATTTCTTATTCTTTTGCATGTTTGTCACACTTAAATGTTTCTGCTCATCAAAAAACGTTAACTATTAGTCAAAGATAACATAATTGAACACAAAATGCAGTTTTAAATTATGGTTTTTATTATTTAGTGAGGGAAAAAAACTCCAAATCTACATGGCCGTGTGAAAAAGTGATTGCCCCCCCTTGTTAAAAAATAACTTAACTGTGGTTTATCACACCTGAGTTCAATTTCTGTAGTCACTCCCAGGCCTGATTACTGCCACACCTGTTTCAATCAAGAAATCACTTAAATAGGAGCTATCTGACACAGAGAAGTAGACCAAAAGCACCTCAAAAGCTACACATCATGCCAAGATCCAAAGAAATTCAGGAACAAATGAGAACAAAAGTAATTGAGATCTATCAGTCTGGTAAAGGTTATAAAGCCATTTCTAAAGCTTTGGGACTCCAGCGAACCACAGTGTGAGCCATTATCCACAAATGGCAAAAACATGGAACAGTGATGAACCTTCCCAGGAGTGGCCGGCCGACCAAAATTACCCCAAGAGCGCGGAGAAAACTCATCCGAGAGGCCACAAAAGACCCCAGGACAACATCTAAAGAACTGCAGGCCTCACTTGCCTCAATTAAAGTCAGTGTTCACGACTTCACCATAAGAAACAGACTGGGCAAAAACGGCCTGCATGGCAGATATCCAAGGCGCAAACCACTTTTAAGCAAAAAGAACATTAAGGCTCGTCTCAATTTTGCTAAAAAACATCTCAATGATTGCAAAGACTTTTGGGAAAATACCTTGTGGAACGACGAGACAAAAGTTGAACTTTTTGGAAGGTGCGTGTCCAGTTACATCTGGCGTAGAAGTAACACAGCATTTCAGCAAAAGAACATCATACCAACAGTAAAATATGGTGGTGGTAGTGTGATGGTCTGGGGTTGTTTTGCTGCTTCAGGACCTGGAAGGCTTGCTGTGATAGATGGAACTATGAATTCTACTGTCTACCAAAAAATCCTGAAGGAGAATGTCTGGCCATCTGTTCGTCAGCTCAAGCTGAAGTGATCTTGGGTGCTGCAGCAGGACAATGACCCAAAACACACCAGCAAATCTACCTCTGAATGGCTGAAGAAAAACAATATGAAGACTTTGGAGTGGCCTAGTCAAAGTCCTGACCTGAATCCTATTGAGATGTTGTGGCATGAACTTAAAAAGGCGGTTCATGCTAGAAAACCCTCAAAGCTGAATTACAACAATTCTGCAAAGATGAGTGGGCCAAAATTCCTCCAGAGCGCTGTAAAAGACTCGTTGCAAGTTATCACAAACGCTTGATTGCAGTTATTGCTGCTAAGGGTGGCCCAAGCAGTTATTAGGTTCAAGGGGCAAATTCTTTTTCACACATGGCCATGTAGGTTTGGAATTTTTTTTCTCACTAAATAATAAAAAACATCATTTAAAACTGCATTTTTTGTTCAATTATGTTATCTTTGACTAATAGTTAACGGTTTTTGATGAGCAGTAACATTTAAGTGTGACAAACATGCAAAAGAATAAGAAATCAGGAAGGGGGCAAATAGTTTTTCACATCACTGTAGAGATCTAGCAATTACAATAAAAAAAAAAAAAAAACCCAGGCTCTTTTAGCCGGGTGCTCCACCCGGCTAGTTTTGGTGACCACCCGGCTGTCATCGGCTCTCCTCTTCCTATGCTGTAAGCAGAGCTGCTCACAGAAGCACTGGCCCTGCATTCTCATCTCACCCCACCCGACAACTTTTTCATGCCACCCGGCTGGAAAAAATATTCTGGGGAGAATACTGAAAGTCTTGTCAGGAAAATACCGCATTCGGTATTTTAGACTTTGTCATACTGAATTAAATAAGCTTTGACTGTAGGTTCAGATTATTGCAATTTCCGCTCAGGGCTGTGGAGTGGGAGTCGAGGAGTCGGAGTCAGAGCAATTTTGGGTACCTGGAGTTGGAATCGGAGTTGAAGGTTTCATAAACTGAGGAGTCGGAGTTGGATGATTTTTGTACAGATTTCCACAGCCCTGTACCCGCTGGCATCTGATTGCACAACAAAGAAAGCAGAATGGTGCGATATGTGCAGAACATGCTGGACAATATTCCCTGGGAGACCAAGCTGTTTGTTCCCTGTCCCGTTTCTCTCTCTTAAAGGGAACCTGAAGTGAGAGGTATCTGGAGGCTGACATTTAATTAAATTTTAAATAATACCAGCTGCCTGACAGTCCATCTGATCCTCTGCTCCTAATACATTTACCCATAGACCCTGAACAAGCATGCAGATCAGGTGTTTCTGACAAAAATATGACAAGATTAGCTGAACGCTTGTTTCAAGTGTGTGATTCAGATACTACGGATGACAAAATGGTCAGCAGGAAATAAATATGGCAGCCTCCATATCCCCCTGACTTCAGGATCCCTTAAAGTAAACCAGAGAGCAAATTATAGAAAGAATAGATACTTACCCGGGGCTTCCTCCAGCCCCATAAGCACGTGTGAGTCCCTCGTCGTCCTCCAGCGGTATGCCGTTCAGCCGCAATCAGCCCCGGTAACTAGTTCAGTCACAAAAGTCAGGGTCTTCTGCGTATGCGCAGCAGGTCTGCGCATGTGCAGAAAACCTCGACTGATGCAACTGAGACAGTTACCGGGGCTAATTGCGGCTGAACGGCATACCCCGGGAGGATGGTGAGGGACTCGCTTATGGGCTGGAGGAAGCCCCGGGTAAGTATCGATTCTTTCAATTATTTGGTCTCTGGTACACTTTACAGGCTGGTTGATACTTGACAACAGGCAGGAACACGGGATAAGCAGCTAGCTCCATATATGGAATTTCACATACCAGGGCAGGTCTCCCACATCGCAGCCTGTCCTTTAGGGTTTTGCTGCCAATTACAGTATATATAATAAATACTTCTGCTGCCGATGAGGAAACGCTGGCAAGGGGGTTAGGGACATACTTTTAATACCCTTGACACTTGAAGCACATAGAAGCAGTTTTATGGACCGTGAGATGTGTGTCAGGCTTAATCCTTGTGAACAAGTTCGCCAACCATTGCTTTTAAAAGAATCAGACTAACATCGTCAACTTCTCTCTCTCGCTTTTTTTTTTTTTTGGGGGGGGGGGTCCAAATTAGTGTGGAATGTTTCAGCAGATTCCGAATTTTAGTACTACAATACATTGTGCTTAAAGGACAAAAGTAACAAGAGGTACATGGAGGTTGCCACATTTACTTCCTTTTAAACAATTCCAGTTGCCTGGCAGTCCTGCTGATCCTCTAACACCTTCAGCCATAGACCCAGCACAAGCATAGGCAGATCAGGAGTTTCTGACATTATTGTCAGATCAGACAGGTTTAGCTGCATGCTTGTTTCTGGGGTTATTCAAACACTACTGCAGCCAAACAGATCAGCCAGACAACTGGTATCGTTTATAAGGAAATAAGTAAGGTAGTCTCCATATTATTCCCACTTTAGTTGTCCTTTAAATGAAAAAAACATTTTTTTTGCCCAGTATTATAAAACATATAGACTGCTTTGAAAGGTCTGCTCACTCACATTGTATTTACACATTCACATCAGCAATTTGACCTTCTAATGTAAACAGTATAATCTCAAGGACACTGCAGCTTGTCCAACTAGGTGAGATGGCAAAGTGCACTAGTAACACAATCCTATTTAGGTATGTAGAAGAGACCAAGAACAAGGGGAGGTACCTTTAGTTTAGGTATGCATTAAAGTGTACCTGAAGGATGAAAAAAAATCTGTCCAATTTAGATACTTCTCTCCGTAGAAGATTTCAGAGTTTGCACCCCATTTTAAGCCTCTAATTTTTAGCCTCCTTTTCCATATGTAGCAAGCAACCACTCTCCTATATCCAGCTGCCTCTTTGGCAAAAGCTGCCCAAGACCCCGGCCAATGTGGCCTTTCCTGGAATCTGGCCCTAAACAGCAGATGAAGTGTAAAAATCTCAGCAAGCCCCGCCCCTGTCCATCTGCTTATACATGCAGATTTAGGCTCCCTGCACACTGCAAATCAGTTTTCTGATTCAGTTTCCGATTCCGATTTTCAATTCCAATTTTCCCTGAATACATTCAACAGAAAAATGGATCAAAAAACGCAGCATGCAGCAAAGATTAAAAATCGGAATCAGAATCGGAGGTAAAAACCGATTAAAAAGCGGAATCGGAAATGCATGCAGTGTGCAAGAGGCCTTAGAGGTGCAGGATTTATTTTAACACTAATTGGCACCTCTCAGGTGGGGGCCACCATGTTCTGTTTTGATGAGAAGGGCCTGATAGAAGAAGAACTACTTTTTTGCATTATAAGCTCAGTCCTTATTGAACTATTTGCATTGCAGGTGGAATAGTGAGCCTAAAAGACCCCTTTCCAGTTCACCTAGGAGGGAGTCCTTAGCTACGTACCTTCCACAGCCAGAGAGAAAGTTTGCACATATATGCTTCATGCTGTCAGCCTTATAAATGGGGGTGATATGTGTGATGCCCATCAGCAATCAGCAATGCACTGTAACAGCATGCAGGCTGGTGCCGGGACATCCATCATGGGTATGACAATGGACTTTACAGACGATGGATTTAAATGTGTGAATGTATTAAAGGGTATGAAACCAATTTATGATTATAAAAAACACAGCAGCACTGTATGAAATAGGTTCCATTGTGACTATTTTTAGTGACAGAAAATAGTACTAAAGAGAAATTGTAGGATTTTTTCCCTGGCTTCCTTCCCACCTTTATTACAAACTGCTTCAAGCCTTTGCAAGATTTAGGGGGAGTTATAAAGCAGCATGAAAACTGCTAACTGTCAGTTTTCATTTAGAAGACCAGAAAATGCCATCATCCTATTGTAAAGATGGAATGAGGCATCTTTTAACACCGCACCACATCTCTCCGGTCTCCATGCATAGCTTTATCCCCTGAAAAGTGGTGAATGCTATTCAGGTCTATGGAGCTACAGAGGAACTTGCAATTGCCTGAAAATGTAAGCCACTCCCACTTAGAGGACTCGTCCTTGGTCAAGACAAGGCTGACCAGCACAGACAGTTTTTAAATGAGGGAAGGAGGTATATTCTCCTGTTCCATCATTGGTCAGACAAGTCACATCAGACCCAATCCAACCAATGGGGAGCTGGCAGCTACAAAAGAGGCATTTCTGCACATCACAGAAGTATTCTTTCATTGCATAAATTAATCTGCCTTTTATAAATAGGAGGATGTCCAAAGCAGGAAGAGGTATAAGGCAGTGATCTATTGCTACTTTATACTGTGAATAGGTCCCTTAAAGGGCCACTATAGCAAAACCTTGTATAGTTCAAAATGCATAATACATATGTATAAAATGTTCATTTATATCAACGTAAAATGCACTATAAATTACTTTTGTCCCTGCAGTAGGTAGTAAAAATCAGATCTCACAGGTTTTGGACTAGACAATCCCCTTATACGGGAGTCTCAGGGTTTTCTGAAAATGTGTGAAAATAAGTAGGGAAGATGGCCTGTTTGTATCGATCCTCTCCAAGGAGAGCTTTTGTGAAGTAAAAAGAAAATACTGAGAATCCCCCATGAGGATATAAACTAGTCTAAAACTGTTGGCTCTGTCAGACTTTTACTAATTGCTTTAAGTGACAGCAGCATAGGATAAAAGTAATTTATAGTCCAATCCATTCTGGTTGAAACATACGTCTTATAAATATGTATTTTATATTTTACAATTGTTTTGTGATAGTTGTCCTTTGGGGTTCGGTTTTACAAACACGATATATTAAAGGGAATCTGAAGTGAAAATAATCTTATGATATAATGAATTGTAAGGGTAGTACAGCTAAGAAAGAGAACGTTAGGGGCAAATGAAAGAGTATCATATTGTTTTCAGTACAGGAAAGGTAAAAACAAAAACAAAAAAAAAACTTCAGTTATCTATGCAAAATAGCCTCTCTAAGCTCTCCAACGCAACTTGGGTCGGAGACAGTCCTATTTTCTGAAGCACTTATGCAGTAAAGAAACAGTGATAGGCAGCTTCTGATAAGGCTTTACTGCAGGGGAGTTCAAAGGGATCATTAGCTCTGCTCTTTTTCATAGTTTAAAATACAGAGTGAGGTTTGTAATTGCAAATATGACAGAATGATGCAATGCTATAAAACAAATAAATAAAAGCTATATAACTGAATAACTGAAAATAAAAATGTGAGACTTTTCTTTGCTACTAATATTCTAGTAATTATCTGTACACACACACATTTTTTTTTCGCTGCAGTGTCACTTTAGGCATCCGCCATGCAGGATTTTTCATTGTTTCAGTTCTCTGCAATTTTCTTTTAATGGCTGTCACGGACGATTGCGGGGACGCAGGCGCGTCCTGGAACCGCCCGTGAAGAAAAGAACGATCGCACTCGATTCCTGCATCGATTGCGCTTCAGATCAATAGAACCAAGATTTGATGTGTAGTATCTCTCTGCCTAGGAACAGCTGGGGGATCTGTCTTAGCTGAAGTGACAGCCTGGGGGGAAGGTGTTAATTAGCTTGGACATATTCCCTGTGGAAGGCACAATTCCCCTTTTGGTTCTGGGAACCAGGTGACACTTAGCTGATCTCATGGAGATGTTAATTAACCAAAGGATGCCTCGGTACAGCCAGGCAGGCTACGAATCCACGGGAGGTCTTGACACTTTGCTCCCTAGTAAAGATCAAAGGAAAGTCAGCTGTTAGCAGCTAGAACACACCCTGAACAAACCTGAAGTCTCATGGCATAATCCATAACTTCCCAGATCTGTAATATTTCTGGGGTTCCTGAGATGGCAGCTTCACCAAACGTGGGGGAAGTGTAGCATGAGCCCCGGTGCTGGTTCTGAGGAAGTTTCAGAACATTCTGAGGTAAGGACTGCCAGTTAGGCAGTTTGAAAATGCCCTGATGATACCACAGGGGTCCCACCCCTCATGTCTGGTATCAGGGCGCTGGGTAAATCGAGACAGACCTGAAAATGTTAATAAATCTGCCCTGACCTGTACGGTTCTGTGAGATAGAGCCCATATATGGGTAGATATGATTTCTAGCCCCCAGGATAAGGGGAGGGCTCATCTCATCTTCTAAGGGGGTGTATGGCTCCCCGCCCTCACTCCCTCCTACTGAAGCAGGGGCATAAGAATGGCTGAGGACCCAAACTCAGTGTCCTCCACACTGAAACATCTTGAATTCATCAGATGCCAGCTTGAGGATATGCTGGCATCCACCTGGTCTGAACTCTGAACTCAAATTGAAACCCAGAACTCTGTTTTCCCACAAAAAGGACATCTTTCCAGGAACTAAGTATTTTTCTCCCGTCTTTTATTTTTTATACTGGCTATTACTGTTTTAATAATTGTTGATTTTAATAATTGTCTGTATATATTAATTATTTATATTGCGTGAATAAACGACTTTCTCCAAGTCATTCACTGTCTGCTACCCTGCTTATCAGCACACACAGAACTGATCCCGGGTCTCTGAAGATACGCTACTGTTTGTTGTTGGCTAGACAGAATATCGTGTGTTTAACCGTTTTATTCGCAGGATTAGTCAGTTAGTGGGCTCCACGGTCCCATGGTAACCGCGGTGGTGGCAGTTTACTCTGAACCAGTAGGTGACGTTGTAATTACCCGTGTCTCACAGGCTCCCTTCTGAGTTGTCTGCGGCTAATTCTTAACGGTTCCTGCGCATTGACTGCGACCAGAGTTCGCACGATCTGTGCGCTGGCACCGTTTAGAAGGCTAAGTGCGGTCAGCCACTAGGGCTCCTGTGACAATGGCTAAATATTAAGTCAAAAACATGTACTGTGTTACCCCTAAAGTAAGACATCCCCTGAGAATTGGCCCTGGCAGGAATTCCTAGCATGCTTGAAATATAAGACATCCCCTGAACGTAAGCCCTAGCAGCAGCCCACAAGTCACCAGCAAGTCACATTGAATACAAAGCCTGCATACAGGAGAGCAGCAGTATAATGTGAGTTATACAGTCCTGTATATGTGTCAGGAAATGTGTGTTTTTGTTGGAGCCAGTCCTCCTGATCTGTCATGATAAGCATCAGCAACACTTCACCTCTTCCAAGAACACACAGCTTATCCTATCATAGCTCTGGGGAGCCTGACATAGTTCTCTATCTGCAAGAAATAGACTCTTACCCATATGATCAGCAGGATGAATTTCTTGGGGGAAACTCTGGTAGTTTTCTTATACAAAATGTATATACTGCATGTCATGCTGAAACACAAGCAGCATGCACAGAGCTCGTGTTTCAGCATGGCATGCAGTGTATACATTTTGTATAGGAAAACTACCAGAGTTTCCCCCAAAAAATAAGACATCCTCTGAAAATAAGCCCTAGCACATTTTTTGGAGCAAAAATTAATGTAAGGCAGTGTCTTATTTTCAGGGAAACATGGTATTTACAGTGATTAGGGTATTGTGTGCTGCGTTCAGGTGCCTGATTGAAGTGTAGCTGGTCCTGTTTGGACCCTCCTGCTTTTGTCTGGCTGATGTGACCTTTCTGTCACCTTTTGTACATAAGGTGTCCAAGAGAACAGTATTGTGTGTGGCATCTGAGGTGAGATTCCTGTTCCCAGACTGCTGCAGAAATGTCCCCTCTCTGAGGACTGTCACAGACATTCCACAATGTGCTCCTGGCTGGTGGCAGGAGAGCTCCGCAGGGACGCCTGTCACAGTCACAGCACAGTGATCTCAGCAGATTGCCTTACTGTACGGTCAGAGTGTGGTGATGTTCTGCTCTCTCTCCATCAATCCTCCTAATATTCCAAACACACCCCTCACTACCAGATAGCTAAGTGTTTGGCCAATAAGCCAATTCATATTTATCTGCAATGAGCATTTCCTGACCTCTCCCTCCCCAGACAGTGAGCTTGGTAATTGCCCCTGCTGATCAGTCAGTGGTGTAACTACAGATCAGAGCATAAACGCACAACCCGGCTTTTTTCCAGAAATGTGTGCAGCAGACGCCAGACCAACTGCATACACAGCCAAGCAGGTGATCTGGGTGACTTTGGTGAAATGGATGCTGCACAGTCTGCAATGTTAATCCCCCGGAGGGGGTTTTCAGTGGTGAAGGCGGCACAGATATCGGCAGAAGTTGCGGCGGCGCCGCGGCAGCGTTGGTTAGGGTTAAGCTTGGATAGAGGGAGGGTTCCAGCAAGAACAAAGCTAGGTTTAGCAATAGTGGAATAACAGTAAGACTTAGAGTTACTCTGAAACCATATTACCCATTTCCCAATAGTAGAATATTGGTAATTTTACCGATATTCTGCTAGCGGCTGTAAGGTAGGTATGTGTGTGGCTAATACTGGCTTATCAAAAGTAATAGAAATCAGGCACTGTTACACTTGCATGCTACCGCATTTGACACCTGTTTAAAGCACACCTGAGAGTGATATGGAGGCGGATATATTTATCACCTTTTAAACAATGCAGATTGCCTGGCTGTCCCACTGATCATCTGCCTTTAATCCTTTAAAGCGGACCAGAACTCAGAACTTCCCCTCTGCTCTAAAACATAAGCAACAGCATAATAAACTTTGAAGAAAAACATTTCTTTGTTACATCCCAAACAAATCCTGCAATAAATCTGCAGTGTGTCTACTTCCTGCTTTCATAGAAGCAGTCATGGGGTTAAGATCTTGGGGTCAATACATAAAGCATTACCACATTCGGTAATGCAGAAAACAGCTGACTACACTGAGCACTTAGGAAAATGTAAGTCCATAAAGACTGTTACTGCATGAAAAACTGAAAATTATCAAGCAGTGAGGTAAATTACCGACTTGTGTGCTAAATACCTCAATTCACGTCAGTAAAACTTAAATCATAAAGCCGACAACATGTGGTAAAGCCACAATAAAATACTGTCTGCTTTGAAGCGGTGATAATAATGCAGAGTCTGTGCGAGGAGACTGTGCTGGGAGCCATGACTCACAAGCAGAAGCTGTTGTGACCAGGGCCGGATTTGTACTCTACCACCCTAGGCCATTGTCACCAGCCGCCCCCCCTTCAGTATAGGTAGTGAGATGACCCCTTCCCTCCAGTATAGGTAGCCAGATGACCCCTCCCCCTTTCCCTCTAGTGTAGGTAGCCGATGACTCCCTTAATCCCTCCTCCCCCCTCCACCCCACCTTTCAGTAACGTGTCTTGAAGTTCTTCTAAGCTGTGGCAATTAAATAAAATGTTAAGAAAAGACTAATAGATTCAGAGCAAGCAGAGGCAGTAAAACAAAACATGTACATCTAAAGGGATGTCTGGGATGCCTCTTACTGGCCTCACTGCACGGAACAGCTTGTAACATGGAGACACTTCACACTGCTCTGCTGTTACCACAAAGGTTTTTGTTAATGGGCTTCGGTAATTTACCGCACCTGTGAAAAGTTTTATGAATTGTTGGCACACAAAAGCCTAAAACATTGAATGCGGTTTTCCCCTGAACAGATTTTTTTCCCCACACAGCCTTTTATGAATCGACCCCCTTGTGTTTACAAATTAGCTGCTCTGCTGAGGCAGCCAGCTGACACAGCCAAGATATCAAATTACACTTGTGATTAGTCACAGATGAGGGGGAATTAGACAAACTCTACTCTCTAAATACATCCAGGGTGCATTGCTCTATGTTTTTCCTTCTGTCCAGTGCAAAAGTTCAGGTCCACTTTAAGGGCTGAGACACACCAGAAAAGCTCCCCAAACGCTAGAGGTTTCAAAACCTCTTCCCAATGTAATGCTATGGGTTTTTTTTTTTTACAAAACCTCATTGCTTCAGTGTGCACAGACACATGGGGCTCTATTCATAAAAAATTTGTGGCGAAAATTTTCCTGGAGGGAAAATACCGCATCGGTATTTAAGACTTCTGGGTGGGCATTCATAAAAATGTTGGCAGCTGCGATGCAAGAGCGGAGATCTCCCGCTGAAAGCTGGCGGTAAGCTGTCGGAAGGCATGCGGAAACACTTCAGCCGGCAGAGTCCCTCCGTGCACTGCTCTCTCTGGGAGGTCTGTCCCATTCACTTGTATGTAATCCTCAGGCTTCTCGCTACATCCGAGGAAGCGGTATTTCCCGGCCACATACCGCTTCCTCTAATCTTTATGAATGGACATTTTGTTACTTTTTTCTAGATAAATCTAGAAAAACACCGCACAAAGCGGAAATTTCTCACTCTGCTGAGGAATTGTAACTTTTCTTGCGGAAACAGCCTTTATGAATGCCCACTTTGCTAAATGGTTGGGAAAGTCCGCTGTTTTGAGCGGAAAACTTGCGACAAAGTTTTATGAATAGAGCCCATAGGATAACATTAGCAGGAGGTTTCAAAAACTCAAAACGCTGAGAAAAACTCCGCTGGTGTGCACCAGGCCTTAGCCATAAACCCTAAACAAGTAGGCAGCTCAGCTGCTCTGACAGTATTAGCTGCATGCCTGTTTCAGGTGTGTGATCCAAACACTACTGCAGCAAAGAGATTAGCAGGACAGCCAGGCAATAGGAACACAGTTCCCATTCATTGATTTAAGTCCCTGTGTGGCTGACTGCAGCCATCTATGAGACGGCACCGCCATTCACAAAGTCCGTCCACACACTGCTTCCTGTTTGCGTAATAAAACTATGCATATGGAAGACACCTCTGAGGACATATTATGGCCAAATAGTAAAATGGTTTTCAATAAAGGATCTATTTTTACTTTTTAAATTAACCCTTGATCTACCACACTCCCCAATAGTTAGCAATTTTTCTCTTTTTTATTACAAATAAAAAAATAAGTAAATACATAAATAGTTACCTTAGGGACTGAACATTTTTATATGTATATCAAGAGGGTATATTACTATTACTTTATAAAATATGGGCATGTAACCAGGGATGGACACAAAACTGAAAAAATGCACCTTTATTTCCAAATGAAATATTGGCGCCATACATTGTACTAGGGAAAATTATACGGTGTAATAACCGGGACAAATGGGCAAAAAAAAGTGTGAGTTTTAATTACAGTAGCATGTATTATTTTAAAACTATAATGGGCAAAAAATGAGAAAATGATTTTTTTTCAATTTTTTTTTTTTTTTTTGATAAAGCATTTTTAGAATAAAATAATTCTTGGCAAAAAGAAAGAAAGCCTAATTGGTGGTGAAAAAAACAACAAGATATAGATTGTTTCGTTGTGATCAGTAGTAATAAAGTTATAGGCAAATGAATGGAAGGGGCGCTGACAGGTGAAACTTGCTCTGGCACTACTGTAGGGTGGTAGTGGGAAAAGAGAGTTGAACTTACCTGCGGCTTCTAATGGTCCCCCGCAGACGTTCTGCGCCCGCGCAGCCACTCGCCGATGCTCCGGTCCCTGTCTCCGGTTCACTTCTGGAATTTCCAACATTAAAGTCGGAAAATCACTGCGCCTGAGCGGCCGCGCCCTTGCTCCGGCTGATGTCACCAGGAGTGTATTGCGCAGGCCCAATACAGTCTGCGTCTGCACAGCTCGCTCCTGGTGACATCAGTGGGAGTGAAGACGTGGCTGCTGTTGCGGCTCTTCTGACGGAGATAGACGGAAATAGCCAATCTTCGTCGGGTCCGCTCTACTGCGCAGGAGACTTACGCCTGCACAGTAGAGCGGCCCGACAGAGATCAGCTATTTCCGCCTATCTCCGTGGGAAGAGCCGATACTGCGCCTGCACTGGAGCCACGGAGGTAAATATTTACATCGCCGCTGCTCCGGGAGGATTTTCGCCGCCATCATGGGACCGAGGAGGACAGGGGAAGCTTCAATAGGATCCGGAGGCTTCCCCCACCCGAGTACCCCCCAGGGGATTTTTTTCATTACAGATTTTCTTTAAATGCCATCGAATCTGGGCCAAGGAATGGTAATGTTATGTATTTATTATTAGATCATACACAGAAGTAACGTACTTTAGGGTTATTTTTACCTTCCTCTTCAGTAGAAACGAGTCACACAAGCCATTTGGGTTTCATGTCTCTAGCGGTGCAGGAGGCTACAGAGTGAACCCGTAACCTGGCGGTGATATTATCAGGCCCCAGACTGTGAGGGATGTGATCGGACGTATTAACAGCACCGCAATGTAAAAATACTCCTGTGATCCCTTTTAAGATGTGGCTGAATCGCTCTTCAGAGTGAATCTGCGTGGGATCAAACAGCCAGCATGCCAAGCATCCTATCTGGAGCATTCTACATCCACTTTCATATCTTCTGTCACATCCTGCTCCCTGCCAAATATAGCCCTCCACACAATGCTGCTTTACAGATTAATACACAGATATACTGGTGCTTTTATACAGTCATAAGAATCTGATAGCACTACATGATCATGCTGAGCCTCTATGCATGGATTGTAAAATCTCACTATACATACTAGGCATTTATACATTGATAATGGTCACACTGGTCTGTATAATAATATCAAGTGTCTATACACTGATAATGGTCACACTGCACTATATAATCATAACAAATATCCAGGGCCCGGTTCTAGACTCGTGAGGACGCCCCCCCCCCCCCCCCCCAGATTTGGAACGATCGCACAGCACCCGGCAATTTACTCTGCTTTATTTATCGTTCTCACATGACATGCTGCAGCTCAACACAATAGCACACTGGCTGGCTCTGAGTCTGTGACAAACAAAGCTGCTCACCCACAGCCACTCCATTCCTCTTCAGTCAAGACAGCAGCGCCACCTCCTCCCTTCTGCTTTGCAAGTCAAATGAAACACTGCTGCTCTCCTGCCTCCCCCCTTACTGTCAGACTCCTCACACAGAACAACAAGCAGCTTTTCCCCAATTATGACCTTTTTCACCTCACTCTCACTTCTCCTCCTACTCTGACTGAACACAGTACAAACATGCTGCCCCTGTAATCTCTGCACCTTATGCAAGTGTTTCACCATGCCTCATGAGAGAACCGGCCCTGCAAATATCTATACCTTGATAATGGTCACTCTGCTCTCTACAATGATACACCCAGTATCTACATACACTGATAATAGTCACACTGCACTGTACTGTAGGTAGCCAGAGAGCCCCCCCAGTATAGGTGGATATAAAGACCCCCCCCCCCCTTCCCAGTATAGGTAACCAGAGGCGCTCCCCCATGCAGAGCATGCAGCAGAAAGGTGAAGTAACTCACCTCTGGGGGATATACACACAGCCAATCACGTGATCACAGGTGGCATTGTTAAGGTGGCCACTAACAATCCAATTCCTAGTGAAAAATCGTTCAAGCGATCAGAAATTCTGATCGGATTGCCTATAAGTAATCTCAGTTGATGGGCACAATCGTTTACGATTATAAAAATAGTCGTCCAATTGGATTTTCGTTGAATCAAAATTTAAAATGTTCTTGCTGGTTGTGATAGATAGGAAGCAAAGATTGCTTCATTGATGTAGTGAACGATTTTTCTTCCGATCAGAACTATCTGATCATTCTAACAATTTTTTTGCTAAAAATTGGACCGTTAGTGGCCACCTTAAAGGGGCACTTAAGTCTGTGGAAAAAAAATTTGTTTTACTCACCTGGGGCTTCCGGCAGCCCCCTGCAGCTGTATCGTACCCACGCCAACTCCATCAGATGCTCCTGGCCCCGCCGGCAGCCACTTCCGGTTTCAGTGACAGGAGCCGACAGGCAGGGAACGCTTTCCCGGACACAATAGCGCCCTCTATGCTGCTATATGCTATAGCAGCATAGAGGGCGCTATTGGAGAACGTGAAGAATCACTCGCGTTCCCTGCCTGTCGGCTCCTGTCACTGAAACCGGAAGTGGCTGCCGGCGGGGCCAGGAGCATCTGATGGAGTCGGCGTGGGCACGATACAGCTGCAGGGGGCTGCTGGAAGCCCCAGGTGAGTAAAACTCATTTTTTTCCACAGACTTAAGTGCCCCTTTAAGGCAGAACATCTAGAAGGAAGAGGATGGGTTGCTTGTGGATACCGGAGAGGTGAGTTAGTTACTTCACTCTTCTGCAGTGGGGTTGGTTGTCGATTGTTGCTTTAGGGGTAACATTGTCCGATTCGAATTGTGTAAATGGAGGCGTAGGATCTGAAGCTTCATGAAAGATTTGTAGCCTCATCTATCATAATAATTATAATAGCTTGCACGAAAAACTCCTTAGACAAACAAACATTTTCTTGAAGTTTTTTTTGTATACATACAGTACCTCCATTACCTGCAATCTCATTTGTTCACACTTTGTGATGTTACATGATCCCTTTAAAGCAGAACTTAAACCCAGGATTGAACTTCATTCCAATCAGTAGCGGATACCCCCTTTTCCACAAGAAATATTTACCTTTTCATGAACAGGTCATCAGGGGGTCTGTATGGCTGATATTGTGATGAAACCCCTCCCACAATGTGATGTCATGCCCAAGGTCCTGACAATTTGCTGTCTGTGTGTGAACCTCGTTGAATTGTGGTAAATGGCTTTTTTTCAACTGCCACGCAAGCAATATCTCCCTCTGTGCATAGACCTCTGAGTAACGAACATTCCGTACACGTTCAGATCACCTGACAGGACTTAAAGATGTCACCAGCCGTGATAAATTTCAGAATGCAAATTGGGGAGAGGAAAGACTTTACAACGGGTAAACACTGACTATGTAATTTATAAATGAATATTGTATGTATTCATTATGTTATTTCCACTAGAGTTCCTCTTTAGGTTAGTGGCTGTATCTAAATGAGAGAAGCCAGAAGCAATGGTTTGTTCTGTGGGGTACGTCTGCTTATTATTCACAGACTGCAAATGAGAGCTGATAGCAGTATCTGTGTTCTGTGTTTTTCTTTTCTCCAGGCCCTCCATCTGGAGATGCTCATGCTGTGAGAAGATTTCAGCACCAAGGTGACCAGCACTAGAGTGTTGTGTATGTGAAGAGAACAGGGGAAGTTCGCTGTTGTGTCTAGCTCACTGTACCCCGCTCAGCTGAACAGTCATTATCTTTCTCTGTGCTGGATGGCAGCATTGGCACAATCCATGCCTTTCCTTGGCTGAAAGCAAAACACTCAGCACTGTATTCTCATACTTGCTGTGCTAATCTATATGGCTATGCTTAGTACTTGTGACGCCGTCATCCTGGGATATGCCTGAAGGAGGCGCCGTGGTGGGGCTCCAAGCCCCTGGAAACAATGGAGGAATTTGTCACACTGGTAATGGCTACGGATTACATTATTTACCACAATTATGGGATGAGTGCAGAACATGACATTTCAAGATGGATGCCCTTCACAAGTTCATCAGCACCAACCCTGGATCTCGGAGTTCTCTTTGTTCCTTTTTTTTTTTAGTTTTAAAAAGTTTGCTTCCTTCCTTAACCCATTCATAGCAGCTTCAATAGGGTTATCACATTTCAGATAAGTGCCCTGCTTTTGGCCTCAGTCGGCAGAACTTGTGCTGTACATTCTTAGAATGCTTTGATCTCCCCCTGCTAAAAGGAAATACAGAAACTAAAAACAGAAGTCCTCTATTGTCTGACACTGCCCCCTAGTGACAAGTGGCCATAAATACACATTACATCAGTACTATTTAGTAGCAAGCAAATGTAACATATTTAAACAAGGACTTCTACCGCCTACAGCTGATACAGAATACTGCTGCAGACGACTGTTAACTAACCAACCTTGTTAGGGGCCGTTCACATTAGAAACGCGGATGGCCACGCATGCGGAACGCAACGCATGCGAACGCACGCCATCCGCGTTTGTATGCGTTGCGTGGCTGATACCATCACTGAAAAGTGAATGGGACAGCCGCACGTTTTTTGCAAAATCTGCATGCAGCATGCGTTCCCGGACCACACAGGTCCGGAACGCATGCAGTGTGAACATCAGACAGTGCACTCTATGCACTGTCTGATGTAGTGCGTGTCGGCCTCCTACACGCGTTTCCAAAACGCGGCTGGAAACGCGTGCAATGTGAACGGGCCCTTACTGCCACATAACACCAGTCCTTCACTTGCTACCTACAAAATGGATCCTATTCAAGATCAGCCTACTGACCTGACATTTAAATCACTGCATAATTTGGGCCCTAGATACATGAAAGAATTGTTACAGCTGCGTAGCAATCTCTGCAACCTCAGATCCACAGGTTCTAATAATCTAGTCATACCCAGTGTCCACCTGGAAATGTTTGGTCCCAATTATACTTGTAATTGCTTGAAGATGAGGGGGAATTAGCCAGACTCTTCTCTCTAAAAACTCACAGGGTGCATTTCTCTCTGTTTCCCTTGTGTTCTGAGCAAGAGTTCCGATCCACTTTAACTGCACTGGAGCATACTTGTAGTGTTCCTGTTAACTAGCATAAGTTGAAACTTCATGGCTAAACAGTCCTGCTGGGTTTCAGTAGCATCTTGCTCCTACCGCACTCTAGTGGTATTGAACCAATGCTGCAGCGGTGGTCTGCATGCAAGGGGTCTCTACAGACAGGGTTTCTGTTTACGTCTCTGTAGAGAAGGTACAGAAAAACCTCACAGTGTTGCATTTTTTTTTAATGAGCTTTCTTTGACTACAATGGAAGTGTTAGCATAAGGGAAAAGAAGCAACATATAAGTGGGAATAAACAGACAAAAAAGTGACAGCACACAAGGAGCTCTGCACATCAATGCAGATAAATCATTCAGGTATAAGTTTTGTTTGAAAGCGCTGCCATGTCTCCCACTGTGCTAATTATATGTACGTATACTAGTGGCTAGCTGCATTCACTGCTTCACATCCACTTTCAAAATTTTAGATTAGAATTAGCACATCATTTGCATCTGTTTTATATTCAAGGCATGTATTTAGTTCCATTGCCTCTGTAGGCTTACATTTCAGGTGCATCCTCGAGGGCCCGTTCAGACTGCACGCGTTTCCAGCCGCGTTTTGGAAACGCGTGCGGGTGGCCCGACACGCACGACATCAGACAGTGCATAGAGTGCACTGTCTGATGTTCACACAGCATGCGTTCAGGACCTGTGCGGTTCGGGAACGCATGCTGCATGCAGATTTTGTAAAAACGCGTGGCTGTCCCATTCACTTTTCAGTGATGGGATCAGCCACGCAACGCACACAAACGCGGATGGCGTGCGTTCGTACGCGTTGCGGTCCGCATGCGTGGCCGTCCGCGTTTGTGATGTGAAGGGGGCCTGAGCGCAGTCACTTTTTTGTCTGTTTGTTCTATGAAATGTGTATACATTTATTTGATAAGCAGCACGAGGATTATTATGTTTTTATCGTTAGATTAGTGTTACTTCCCTGAGGGGGTACGTCACCACCGTAGGGAAGTATATTAGGTAATAATTTGTGCACACATTATCACTGAAGTGAACACCCCCCTTTGCCTGTAGTGAGTGCTAGGTGTGTAATGTAGTCCAGTTATTGTAGCTCTGCACATCAATGCAGATAAATCATTCAGGTATAAGTTTTGTTTGAAAGCGCTGCCATGTCTCCCACTATGCAAATATAAGTGGGAATACTACAAAATGCCTACTATTGAAAACTACAACACAAAGTTTTTCCAAAGAACACACACACACACACACACACACACACACACACACACACACACACACACACACACACACACACACACACACACACACACACACACACACGAAAACCCTTAAAGAGACACTGTAGTGGCATATAGTAGAAAGCAGAATGTAAATTATCAGGATACCCATTTTTTATTTTCCTGGTTTCAACATCAAATACACTTCCTATAGCTATATATACACACAGTATATTGGTACGTAACCCCGCCCTCCCAGTGATGTGGCTGTTTAGCTATGCGGAATCACCCCCCGGAGCATTCTGGGAGACCAGGTATTACTTGTACTGGCTTTGGAACTCTCTAGCAAACAAACAGTCCGCAGAGCTGCACCTGACAGGACTGACAAGAGGTTACCACCAGTGATAAATTTCAGAATTTAAATCCGGGTGAGGAAAGACTTACCAATGGTCAAACACTGACTAAATAATCTATAAATGAATATTGTGAAAACATTTGAAGAACTTTTATCCATTACGTTTTTGCCACTACAGTTCCTCTTTAACCTATGAAAGAACACCAGAAATTGAACTGGTTGGTAAAAATAACTTCCATTGTTGCTTCAGGTCTCCCATAAATTCATCCCTCGCGCTCCTCGCTGCTGCTCCTCGGAGCCATGACAGATTTATATTTTTTCTTTTGGCATTCATGTAAAATGCTGATTAGCGGTGAAGGGCCGGGGGCACCGTGCAGAATAATGTCACTCACAGGAGCCGCGAGCCTTGAGCCAGCCGAGGGGACAATCAGTAAAGAGAATAATAGGCGAATATAAAAGAGGTACAAGACGGTGATTATGGAGATTGGCAGTGTGTAGCGCTTTGTCATTTACTGGAGCAGATATTAAAATGCTTTATCATAGTCTCTGCTTTCTGCGGATAGGCGGTGTGGGCACCATGCTGCCTGCTGAAGGTAAGGAAGCACTCTGAAGAACAGAAAGGTGTCACATCAGCAGCACTGTACAGGTCGCACGTATGTAATAGCCAAAAGGAAGTGTATGTTGGCACAATTCCATCAAGTAAGTTCCTGACATGAGTTGAAAGTATTATCCGAAGCGACAAGTGACATAATGAGATAAACGTGTGCATGTACAGTGCAAAACATGAACACCAAGCTTGAAACTTATTTTACATTGCTGCCTGAAAGAGTTAATTTTCAGGCATGCAAGTGACTGCTTCTGTCTTTTGAGGGCAGGGGAGAGATAGAAAAACGTTCATGTATTTTAACTCGGGGACTCTTAAAGTGAACCTCCAGACTAAAAATCTACCCAGCAGCACTGAAAAGGCTTGGTGTTTCTTTAACACTTTCACAGCATCAGAACTTTGTTTTTCTCACCCAAGCCTCATTTTGAGCTGCACAGAAGAAAACTGCCCAGGCATTTTTCCCCTGATGCTGTGCAAAGCATGATGGGATTTCTAATGTTGTTCTTCTGCAGTTTTGGCGCAAATTTGTTTTTTTTTTATTTTGAATTTGAGATTTGAAGCCTAATGCGCGCAGCTGGGAGGGGTGATCAGCACACAGGACAGTTGGAACTGTGTCTCATGCTCCCAGTCACCTCCTTTTAACCAAAAAGATGGCTGCCCCCATGAAATCACAAACATTTTCCTGTTCTTTTAAAACAGTGTGGGTAAGAGATTACTTATCTATTTTAATTAACATAACTAATGTAACTTAATGACAGTATGTTTGTTTAGACTGAGGTTCCCCTTTAATAGACTGCCATTGAGCAGAGACAACAAAACATTCAATCTACTTTGCAAATGTTATAAAATAAAACCATGGGCTATCTAAAAAAGCCATTTTTAGGAGTAGGAGGATAATCACAATCCATTATCTCAAAGTTTATTTTTACCTCGGGCTTCTTTTAAGACATTTCATTTGGTCAGTGATAAGGGCTCCGCTGGCTTCTCTGCTTGGCCTCTTGGCACCACAGATCTTACTTCTTTTACATGCTACCCTTACTACATCATGGCAAACCACAGCTACAGTCCCAGTTATCCGGATCACAACCTTCTAAAGTGTCAACCAACCGGCACAAAACACCAGAAGCACTGACACTGCTGTATGCCTGGCCTCTTAGGCTTTTTGTGGGCTCTGCAGTGCTTGGTTCCACGGCTCCCCCAAGGTTTTGCCACCTCTACTCTCCACACTAAAGGGCTCCGTAATTTATTTTTGAAAATTCGCCTGGCAAGCGCACTACCGCACCGAGCCAGCACCATCCTTGACTGGAACAACATATTGAGGCTCCAACTTCAGAATCACAGCTAGGCCGCATTTCAATGAAAAACTGCACCAGGTGGGCCACCAGGCAATACAGAGGGCACCAGGCAGGACAGAGGCCATCAGGGCAGGATAGAGGGCATCAAGCAGGACAGAGGCCATTAGGGCAGGATAGAAGGCACCAAGCAGGACAGAGGCCATCAGGGCAGGATAGAGGGCACCAAGCAGGACAGAGCCATTAGGGCAGGATAGAGGGCACTAAGCAGGGCAGAGGCCATCAGGGCAGGATAGAGGGCACCAGGTAGGATAGAGGGCACCAGGGCAGGACAGATGGCACCAGGGCAGGATAGAGGGCACCATGGCAGGATAGAGGGCACCAGGGCAGGATAGTGGGCACCAGGGCAGAACAGAGTCTGCCAGGGCAGAGCAGAGGCCCCCAGGGCAGGACAGAGGGTACCAGGCAGGAAAGAGGCCATCAGGGCAGGCTAGAGGGCACCAGGCAGGACAGAGTCCACCAGGGCAGGACAGAGGCCATCAGGGCAGGATAGAGGGCACCAAGCAGGACAGAGTCCACGAGGGCAGGACAGAGTCCACGAGGGCAGGACAGAGGCCATCAGGACAGGGGCTCCCATGCAGGACGGAGGCCACCAATTAACGTTTGTCTTTATTTGTGTAACTTTTACTTACTGTATTTTAACATTAATAGAAAGTTCATAGTATGTATACTGAGTGGGGTATAGTACTGTTTTAGCTAGGCCTATTTTTTTTTTCTTTACAACAAACATGTATTGTATAAGTTTAGCAATAAAACAGAGGGAACATCCTGATGAGATATTTATATAACATAATAAAGTACATGTAAAAAACATGAAAATATTATACAAATGAAAGGATCACAAATAAATCTGTATGATACAAGGAGGACATTCAAATTGAGAGACCGCTATACAAGCCAAGTGAGTGAGACAGTACCATGTAATGTAATAGCGAGATAGGCCTATTTTTAACATCAAGTCTCAAGCACACTCATCAGGCATCAGCCGATCCTTGTCGGTGCCCAATAAAAGAGACTTTACTTCGATTTTGTAAAAGACTAAAAGCAAGCTAAGCCATACTATAAAGCTATATTAAATATACATTTGCCTTCTTTAAGTAGAAGATATGTGCAATTACTCAGTTTTATGAGAACAAATATGTAAGGGTGCTTTTAGGTTCCTTTTGTCACCACACAAAATCACAGTCCACAAATAACGACTAGGTACTCTGTAAAACTTTTATCTGCCTAGTCCAGGGGTCTCAAAATCGCGGCCTGCGGGCCATTTGCGGCCCTCGATACAATATTTTGTGGCCCTCGCCGGCAAAAGCTTCCTTATAGTTCGCTTCAGTGCTCCCAAGTAATCCGCCGCATCCCTGCCACTAAACGAGGGCTGCAGAGCCCCCAAATCGCCCAGGGGGCAATCCGCCAGCATTTCCTGGAAGGGGCAAAGCTTTCAGCTTCAGCTCTGCCCCTCCTGAAGTCAATCGCCGCACGGATCGCCGCCTCTTGCCGCCCCTCTCTGTAAAAGAAGAGTGAGAGGGGCGGGCAGAGGCGGCGATGCACTGCGATTGTGAAATCCCTTATCCGGCCCAGCCTCACCCTGACTTTGCCTCCTGCGGCCCCCCAGGTAAATTGAGTTTGAGACCCCTGGCCTAGTCCTATATACAGAACCATGTTAATCCATGGCCTGCACTGATGAAGGACAATTAACCCAGGCACGTTAATTTAGGATTGAACTTCATCCCAATCAGTAGCGGATACCCCCTTTCCCAGGAAAATTCTTTACCTTTTCTCAAACGGATCATCAGGGGGTCTGTATGGCTGATATTGTGCTGAAACCCCTCCCAGAGTGTGATGCCATGACCATGGTCCTGACAGTTTGTGAACCTTGCTGCATTCTGGGAAAAAAAACGGCTTTTACTAACTGCCAAACAAGCAGCATTCCCCTCACCTCCCTGCAGAGAACTCTCAGTAACAAACATTCTGTACAGATCACTTGGCAGGACTTATGATGTCACCACCAGTGATACATTTCACAATGTAAATCAGGGAGCAGAACGATTTTACACCATGGGCAAACACTGACTAAATCTATAAATTATCCTCTTTATCCTGCTTGTGCATCTGAAGTAATTTGGAAAAAGTAAAATTGTATCTCTCCATAGCATCAGAGCCAATTACACAGTCTTGCACAAACATGTGAGGACTGTTGCCCAGAAGGATTCGGGATCCTTACCTCAGGTGACAGTTTGATGCTGTAAAGATGCCTCATTAGCCTGCAGGCTAGCGATGTGCCTGTTGCTATGGGGGTGGACTGAGGGACACATTGCATTTGTGACTGTTTTGCTGTGTAAAAGCGCCCTTAGTATAGCAGCACTGAGGTGCCATGTAGGCATCAGCACCCAAATACTCTCTCCTAGATTACTTTTTGTAGACAATAAAAATAAGAAAGCAGAAGAGAATTATAGCATAATAGCGCAAGCGCAAGTTTGAAGATTACAGATTGTCACTGTGGACGGAAGAAAAATAAAAGGTACAAGACGGATAATAATAAAGGTCAAAAGAGGAAGGAAAGAATACAGGAGTGCAGACAAGGAAAAATACTTAAGTGGCCAGACAATAAGATTATGGCAGCAGTGCAGAGGGTCACCACAGATGAGCAAACACAGGGACACAGATGGGCAGCTATTCAGGTGCTACTCGGCACACTGCTTCCTTATATTCTCTAGGGCACCCCAATATGACAGGCAGCACAGGCAGGGGCAGTAACCACACTGCTTCCTTATATTCCCTGGACCACCACAACATGACAGGCAGCACAGGCAGGGACAGTAACCACACTGCATCCTTATATTCCCTAGGACACCCCAATATGACAGGCAGCACAGGCAGGGACAGTAACCACACTGCTTCCTTATATTCCCTAGGACGCCCTAATATGACAGGCAGCACAGGCAGGGACAGTAACCACACTGCTTCCTTATATTCCCTAGGACACCCCAATATGACAGGCAGCACAGGCAGGGACAGTAACCACACTGCTTCCTTATATTCCCTAGGACACCCCAATATGACAGGCAGCACAGGCAGGGACAGTAACCACACTGTTTCCTTATATTCCCTAGGACGCCCCAATATGACAGGCAGCACGGGCAGGGACAGTAACCACACTGCTTCCTTATATTCCCTAGAACGCCACAACATGACAGGCAGCACAGGCAGGGACAGTAACCACACTGTTTCCTTATATTCCCTAGGACGCCCCAATATGACAGGCAGCACGGGCAGGGACAGTAACCACACGGCTTCCTTATATTCCCCAGAAAGCCACAACATGACAGGCAGCACAGGCAGGGACAGTAACCACACTGTTTCCTTATATTCCCCAGAAAGCCACAACATGACAGGCAGCACAGGCAGGGACAGTAACCGCACTGTTTCCTTATATTCCCCGGAAAGCCACAACATGACAGGCAGCACGGGCAGGGACAGTAACCGCACTGCTTCCCTATATTCCCTGGAAAGCCACAACATGACAGGCAGCACGGGCAGGGACAGTAACCACACTGCTTCCCTATATTCCCTGGAATGCCACAACATGACAGGCAGCACAGGCAGGGACAGTAACTGCACTGCTTCCCTATATTCCCTGGAATGCCACAACATGACAGGCAGCACAGGCAGGGACAGTAACCACACTGCTTCCTTATATTCCCTGGAATGCCACAACATGACAGGCAGCACAGGCAGCGACAGTAAAGGTGTCCACTAACGGTAGGGAATCAGTGTATTTTCCATAAGATTATTTAGATTAAAAGAAAAGGTTATATTTAAAGTGGACCTGAACTCTTGCACAGAACAGAAGGAAAACAGAGAAATGCAACCTGTATGTATTTAGAGTGTAGCAGTTCTAATTCCCCCTCATCTGTTACCAATCCCAATTAGTAATTTGATCTCTCAGCTGTGTCAGCTGGCTGCCTCAGCAGAGCAACTAGTTTGTAAACACCGGTTAAGGGTTTTTGAGAAGGCACTCCTTCAATAAGCTAGGTGCTTGATACGTTGGCAGAGGCAATGTCACCTAGCAAATCAAAGTCCAGAAGATATCAGCACAACATTGTTGCCAATAAATCAGCACCACTTATTGTGCACAAGCTTCCACTGTATGAACAAACAATTGTTTCAGGGGCCACGCAGGGTTCACCTTTATTAAAGAGAACCTGAGGTGGGTTTGAAGAATGTTATCTGCATACAGAGGCTGGATCTGCCTATACAGCCCAGCCTCTGTTGCTATCCCAAACCCCCCTAAGGTCCTCCTGCACTCTGCAATCCCTCATAAATCACAGCCACGCTGCTGACAAACAGCTTGTCAGAGCTGGCTGTGTTTATCTCTATAGTGTCAGTCTGTTGCTCTCCCCGCCTCCTGCAGAACTCCAGTCCCCGCCTGCATCCCTTCCCTCCCTGCTGATTGGAGGGAAGGGATGGGGGCAGGGACCGGAGCTATGCAGGAGGCGGGGAAGCAGCTGAGACTGACACTACAGATGCAAACACAGCCTCACAGCACGGCTGTGATTTATGGGGGATTGCAGAGTGCAGGGGGACCTTAGTGGGGTTTGGGATAGCAACAGAGGCTGGGCTGTATAGGCAGATCCAGCCTCTGTATGCAGATAACATTCTTTAAACACCCCTCGGGTTCTCTTTTATTAAGGCGTGTGGATGTCCGTAGTTCCGTAGGTATTTGGAGTAAAATATTGCAATTTCTTTGTCTGAATCTACCCAAAAGAAATGATAATTTATATTCGCTTCATTTCAAATGTATTCTCAAAATTGAGCTATTTGCACTTGTACAAAGGGAACCTTAAGTGTTTTAAAAAATAAAATAAAAAAGCAAGTTTAACTTACCTGCGGCTTCTACCAACCCCCTGCAGCTGTCCTGTGCCTGAGCCGTGAAAAAACAATTCTCAGGACGCCCACCGCAACTGAGTTTCATCTTCCTGCGACTGAGCCAGTCGATGACCTCAGTCCCTGTGCGGCCCTGGCCACAAGAGTCATCAATCATGCTCCCTCTGACGGGATCGTGAACGAGGATGCGTGCAGCCAGGGCTGCACAGGCGCAGTGACCATCGACTGGCTCAGTCGCAGGAAAATTAAACTCAGCTGCGGTGGAGGACCTGAGAATCGTTTTTTCACGGTGCAGGCACAGGACTGCTGCAGGGGACCGGTAGAAGCCCCAGGTAACTTAAACTTGCCTTTTTTTATCACATTCCATTTAACCTCTTTGGGACCAAGGACGTTACAGTTAAGTCCTCTGTGTGGCGGTCTGTGGCTGATAAGATGCAACTAACGTCCTGGAAGTCCCCTGCTCCCGGCAAGATCGTGCGCACCCTGGTGGGGGAGAATCAGCTGTCATATGACAGATAACATCTCCTCTCAGTGATCAGGAGCCAAGGCGATTGGCTCCTGATCACTGAAGCCCAGCGGCAGCGGCTGAAGGTAGAAGAGGATCCACTCACCTTCTTGACGCACTGCCCGGTGAACGTCGATCGCCCTCCATCCTTGCTCTGTCACTAAGTCAAGGGTCCCAGCTTGATGACGTCATCAAGCTGGGACCCAGAACTTAGCGGCAGTGTGAGGCTGCATTTCGAAGAGAGAGGAGGCGGGGAGGAGCTGCTCAACGCAGGACCCAGGGCGGCGAGTAATGGAGGCTGCCTGCGCTGGGGACCAGAGCTGGGACAAGGTCCTCCAGCACCCACGGCTGACACACCAAAGTGCGCCCCTCCAGCCGTCACACACTGATTGCTATTAGACTAAGAGGTGCCCCAGGGCCCACAACACCTTAATCTCTAGTTATCTGGCTTGCAGTCACTGCCATGAATCCCCTTTTCTTATTTCTGTCGGTTTCAAACACAATAGGGGAATGCGCTGCGCCCTGAGGCTGGAGCCTCTCTCGCCTCTGCCTCGGCTCGGCCATGCTGGGGACACCTACCTAACCGGGGGACACCCATGCCTGACTTTATACTGGGGATACCGCTGCCTGGCCACCTAAACTAGAAGGACCTGAGCTAGGCAAACGGCTCTGGTCCCGAAAAGGGGTTAAGTGGCCAGTCCCCAAGTGGTTAAGAAATAACTCTAGCTAGCATATAATTAGAGTGACCATTTTTTTGTGGGTCCAACCTGGGGGGGGGGGGGGGGGGGGGGGCGAAAAGTGGGGGGGAATGAGGAGCGCGCAGCAACGAAGACTGGGGGGAGGGCGCGCCGCGGTGAAAAATGGGCGTGGCCATGACATTGTATAGGCGGAGCTAACGTAATGATGTAACAGCGAGGCATAAGAAAGCAGTGTTTACGCCATGATGTGGACAAACGAGACTTTGCATCATGGGTGTGCAGAAACTGTGTGATGCTAATAGTATACCGTAACCACACAGCAGCAAACATAGCCATCTATGACCATTAAATAATAAATGCAGTAACAGTTACCCCGGACACCAGAAAATAAACGCAATAGGCAACATGTCAGCACAAAATAACCGCAATGCGGGCAACATGTCAGTATAAAATAAATGCAATGCGGGCAACATGTCAGTATAAAATAAATGCAATGCGGACAAACATGTCAGTACAAAATAAACGCAATGCGGGCAACATGTCAGTACAAAATAAACGCAATGCGGGCAAACATGTCAGTACAAAATAAACGCAATGCGGGCAAACATGTCAGTACAAAATAAACGCAATGCGGGCAAACATTTCACCAGAAAATAAACGCAATGTGGGCAAACATCTCAGTACAAAATAAACGCAATGCGGACAAACATTTCACCAGAAAAGAAACGCAATGCGGGCAAACATTTCACCAGACAAGAAACGCAATGCGGGCAAACATTTCACCAGACAAACGCAATGCGGGCAAACATTTCACCAGAAAAGAAACGCAATGCGGGCAAACGTTTCACCAGACAAGAAACGCAATGCGGGCAAACATTTCACCAGAAAAGAAACGCAATGCGGGCAAACATTTCACCAGAAAAGAAACGCAATGCGGGCAAACATTTCACCAGAGGGCAAACATTTCACCTGAAAAAGAAAGCATTTACTAACATGGCAGAAGTCTCTGGCCTCTGGCGCGCTGCTCCCGGGACCACCTTCCTCCTGCTCGTCTCCCGCGCTGACAGGGCTAAGGCAAGATGGCGCCCGAAGCCCTGTACTGGAGACACATATAGTCTCCAGTACAGGGCTTCGGCAGCCATCTTGCCGTAGCCCTGCTCGCCTGCCGGTGTCGGAACAGACACCGGAAGAGGAGGCTGGAGCGGGGCTGCAGGTAATGAACTGGCACGGCGTCTATAGACGCCGCTGCCAGTTCATGAGGAGAGTGGCCAGAGCCCCGAGGCCGGGACGTCCCGCTGCTGAAAGCGGGACGTTTCCCGGGACCTCATTAAGCCTGGGACAGTGGACCCCGAATTCGGGACGTGTCCCGGGCAATCCGGGACGTCTGGTCACTCTAATTTAATGGACACGGATTCTTGAAATGTATATGAATCTTTTGCCAAGCTTATTTAAAACATTATAGTTGACTAAAAAGAATACAGAAGACAGGGTTTCACTGTGGTTATAACAAGGAGTCTGACAGTCTGGATGATAAATGATTAGAGCACAAGCATTTTAGCAGTCTCTTATGTGAGGAAGAGATGAATTGGGGTAATAGTTTTTAAATGGAATCAGCAAGAGATGAAGGAAGAATATGAGAGAGCAGACAGACGTGAAAGAAGCGTACATCAAAAAAGGCCACTCAAACGTGGGCATCTAGAAAAGTCGGTAGTAGAATATTAGTAAATTTCCCAATATTCTGCTGGTACGCTAGAAAAAAATGATAGTAAAATATTGGTAAGAATTAACAATATTTTACTAGAACTAAACATAACCTGATTCTCACACTGAACCCTCCCATTACCAAAGTCTAACCTTAACCCTCCCTCCACAGCTAACCTTAATCGCCCCACCATCACAAGCGAAGAAAACCGGCAAAATTTGTGGGCATCGCCATATGTGCCCATTGAAATATAGGTAATGAGGGGAAATATGGACATTGGGGCTGCCCGCAATGCAAACTACGGCTACCAATAGTTTGCATTGTGGGTCATGGGTAACCAAATTTCCCCTCATTACAGATCATTATTATTATTTAGTATTTATATAGTGCAGTCAGCTTCCGCAACGCTTTGCAGAGCATATATTGTCGTCACTAACTGTCCCTCAGAGAGGCTCACAATCTAATACCTACCATAGTCATATGTCTAAGCCAGTAGTCATGCCCGTAAGCCAGCACCTATTCAGTAAGAAGGGCTTGGGCAATACTCCATAACACTGCTGCTGCCTATAGAGTGCGTCTTAGGGGCTGCAGCACTGGTGCTTTGATTCCGGCCGAAGAAAATCGCAATATAAAGGTTATTTGTCTCGTCTTGTCTATGTATGTATCGTGTATTATATCTATCATAGTCTAGGGCATACATGTCAAACTCCGGCCCGCGGGCCAAATTTGGCCCTCAAAGCCATTAAATTTGACCCTCAAGTGGTTTCCCCACTTTGCATTATGTTTGGCCCACTCTACACAACCAGGGAAGCTATACTGGAGGTGAAGCCCTAGAACACCAGGGAAGGCATATGGGGGAGGTGGGGGAAAGCACTCAACACAAGGAAACTGTAAAGGGGAGGGTGGGGGTCTCTAGACACCAGGGAACTGTATAGGGGAGGGTGGGGGTCTCTAGACACCTGGGAACTGTATAGGGGCGGGTGGACCACTAGACACCAGATAACTTTATAAGGGAGGAAGGTGGCCAGTAAACATTGAGGTTGGCCCGTGTACAATTTTGTCCCACTTTGTATTTGAGTTTGACACCCCTTGTCGAGGGCCAATTTAGGGGGAAGCAAATTAACTTATCTGTACGTTTTTGGGATGTGGAAGGAAACTGGAGTGCCCAGAGGAAACCCACATAGACATGGGGAGAACATACAAACTTCATGCAGATAGTGCCTTGGCTAAGATTGGAAACATGGACCCAGCACTGCAAAGTGAGAGTGCTATCCTCTACGCCACCGTGCTGCCCTACTGATATTTCACTGGGCGTCTATGGCAGCGCCCAAACTTCCACCACTAGTGGGCACCCAAATGTCCGGTTTCCTGAAGGAAGAATATGAATATGAAAGAGTAGCTAAGATGAACGGAAACTATGGGAGAGCAGATAGGGAAGAAGGAAGAATGATTTGAGAAAAATGAAAGGAAGGATATGGGAGAGCAGACACATAATAAGGAGGCATATGAGAAATCTCGTCAGACAGGAACAGGAAGACTGAGGCGGCAGAGATAAAGAATGGATAAAAGAGAGCAAACAGATGGAGGAGAGATATGAGGGAACTCAGCAGGAAGAGATGAAGGGTGGCTATGAGACAACAGATGGAGATGAAGGAGTAGATGGACAAGAGCGGACCGATATGGGAGCAGAGAGATCACTGATGGATGTTAGGCAGAAATGGAAGAATATGAGAGAGCAGAGATGAAGGAAAGAGCAGGCAGAAGATGACAGAAGGATAAGAGAAAGCAAAGAACAAGGATGGGTATGGGAGGGAGGAGAGCCTGGAGGGAGGATATGACAAAGCAGAAAGAAATTAAATCCTAACCTCAAGGGACAAATGTTTTCCTAATCCTGTGTAGACACACTGCGGCAGTGTTTGTATTTATCTGTATAGAAGCTTCCTAATTAGCGGTTATTAAGTATAATTTCCATCACAAAAATCGGACAGTATTACTTTGCGTGTGCCCAGTCTGATATCTTATTTGTTTTCATAAATGTTCCTAAAATGCTGAAGCCAAAATGGACTTCCTTCTAGCGGTCCTCAATTCCTGCTTCCATAGCCTCTCTTTGGAGTGCATCAGAGCAATGCATCTCTAGAGTTACCTCAGATTTCTTCTGTGTCTAAAGTGTACTTACTCCCCATCAACCAAATCTGACAAATCTTCAGGGTTTGTTGACAGAATAACGCCAGAATATAAGAGAGCAGAGAGAGGTGAAAAAACGGCTGTTTGAGGTCAGATAAATAAAGGATACGGCAGAGCAGAGATATGTGAAGGAAGGGTCTTGGAGAGCAGAGGGAGGTGAAGGAAGGGTAATGAAGCGTAGAGAGGGATGAAGAAAGGGTAATAAAGAACAGAGAGCGGTGGATGAAGGAAGGGTCTTGGAGAGCAGAGAGAGGTGAATGAAGGGTATTAGAGAGAGAGAGAGAGAGAGAGAGAGAGAGAGAGAGAGAGAGAGAGAGAGAGAGAGAGAGAGAGAGAGAGAGAGAGAGAGAGAGAGAGAGAGAGAGAGAGAGAGAGAGAGAGAGAGAGAGAGAGAGAGAGAGAGAGAGAGAGAGAGAGAGAGAGAGAGAGAGAGAGAGAGAGAGGAAGAGGGTAAAGGAAGGGTAGTGGAGAACAGAGAGGGGTGAAGGGAGGGTAATAAAGAGCAGAGAGAGGTGAAGGAAGGGTATTGGAGAGCAGAGAGAGGTGAAGGAAGGGTATTGGAGAGCAGAGAGAGGTGAAGGAAGGGTATTGGAGAGCAGAGAGAGGTGAAGGAAGGGTATTGGAGAGCAGAGAGAGGTGAAGGAAGGGTATTGGAGAGCAGAGAGAGTTGAAGGAAGGGTATTGGAGAGTAGAGAGAGGTGAAGGAAGGGTATTGGAGAGTAGAGAGAGGTGAAGGAAGGGTATTGGAGAGCAGAGAGAGGTGAAGAGAGTGTAATAAAGAGCAGAAAGGGGTGAAGGAAGGGTATTGGAGAACAGAGAGAAGTGAATGAAGGGTATTAGAGAGAGGTGGGGGTGAACGAAGGGTATTGGAGACCAGAGAGGGGTGAAGGGAGGGTAATAAAGAACAGAGAGGTGAAGGAATGGGATTGGAGAGCAGAGTGAGGTGAAGGAAAGGTATTGGAGAGCACAGAGAGGTGAAGGAAAGGTATTGGAGAGCACAGAGAGGTGAAGGAAGGGTGTTGGAGAGTAGAGGGAAGTGAAGGAAGGGTATTAAGAGAGAGAGAGGTAAAAGAAGGGTATTAGAGAGTAGAGAGGGGTGAAGGAAGGGTATTGAGAGAGAGAGAGAGAGGTAAAAGAAGGGTATTAGAGAGTAGAGAGAGGTGAAGGAAGGATATTGGAGAGCAGAGAAAGGTGAATGAAGGGTAGTGGAGAGCAGAGAGCGGTGAAGAGAGGGTAATAAAGAGCAGAAAGGGGTGAAGGAAGGGTATCGGAGAACAGAGAGAAGTGAAGGAAGTGTATTAGAGAGAAGTGAAGAGAGGGTATTAGAGGGGGGGGGGGTGAAAGAAGGGTATTGGAGAGCAGAGAGGGGTGAAGGAAGTGTATTAGAGAGAAGTGAAGGTAGGGTATTAGAGGGGGGGGGGGTGAAAGAAGGGTATTGGAGAGCAGAGAGGGGTGAAGGAAGTGTATTGGAGAGCACAAAGAGGTGAAGGAAGGGTATTAGAGAGCAGAGAGAAGTGAAGGAAGGGTATTGGAGAGTAGAGAGAGGTGAAGGAAGGGCATTAGAGAGCAGAGAGGGGTGAAGGAAGGGTATTAGAGAGTAGAGAGGGGTGAAGGAAGGGTATTGGAGAGTAGAGAGGGGTGAAGGAAGGGTATTGGAGAGTAGAGAGGGGTGAAGGAAGGGTATTGGAGAGTAGAGAGGGGTGAAGGAAGGGTATTGGAGAGTAGAGAGAAGTGAAGGAAGGGTATTGGAGAGTAGAGAGAGGTGAAGGGAGGGTATTGGAGAGCAGAGAGGGGTGAAGGGAGGGTATTGGAGAGTAGAGAGAGGTGAAGGGAGGGTAATAAAGAACAGAGAGGTGAATGAATGAGATTGGAGAGCACAAAGAGGTGAAGGAAGGGTATTGGAGAGTAGAAGGAAGTGAAGGAATGGTATTGGAGAGTAGAGATAAGTGAAGGAAGGGTATTGGAGAGCAGAGAGGGGTGAAGGAAGGGTATTGGAGAGCAGAGAGGGGTGAAGGAAGGGTATTGGAGAGTAGAGAGAGGTGAAGGAAGGGTATTGGAGAGCAGAGAGAGGTGAAGGAAGGGTATTGGAGAGCAGAGAGGGGTGAAGGAAGGGTATTGGAGAGGTAGAGAGGGGTGAAGGAATGGGATTGGAGAGTAGAGAGAGGTGAAGGAAGGGTATTGGAGAGTAGAGAGAGGTGAAGGAAGGGTATTGGAGAGTAGAGAGAGGTGAAAGGAGGGTATTGGAGAGCAGAGAGGGGTGAAGGGAGGGTATTGGAGAGTAGAGAGAGGTGAAGGGAGGGTAATAAAGAACAGAGAGGTGAATGAATGGGATTGGAGAGCACAAAGAGGTGAAGGAAGGGTGTTGGAGAGTAGAAGGAAGTGAAGGAATGGTATTGGAGAGTAGAGATAAGTGAAGGAAGGGTATTGAAGAGCAGAGAGGGGTGAAGGAAGGGTATTGGAGAGCAGAGAGGGGTGAAGGAAGGGTATTGGAGAGCAGAGAGGGGTGAAGGAAGGGTATTGGAGAGGTAGAGAGGGGTGAAGGAATGGGATTGGAGAGTAGAGAGAGGTGAAGGAAGGGTATTGGAGAGTAGAGAGAGGTGAAGGAAGGGTATTGGAGAGTAGAGAGAAGTGAAGGAAGGGTATTGGAGAGCAGAGTGGAAGTGAAGATAGGATATGGGAGAGCTGAGAGAGGTAAAGGAAGGCTAAACGACAGCAGAGAGGGATGAAGGTAGGACATTGGAGAGCAGATACAGAAGACTATAGGAGAGCACAGATGGGTGAAGAAACTATATAAACTGAATTCAGCAAATAGAGATAAATGATATGGAAATACAGAGGAGGATAGAGAAATGGAGAATGAGAACTAGCATGGAAAGATGAGGTTGCACAGAGGGTGCTTTAGGAGAGCAGTCAGAAAAGATAGACTGAGAACAAGAAAAAGAACCTAAAACCAGTGAGATATTAAAAAAACAAATAATAACCAGAGAACAGGCAGAGAAGAGAGAATCTGAGAAATCAGACAGAGTGCAGAAGAGATAGACAAGGAACGGCTGATAGATCAAGCAAAGGATAAGGAGTAGTAAATAAGAGGAGATGACAAGAAAGGGATGAGTATTATAGTGAATGGAACATGGCAGGCTGTAGACAGATGAGAGAGGAAGACAAAAGAGACATATGATGACAGAGAGCGAGAAACAAACATGATTTACTGATGAACCTGTACAAGGAAATCTAGCTCAGAAATGGAGAGGAGAAAAAAGGAATTAGACATAAGAACACCGGGCGCCCTTCACCTCAACGTACTGATCTGAAATTTGTGTAGAAGATAAAATGGAGACAGACGTGGGCAGAGACTACAAGAGACCGTAAATCCCCGATGAGAAATGCAAGCTTCTTCACAAGAATAATGGAGCAGAACTGATTTCAGTCTCGATGAAAAGAACGTAGGACAGATAAGAGAGAGACAAGTAGTTCCCGTCAGAGCAAGCAGAACAATGGAAAACACAGGGGAGACACAGGGAAAGTACAAAGTACAAAAGGAGGACAACAAAACAATATATGACCAAAACTGAGTGCATCTATTACTGGCGGCCATATGGTTTTCATAGACCTCTTTATCAAGAGAATTTTCAGGAACTCAACATGCACAGCACTTTGCTCAGTCCCGAAGAATGCAATCACAGATTACAACCACAGGCTACCTGCTGGTAATATGTGGCATTGCAGTGCACCATACACAGCAATGATTATCTAATGATTGTCTAAGGTAACAATAGTACCTTGGTAACTGTACTGTGGCCCTCTTGACAAAAAATATGAGGGTTGTCCTGAAAGTAATGCCTGTTTTATAAATAATGTTTTATAAGTAATGCAATTTTCTAAAAAAAGAATCTTAACCTACCAGTTATGCGGATCTGGTCATTTGTGCATGGGGATCTTCTAATAGATGTCTATTTATTATCCGTAATCAGGGTGCCCAAGCGGTGTCCTAGGTGCCCAATGTGGCTAGAAGTCAACTGGCTACAACATAGGAAATAATGGTTGTTGCCCAAAGGCTACAAGTAGTGGTCATTTGAGCGCTGGGGTTAGTTTCTTGGGAGGTGGGGGGATGTGGGTACGCATTAGATGGGGGGGGAGGGGGGAAGGTCTTTTAGGCACCTAGAGGGGGACTTAGTGTTAGGGATTAGGTGGCTGGGTTCTTTTATGCACTTAGAGGGGGTGTTAAGGCTAGGCATGGGGTGTGAGGGGGTTATTTTAGGTACTAGGAGGGTAGGGTTCAAATGACAATGGGTGCTGCATATTAAAATACTGGGATTTTTAATTACTAATATTTTTTAGTAGCGGCACCACCCGGAACCAAACTCATGTGGAAGTGCTGAGATAAGTGCTGCAAGCTATGCTTTTACACCAGAAGCGGAGATGATCATTTCTTACTGCATGACTGAAAAAATTTCTACATTTCCTCAAGCAAGGATTTGGAACAGAAACATAGAGCGGTTCTCGGGTTCCTCACCAAAGAACGCTCTGGTTTAGGTTTTCCTCAGTGACTGCTGTCGATTGCCTTCCAATGCCTGGTCTGTCTGGTTATTTCTTCAGTCACAAATCGTAGCCTATTACTGTCATCAGCTGTCACCTCACGATACACGTTTCTGAGCCTTTTATGGATTCTGGACTCAGTACATCAGTCTTTGGTCAAGTGACTGACTGCTTGTAGCTTCTGCTTCATATCCTGGAAATTCAGATGTTAGGCCAGTCATGCAATAAGATTTACTCTGTCTGGCGGTTTAAAAGCATCAATTTAGGTTTATAGTTTTGAAAAAAACAATTGCAAAAAAATGACTCAATTCAATTCTGATATAAGCATAAACACACCATTTCTATGGTCAGAAAAGAGGCCCATATCAAAGCTTACTTTAGTTCAAAGTCCATCTCCATCGTGTAATCTTCTCATTAGTGTATTTATATCATTCTTTATAGTACGGGAAGAGATTATACCGTAACCTCTATTGCAGACTGTGACATTTTGATGGGTATTTTCCTTTAATTTCTGAATGGTTTGTTTAAGCTTTTAGCAGGCAATTTATTTAGAGGCCTGCAACTGCTCCAGTTTGTTACATTTCCTTACTACTAATTAATACTGATGTAATGTGTATTTATGGCCACTTGTCACTAGGGGGCAGTGTGAGACAATAACAGAGGACTTCTGCTTTCTGTTTGTATACCATTCTTCTAGCAGAGAGACATCAAAGCATTTCAAGAATTCACAGCACAACAAGTTCTGCTAGCTGAGGTCAAAAACCGTGCAAACGAGAGAATTCCTTTGAAGCTGTTAATGGGTTAAAGGCCAACTATCATGAAAAAAAACTAAAAAATAAAATACATATGTATACATAAATACAAGAGATGCAAATTTCCCAGAGTAAAATGCACTATAAATTACTTTTTCCCATATTGCTTTCACTTACAATATGCAGTACTAATCTGACAGATGTGACAGGTCTCCTCAAGGGGGATCCTGGGTTTTCCTTATTTATTTTTAAAAGCACCCCCTGGATGATAGTTACTGAAGAAAAACTAACATGATTAAAACCAGTGTGTTCCCTGCCTTGCACTCCCACCTCTCCCAGGTACCACAGGATAAGTGACATGAGTGCTCAGGCTGTACGAGACCTTCTCTACCATGGTCATCCATACCATCACATACAATCACTGGGCTCAATGAAAGCTAACAGGGTGATGGGGTGGTGGCCTTGTCTATCCAAAGTGCACCATAGTTCATGTTACCAAAAGAGGCAGGGTGCAGCAGCCATGTTGAAAACGAAGTTGGAGGACTGTCAGCTACTGGGGAGGAGAGACCTGTGGAGTAATAAAGAAAAGGACCAGGAAGCACTAGGAGACTTAGGAAAGACATAAGCTTGAGGCTTCATAGCCACAAGTTTCTGTGTCATGTTAGAGTTCTATGTTAAAGCCCCAGAAAGGTCCATAAAAGTGAGAGAAAACCTCCACAATGAGAACACTGAGACACAGGAGGTTTATAACCCCTATCCACACTATCCAAAACTGCATACCTTTCCTAGAGTAGATTACCGTAATTTTGTAACCAGTCATTGTTAAATGACCAATATTAAGAACAAATTGTAGTGCTGATAGAATTTCCATTACAGTAGTCTTTTTAAAGAGACTCTGAAGTCTCCCTAAAATGAGGTTTTTATTTTAAAAGCCTCATTACCATTATTGTCCCTCTTAAAACGCCACAGAACCGAGACTGAAAACACCCTCAATCACCCCAAACTCACAGGGTACAATTGTGGGCTCCTTCCGCACAGAGGCAGTGCGGCTCCGCCTCTATGGGCGTCAATCAGCCCAGATTGCCGCCTCTCCCCCGCCTGACTCAGTCTTCCTTCACTGAGAGGGGCGGGGGAGAGGCGGAGATACGCGCTGATTGGTGCGCATAGAGGCGGCAGCAAAATACACGACCAAGAAAGTAGTGGATTTTGCCTGCCGTGTACCCCCGTGAGTTTGGGGTGATTGAGGGGGTTTTCAGCCGCGGTTCTGCGGCGTTTTAAGAGACTATAATGTTACTGAGGTTTTTAAAATAAAAACCTCATTTTAGGGAGACTTCAGAGTCTCTTTAAGGAGGAACTGTAACCAAGGATTGTACGTCCTCCCAATCAGTAGCTGATACCCACTTTCCCATGAGAAAGCTTTACCTTTTCTCAACTAGATCATCAGGGTGATCTGTATGGCTGATGTTGTGGGTTAAACCCCGCCCAAAGTTTGATGTCAGGACCTAGGTCCTAACAGTTTCCTTTCTGTGAACCTCAATGCATTTTGGGAAATAACAGCAGTTTCCAACTGCCAAGCAACCAGCAACTTTGTGCATATGTATAGCTATTAAAAAAAAAAAAAAAAAAAAAAAAAAAAAAAAACAACACTTTTAGCCTATCCCAGTAAGGGGATGTGGTTATAGATAATTACAGTTGGTGCTGTCTGTTTTTTTTTTTTTTTTTTAAGCTCATTGTGCATTAACCTCCTTGGCGGTAACCCCGTGTGTGACACGGGGTAAGCCGCCGGAGGGTGCCGCTCAGGCCCTGCTGGGCCGATTTACTTAATTTTTTTTTTGCTGGACGCAGCTAGCACTTAGCTAGCTGCGCCAGCACCCCGATTGCCGCCGCCGCGCGCCCGATCGCCGCTATCCGGTGCGGCGCGCGCCCCCCCCCCCCCAGACCCCGAGCGGGGGAAGCCCTCCAGGAAATCCCGTTCTTTGAACGGGATTTCCTGATCGCCTATCGCCGGAGGCGATCGGCGGGGCTGGGGGGATGCCGCTGAGCAGCGGCTATCATGTAGCGAGCCCTCGGCTCGCTACATGATTTTAAAAAAAAATAATTAAAAAAAAAACTGCTGCGCTGCCCCCTGGCGGTATTTTTCATACCGCCAAGGGGGTTAAACAATATAAACATATTACATGGTGAATATCTCTATTTTTATAACTTTACAATGTATTGATTTTTTTTTTTTTTTTTTTACCTTTTTCACTAAAGTTCCTACAAGGTGAAAATAAACCGATGAGAAAAACAATTGTATCTATCCTCCTCCTCCTAAAATGACTTTTTTATGGCTGTAATTACTTGAGGGCTATGTTATAGTTTGACCCAGTCCAACCCAGTCCCGACCTGGACAGACACTGTCACTTGCATACCTGATGTTTAACTCTTTCAGGCAGAGAAAGAAAAAAAAGGCACACAGCCTAGTTATTTGAGTGCTTGGCACTGTACATACCCATTGCTATCTCATCATGTCACATCGATTGTCCTTTAAGGTAACCTCTAAATTTGCATTTTTCACAGGTGTGATGCAAGCCAGAGAATATCAGAATACAGCTAAGAGTTCTGCCGCTTTATGTGAGTTCACAAAACCTACTTGTGAATTAAAAACAAGAGCGGAGGTGTCAGAAACCGGCATGGAAGTATGACACTCACAGGATGAGCAGAAGGAGTCATGGGAGATTACAGAACTGACTATGGAAATACTGTAATTGATTACAAAGGTCTTCCCTTGCAGCCTGCACTAAAACAAGCCCTCCTCTGACCTAGCAAGTGGCCGCTTTATTCTCTGGCATATGAATGCACATTATATATTTGGTTTGCATATAATCTGTTTGCATAAAGCAACCCGCAGGCGTGGATTTCCAGCGGCGGAGGAGAGTGTAAACCGCACACAAGGGAGCTGCAGGCTTTATCTAAGACAGAAAACGTGCCGCCAGACTCCGCTGATTAACCGTCTTTCCTTCCAAGGGTGGAAATAAGAGGCTGCTAATAAGGGACTCCTGCCAGGGGCGCCAGCCGATAATCTATGCCCTGACAGGCAGAGCTTGCTGAATGCAGAGCACCAATGCCCACAGGAACAGGCTGACATGCTGAGTGCAGGCTGGTGACTATACAGGTCCTCCTAATAGGCTGATACATGGTCAGTGTTCTCACATGTACTGCATGTCACAAGGACAATCCCAATCACATTTATGCACACCATGCAAGTACCTGGGCCACACTAGATCAATAACGTCTGATCAAGAGATTTAAAGAGGAACTTTAACAAAAGATTGAACTTCATTCCAATCAGTAGCTGATACCGCCTTTCCCACGAGAAATCTTTACATTTTCTCTAATGCCTAGTACACACCATACAATTTTCTGTAAGATTTCCCTGCCACATAGATAATTTCCAACATGTTGGAAATTATCTAACTAACCATCTATCTGCCTAGCAATTTGGCGTTCTACTCAGGAGATAACCAGGAGACAATGCACCAGAAGGGCCGGTTTAAGCAACAATGGGGCCCCAGGGCAAAATAAAGCTGCCCCCCCCCCAACAGATACCCCGGAGCAAAAATTGGCATTAAGGGACCTTTTTTGCAGCTGGTATAGTCAGGGTTTGAAGCCTCAATCGGTCGGAGCTCCACATTCTGGCTACCCCAGCCTGCATGGGGACAAGGGGTTAAAAAGTTTCAGGAGGGGGGACCCCACATCATTTAAAAAAAAAAAAATTCCCACACTCTAAACATAAAAAAAAAAAAAAAAAAATTGGGAAAATAGGAAAAAAATGCCAGGGATCTTCATACAGCCATATTGCGGCTGTATAGCAATCCCTGGCCAAAGCGCTGCGGCTGCGTATAGACCCCCTGGAAACCCCGTCAGGAAATTTATTGCGCTTTCGTTTGATGCATGTAAAATTACACTACCGTTAGGTTTGCTACTAAAAGTGACATTTACCGTATTTAAAAGTATACTTTTTTCCTTCGAAACTTTAAAATCGATTTTCTCAAAAACTATAAGGTCTTTTTGAAAAACTGTTTTTCCCTCTTATTCCCAATGATCTCCTTAACATATCCTGCAAATTTAGGGTTTCTAGAATTTACGATGGATTTGCTATTAACCATTAAAGTCAGCTGGTTTTTAAATGTGTATTTTTTTCCTTTGAAACTAAAATCGATTTTCTCAAAAACTACAAGGTCGATTTGAAAAAAAAAAATGTTTTCCTCTTGTAGCCACTGGGGGCCGCTACAAGCTCTGGGCCCTGGGGCAGCTGCCTCCTTTGCCTCTATGGTAGAGCCGGCCCTGTGCACCAGAGAATGACCAGTCTCTACCAGTACTTTACAGAAAATAATCTACCGTAATTACAGAAAATCTTACAGAAAGATCTAACAGAAAATTGTATGGTGTGTACTAGGCATAACAGTGCATCAGGGACATCTGTATGGCTGATATTGTGGTGAAACCCCTCCCACAGTGATGTCCTGACCTTGGTCCTGACAGTTTCCTGTCTGTGAACCTCGTTATATTGTGGGGAATGATGGCTTTTTCAAACTGCCAAGCAAGCAATATTTCTCTCAGTAATGAACAATCCATACAGATCACCTGGCAGAACTAAAGAGGTCATCTCCAGTGATACATTTCAGAGTGTAAATCAGGGAGAGGAAAGATTTTACAGAGGGCAAACACTGACTAAATAATCTATAAATATTGTAAACAATAAGCAATTTTATTCATTAGGTTATTTTCACTACATTTCCTCTTTAACCTCTCGACGACCAGCTAACGCCGATTGGCGTAAACTGGTCATCTGCGGGTTTCCATGGACTTTCCATGTCCGTTCACGGAGGGTGTCTCCGTGAACAGCCGGAGAGCCACCGATCGCGGCTCGCCGGCAAAATGTGAACACGCGGGGAAGAAATCCAGCTGTTTACATCATACGGCGCTGCTGCGCAGCAGCGCCGTAAGGCAGATCGGTGATCCCTAGCCTCTGATTGGCCGGGGATCGCCGGCATATGATAGGCTGAAGCCTATCCTTCAATGCGCAGGACGGATATCCGTCCTGCGCAGCTCACAGGGGGGAGAGAGAGGGAGGGAGAGGGACGGAGCGCCGAAAACGCTGCGGAGAGGGGCCCTGAAGAGCCCACCCCCCACAAAGCGCAGCAAGCCGGCGGCGATCAGACCCCCCCAGCAGGACATCCCCCTAGTGGGGAAAAAAAAGGGGGTGGGTAAGTCTGATCGCCCTGGCATAATCCTGATCTGTGCTGCGGGCTGGAGAGCCCACGCAGCACAGATCAGACAGAAATCCACTGGTCGTCAAGTGGTTAAAGGTAACCCCAAAGTGATAGACCAATGGAGGCTGACATATTTATTTCCTTTTAAACAATGCCCATTGCCTGGCTATCCTGCTGATCCACTTTTTCAACATGTCCAATTTGATTTCAGACTTATTTTCTGACCAATTTTCTGTTCACTTCTATGGAAACTCAATCAGAAAATCGATGGGAAATCAGACATGATGGAAATTATCGATCTGACAGTAACTATGCCAGAAAATCTAATCTTGTGTACCTAGCATAATATGTTTAGCCATAGCCCCTGAACAAGCATAGGCAAGATCGGGTGTTTCTGACATTGTCAGGTCTAACAAGATTAGCTGCATGCTTGTTACAGACACTACTGACCAGAATGATCAGATTCAGCAGGACTGCCAGGCAACTGGTATTGTTTAAAAGGAAATAGATATGACAGCCTTCTGTCTCCCTCACCTCCAATTTCTTTTAACTGCTTGTACACACTTGATTCTTTCTCTACCCAAAAATTTGGAACAAAGCAACTGTCAACACAGTTCATTCAGGGATTAAAGGGCGCTAGTCTACTTTAGGGGACCCACCGCAAATCCCCATAGACACTTTCAGCTGGGCTGCAAAACGGAACAAATGGCTTCCGTTTGCTTGATGAAACCCCCACAAGCCTTATATCCCCGGGTAGCTACGCATGTCCTCTAACGAATTTTGCGGGTTTCGGTAAAAAAAAAAAAAGTTTGAACTGACTGTGTAGGAGCCTCGGAACGACCGCAATTTCGGGTCCGTCGGCCATCTTGGTTTTGCTCTGCAGGTCGTTTCTTCCTCCTCATTGGAGGGATTGTTAGGTGGGGGCGTGCCAGCTAACAAACCCTCCAATGAGGAGGAAGAAAGAGACCTGCACAGCAGAATTAAGATGGCCGACGGAACCGAGATTTAGGCCGTTCGGTGGCTCCTACACGGCCAATTTAAACTTTCTGTTACCGAAAACCTCCCAATTCGTTACAGGGCATGCTTACCTATCCATGGGTATATGGCTTGTGGGGGTTTCAACAAGCAAACGGAAGCCATTTGTTCCGTTTTGCAGCCCAGCTGAAAGTGTCTATGGGGATTTGCGGTGGGTCCCCTAAAGTAGACTAGCGCCGATTAAAGGGGCACTACAGCAAAAAACTAACATTTAAAATATGTGAAAACATATACAAATAAGAAGTACTTTTTTTTCCAGAGTAAAATGAGCCATAAATTACTTTTCTCCTCTTATGCTGTCACTTACAGTAGGTAGTAGAAATCTGACAGAAGTGACAGGTTTTGGACTAGTCCATCTCTTCATAGGGGATTCTCAGCAAGGCTTTTATTCTTTATAAAGATATTCCTGAAAAAGGATTTATACAATGATGCTGGCCAGCTTCCATGTTCGCTACACAGTTTTTTGGGCGGTTGGACAGAGCAACTGCCATTCACTAAGTGCTATTGAAAATAAATATATCCCTGAGAATCCCCTATAAAGAGATGGACTAGTCCAAAACCTGTCACTTCTGCCGGGCGGATCGCTCAAACTCAGTCTTATCACGCGAACGACAGTCTGTACAGACGCCTGATTTGGCGTGCGGACGACTGGACGGGACGTTCAAACGACCAGTCGTTCGCAAAAATCAGACGTGTGTATGGGTCTTTATAGTAATAAAAGCAATTAGGTTGTAAAAAATAGAGGAGCTTAGCTTCCAAAAGGACTGCGGTGATTTTGCACTGGGCCAACCCACCATGTCGTGGTTCCACTCTTAAAATTATTCCCTACTCTACCTACACCAGTCAAACAAACAGGTGAACATTTTATGCTCTTGATCCTGAAGTTCAAGCTGGAACAATTTCTTGTTCTTAACCTTTAAAAAATGTTCATGCATGCATTCCCTTCATACAAAGGTTAAGAATCAGAAATCAAGTACATTTGTGGCATATAAGACTCAGAACAGAGCATTCTGTACAGCCATCACTCGTCAGATTAAAGGACAAGCATCAAAGTTAAGTAACATTCTAAATGCCACATATATTTCTAGGAATTACTAGCAAATAGCAATACAAAGGCTTATTTTCACCTTTTTACTTCTTATGTGATGACAATATGACATTTACAGAGAACAGTTTTCACTGTGGGCATTTCTATGGAGGACTGTGTCAGCACATTCAGCATACACTTCACAGTCATGACTTGCTAGTTGTCCTGTAAAGGAATAATCAGCCAAATTAAACAAACTCTGCTTTACTTACCTGGGACTTTCTCCAGCCTCTTGCAGCCGACTGTCATACGCTGACAGCTCTGCTGTCTGCCGCCAGCCCGGGGTCCCTGCACGGTGCAGAATACGACCTTGAGGTCGTCCTTTCTGCGCCTGCGTGAAGCGCCACTGTCAATTATGGTCACGGCATACTGCGCAGAACTACTGCACCGGGCCGGCAATGGAGAGCGGAGCTGTCAGCGTATGTCAGTCGGCGGCAAGGGGCTGGAGAAAGCCCCAGGTGAGTAAAGCAGATTTTGTTTTATTTGGCTGATTCCTTTCAGTTTTGCATACAGTATCTGACTCATATTTACAAGGCGTACTTAACTTTGTACAAAGCTTTACACTTGTGGAATCCCATTTTATTTTACAGATGTATTATAAAACATGATTTAAAGCTTCACTTTAGGTACAAAAGACAAGAAGGGTCCTAATGAAAAGCTTTCACTCCTTCAAACACACCTCTCAGAGCTAAGCTCTGGAAGCATATCTTCCTTTTTATCATCCAACACAATAGTAAGGACAGGGACTCTTTCCCATAAATACTGTACCTTATTTAATGTTAACTCAAATGAAAATCCAAAATTACTCTTCTGTGAGCAGGTTTGTATGAAAGCTTAAAGTGAACCTCCGGACTAAAAATCTACTTAGCAAAACTGAAAATGCTTGGTATTTCTTTAACAGTTTCACAGCATCAGAACTTTGTTTTTCTTACCAAAGCATTTTTTGCTGTATTTTTATCTAAGCTCCACCCATCAAAGAAAAAAAGCCCGGGCTTTTTTCCCTGATGCTGTGCAGAGCATGATGGGATTTGCTATGTTGTTATTCACGTGGCTTAGCAACTGGGAGGGGTGATCAGGACACAGGACAGTTGGAACTGTGTATCATACTCCCTGTCACCTCATTACAACCAAAAAGATGGCTGCCATCATGAAATCAAACATTTGCCTGTTCTTTTAAAACAGGGTGGGTAAGATATTATATTACCTATCTATTTTAAATAACATAAGTAATGTAGCTTAATAAAAGTAATTATGTTTAGGCTGAAGTACCAGGGGAAAGTGTGAACATAGCATCTCTGACTTCAGTAAACAGTTTAAAGTATAGTGTCCTATGTTGCCCCCCTACCCCCAATGATGAAAACTTGTTTGCTTCTTGCTAATGTGTGCAATAAAATAATCGCATCAGTCATTATCTGCTTGAAATTTCTGTGGTCGGCCAGGCCACAGCCATGGGTTAAAAAGCCTCTGCTAAACCTTTACATGTAAAGAGAAGAGGTAAAACTAAAGGTTTTAATAATGAGCCACATTATTGACATACATTTTTAATGTGCTATTGGGATGTCTGAGTGCTAAAAATGGTGCTTGATTCACTTTAAGTCATTTCACCAACAAACGAATGGCGAAAAGCATGGTCACGCGACTGCTCCAGGCCGCACACTTCGGATCTAGAGCTGCATGTGAAGTTTGTGCCGTAGCTTCATTAACCTCCAGGAAGATGGAAAGAAAGGTGTAACCCATCAACTAGAAGAGAAGAGATACTGGGACGTATGGAGCTTGGGAAGAAATGGCTTGGGCTAGTCATGTGACCACCACGCATTAGTTCTAGAATCCCATCATTCCAAGTATGAGATGGGTTTAGACGGCAAGTGAATTGGGCATTGTAAGCAGAGCATTACATGTCATTACACAGAGCGCTATGCCGGCGCAGAGATCTCACACTGTTTGTCTTGGTATTATAGCTGGATCCGGCTTCTTCTCTCTGAAGCGTAGCCAAGTCATTAACCCTGCTTCTCTATAGCTGCACAGTGTGTGTCAATACTCACATCTAATTCATCAACACAGCTTTCACTCCTCTATCCATTTCATTTAAGTGGTTTCCATCCTTGGGTGCCTTGAATTGATTGGCTCTTGAGTTACTGTGGCTTTCATGCCTCTGTTTTTCTGGCTTTTAAAGTATGAATTTAAAGAGGAATGCCGGGAAGAGGAGGCGTCAGGTCCGCGGTAAGGCGGCTGCAATATGCATTACCCCCAGTCTATGCAATGCCAGTAATGTCAGCTGCTGAGCTCAGATCCTTCCACTCCTCTTCTGTCCTGTGACCACCACTGCAGCCAGGCAGAATAAGTCACTGATGAGTTGTGAAAGGGGATTTCCCCCAGAGGTGTAACTATTAATCATGCCCCCCTTCCCCAGCAAACCTTTGATGGGACCCCACAATGTTGACACCCTTTCCCATGCCAAACCCCTGGTGACCCTCATCCTGGGGCCCATCTTGCAAGGGTCATAAAACAAGTGTGGACATCAGAAACTTCCCACCCATAACAAGTGTAGCCACAAAAACACCTGATCTGAAGGGCGGACCCCTTTATCGGTAGTAAAGTAGTAGTTACCCCACCCCCCCTACAACTCTGGGGCCCCTTGCAGTTGCAGGGACTGTTTCCCTCTAGTGACGCCCCTGATTTCACCCCTATAGATAGATCTCTTGTTTTGCGAGGTCGTCTTTAACTCTTTCACTGCCAAGCTCTCGTTCCTAAATTTCACCTCTGGTGGCCAAGGCAGTTTTAACGTTTTTTGCATGCTTTAAAGGACAACTGTAGTGAGAGGGATATGGAGGCTGCCATATTGATTTCCTTTTAAACAATACCAGTTGCCTGGCAGTCCTGCTGATCTCTTTGGCTGCAGTAGTGCAGTAGTATTCTGGTCAGTAGTGCATGTATCACACACCTGAAACTAGCGTGTGGCTAATCTTGTCAGATTTTTTGTCAGAAACATCTGATCTTCATGCTTGTTCAGATCTATGGTTAAAACAGAACAGCCAGGCAATTTGCCTTGTTCAGTACAAAAACATCAGGATGGTGGACCAGGCAGCTGGCAGTAATTAAAGGGAACCTTAACCAGCGGGGAAAAATAAATTCACTTACCTGGGGGCTTTCCCAAGCCTCCTGCAGCCGTCCTGTGCCCGCGCCGGTCCTTCGGTGCCCTCCGGTCTCCCTCCGCCGCTAAGTTTCGTTTTCGGCCGACCGCCAGTCGTCCTCCAGCAAAGCGTCCTCTTCTTCCGTATTCCCCGTCGTAAAGAGCCGTAAAGCGTGTCCGCATGACGCCAAACGCGTCATGCGGATGCGCTTTACGACGAGGAATACGGAAGAAGAGGACGCTTTGCCGGAGGACGACTGGCGGTCGGCCAGAAAAGGAAACTTAGCGGCGGAGGGAGACCGGAGGGCACCGAAGGACCGGCGCGGGCACAGGACGGCTGCAGGAGGCTTGGGAAAGCCCCCAGGTAAGTGAATTTATTTTTCCCCGCCGGTTAAGGTTCCCTTTAAAGAGAACCCGAGGTGTGTTTAAAGAATGTTATCTGCATACAGAGGCTGGATCTGCCTATACAGCCCAGCCTCTGTTGCTATCCCAAACCCCACTAAGGTCCCCCTGCACTCTGCAATCCCTCATAAATCACAGCCGTGCTGTGAGGCTGTGTTTACATCTGTAGTGTCAGTCTCAGCTGCTCCCCCGCCTCCTGCATAGCTCCGGCCCCTGCCCCTGTCCCTTCCCTCCAATCAGCAGGGAGGGAAGGGATGCAGGCGGGGACTGGAGTTCTGCAGGAGGCGGGGAGAGCAGCAGACTGACACTATAGAGATAAACACAGCCAGCTCTGACAAGCTGTTTGTCAGCAGCATGGCTGTGATTTATGAGGGATTGCAGAGTGCAGGGGGACCTTAGGGGGGTTTGGGATAGCAACAGAGGCTGGGCTGTATAGGCAGATCCAGCCTCTGTATGCAGATAATATTCTTCAAACCCACCTCGGGTTCTCTTTAAAGGACCACTATTGTGAAAAGTGTAAAAATCTAAAATACAGTACATATTAAACACATCCAACTACACTAAGTACATTTCTCCCAGAGTAAAATTAGTTATAAATTTGTAATGCTGGGGGGGTCATGCTTTCTGACCACCCAGCGCAACAACGCTAAGAGCTGGATAATGGAAGAGGTTAACCAGGCTGCCCAATGCAACTGCAGCTATGGGCTCCCGATATCGCTGCAAATAAAACACAATGGCAGTGTAGTGCGATGTTGTGCTGCCTTAGTTCACACTGTGCTGCCTTAGGGATAGCAAGCATTCAGACAGGTACAAGACAGGACTATAGATTGGAGCATAACTAGTAGCAACCGCAGCTCACAGTCACGTCCACAGAAGCAGAGCAAGCTGGCTAACAACAGTCACCAGATAGCATCCACCCAGGCAAGACTACAGGATATAACGTAACTAATAGCAACCACAGCCTATAGTTACGTTCCCAGAAACAAGAGTAGCAGGAATACTACCAGTCACCGACGTGGTGATGGCAAAATCCAAGCTGTCTGGATAATGGACTTCACTGATCCACCGCAAATGCAGCGAACGTCCATCAAGCATGGAACTAGGCAATATACAATAACAAGAAAAATAACAAACAGCTCAACTAACGGATAAATATATATTAGCAAGTCTGCAAATATATCTATTAAGAACTAGCTAAAGCACAAGTAATAAGGTTGCATAGAACTACAATAACAGAACTATACAGAGTAACAAGGTGCCCAGTAGATCAGCGTACTGACCACTATGACGGGCGGGGTATGAAATGGGAGGCAGACTTTTATGCTGGCATCAGCCAATGGATGCAGGTATGCAAATCTCCACACAGCTGAATGGTAATCACTAAATCCTAAGCTGGCTTGATTATCATTTGCCAGCTGGCTGTGAATGCAAAGGACCCCCATAAGAAATACATGCAGTATTATGTAACAACATGCATGCATAAAATCCAGGGCTATCTGGCCACAGCTCAGCTGCAACAAGCAATTGGTGGAATGACGACAACATCCTGAGCTGCCCACAACTGCAGAGCGATTGCAAATGACAATGAGACCCATTGCAAATGCACAACCGAATGCAAGCAGATAAGCTAGAAGGCCTGGTGCACACCAAATACCGCTAGCAGATCCGCAAAATGTTAACAGATTTTGAAACGCTTTTTCTTATTTTTCTGTAGCTTTTCACCTAGCACTTTGCGGTTTTGTGAAGCGTTTTTGGTGTAGTAGATTTCATGTATTGTTACAGTAAAGCTGTTCCTGAACAGCTACTGTAACAAAAAACGCCTGGCAAACCGCTCTGAAGTGCCGTTTTTTCAGAGTGGTTTGCGTTTTTCCTATACTTAACATTGAGGCAGAACCGCCTCCGTAATCCAAAATCTTCAGCAGCCCGGGAGTATGCGTTTCTGCAAAACGCCTCCCGCTCTGGTGTGCACCAGCCCATTGAAATACATTACCCAAGTGTATACGCAGCCGCAAGCGGATCGCAAAACGCAGCCGAACCGCTCTAGTGTGCACTAGGCCGAACTGTCCATTTGCAGCTCCACTGCAACAGACAGAACACAGTACAGGAGGGATTCTTACAAAATTACTTTTCTCCTATGATGCTCTTGGTGATGCTTGCTATCACAATGGAAGAGAGGCAGATGATGCTAGATTCTATCTGTGTTTGTATGACCTGCAAAAAGGTAGAGCGTAAGGGCTCTTCCAGGAAAACTTTTTTTTAATGTTCATAGTGAGGCGTTGCAGTCAGGGCTGAGGAGTCGGAGCAATTTTGGGTACCTGAAATCGGAGGTTTCATAAACTGTGGAGTCGGATGATTTTTGTACCAACTCCACAGCCCTGGTTGCAGTGCGACTTTACAGAGCTATCTTACCGCAGAAAGTCGCATTTCAATAGTAACGCTATGCAATTCAGAGTGCAGTATCTCAACAGTGCATGCAGTGAGTGTTACTGCATAATGCACATGCTAACAGTGGCAGTGTACTTTTCATTGACTGTATGCAATTCAAGGGTTGCATAATGTGTGGTGCGACTTTTATGTTTGGTTGTTTTTACAGGGAATGCTACACAGCTTCCGCCGTGAATGTGGCCTAAGACTAAGTTCACAGTGACATGAAAACATGACCAGCCTGTTCTTGTCCTCTGTCCAGTGTCTATAGTGTTTGCCTAGCATTTGCTGCAGCTTGTCAGATGCTTGGGGACTGAGTGAGAGGCATTGTGTGTTTTCCCTGACAACGTGTGCCAGACACTTAGAAAGTCTTCCAAAAGTTTACACAACCTTCTGGCATCTTTATTTCTCTATAATTGCAAATGGATGAGGATTCAAGGGCTTCCTGTATTTCTTTCTGTAGCTACAGGTCTCAAATCTGAACAGAAAAACCGAGTAGAGTTTAATTACCGGTGTCTTCATTGAAAAGTACATATGATAAAATAATGTGTAGTCGCAGAGATATACGGTATGCTGTTGAAGTAGGTTGCACATTATGCACTGTAAAAAGGCATATTCCCTCTAGTACCTTTCAGTCCTTTAACCCATTATGAACCTTAAGAGATTTATCTCGTTTGAAATAAGTGCCTTGCTTTTGGCCTCAGTGGGCAGAACTTGTGCGGTAAATTCGTGGAATGCTTTGATCCCTCTCCTAGCAGAAAATATAGAAACTGAAAGCAGAAGTCCTCTTTTATGGTCTCACACTGCCCCCTAGTGACAAGTGGGCATAAATACACATTACAGCTTTACTAATTTGAAGCAGGGTAATGTAACAAAAAATGTGCTAAATAAAATTGTCCTGAAGCACTTGCAAGCCTCTAAATACATTGGCTGCTAAAGGGTTTAAGAGGCACAGTAGTGGTATATAGTAGAATTCAATAATTTTTTTCAGGATGCCCACTTTTAAGATAATGTTACTGGTTTCAGCATCAGAAATGCTTCCTGTGTCTATATATTGCTGTATATTGGTATATTGCCCTACCCTTCCAGGGTTGCTTAGCCTAGGCTAATTAGATATGCAGAATTCTGCCCATTCTGGAAGACCTGGTATTATTTGCATTGGCTTTGGAACTCAGTAACCAAACATTCAACATAAAACACGGATGAGGAAAGATTCTACAAAGGGCAAACATTGACAAAATAATTAATACATTAATATTGCACAAAATTTTTTTTTATTTTCACTGAAGTTCCTCTTCAATGTAAAAGGCAGTTTCAACCTTTAATAGGGAAGTTCAGGAGTTTAAGATTACATACAGACAATACATTTTCTATGCACTGAACATTCATGTCATTGCTAAATTGATGGTTATCAGTACAATTGTTGCACAGACGAGCTGAATGGTTTCATACAAACAGCCTTTCCTGTCCTATTGGGGGGGGGGGGGGGGGGCACGACTGTTGGAGAGGGAGAGATGACCTGCTGTGTCAGGGGTATCAAACACTAGTGCTCATTTGTCGTTTAGCTGTCAAGATCGCTAAGTGATATGGGGCAGAAGTACTAATGTTAGATTTTCACTCAAAGAGATTGTGCATTGGTCAAAATGGTACTTTAGAACATGTGTTTTGGGCATGTCCCACGCTGTGAGATTTCTGAAAGGTTGTCAGGGATCTGGTTGCTCAGGCCATCCATAAAGATGTTCCCTTGGATCCCTGGGTTTTATTGATTGGTTACCCATTCGTAACATCTCTGTATAGCTACGCAGAAAATGGCCAATGTTATTTAATTGGCAATTGCAGCCTCCTGGAAGTCTCTCTTGCCTCCTACTAGGGATAAGGTACGGGCCAAAATCAAATGTATAAGAAATGTGGACTATTTGATGGCTTCTAAAAATAACACTATTCCAGCATTTGAAAAGGAATGGGATTTCTGGGACATCAATGTGGTAATGGCAGCAGCAAAACAGGTACTTCTCACCTTGGGTGAAAACAGACAGCTGTTCAACCAGCCGGGGACCAGTGTCAACAGGTACACCACACCTGTAGGTCCACAGAATATATGCAAAAAAAACACGACACTCTGGAGCTGTGGAATAATCTGTATTGGAGCAGACGATATCACATGTTTCAGGTGGAGCCCTTCCTCAGGTGTGGTAATGGCAGATATGGACCTCTGAGGCGACCCTTCTCTTTCTTCTCATGAGTACTCCTGATTGATCGCTCTCGGTTAGTCGGGGGCAGTCTCCTGAGATGTGGATTATAATTTGGGTTGTCCGTTAGAAGATTTGATGGGTATATGGGTTTTTTGTGTTCTTTCTTGTTGTTTATGTGCTAAAGATTGGTTGATACCTTCAATAACTGAGTTTAAATGCCATTCCTCCATTGCCTTACATCTGTTTTGAATTAAAGTGTAACTGTGGGGCATAAAATAAAAAAAAAATCAATTCTTTATTTTTTATCTAGGAAACAAGTAATATGGATGCTAACCAGGCAATCCAAAAGTTAAAATCTCTATTACTTTTCATGTTTATAAATGATCATTCCCCAGTTTACCTGACTCTTATTTGGTACGTTGCCGCACAAAGGAAGTTGCAGGGCATGCTGGGTTGTCCTTTTTTGCTTCTTTATTTCCCCTCAGACTTTAATATACAGAAGCAAAAAAGGACAACCCAGCATGCCGTGCAACTTCCTTTGTGCGGCAACGTACCAAATGAGAGTCAGGTAAACTGGGGAATGATCATTTATAAATAAGAAAAGTAATAGAGATTTTAACTTTTGGATTGCCTGATTAGCATCCTTATTACTTGTTTACCAGATAAAAATAAAGAATTGATTTTTTATTTTATGCCCGACAGTTACACTTTAAGGAAAAAAGTATTGAGGACTTCTAGCTTGTTCAAGTATATGCTGGTGCTTTTAGTGCTCACTTTTTGCATTGTGCACTATTGATTATTTGTATTTTCTGAGATGCAATCTGACTGTATTGCATGTTTATCTAGTGTCCTCAATTAAAATCTTTAGTACGAAAAACGATGGTGGATGATTCTATGGGGAGGATGATGTCAGCATACATCTCCGCTCTGTGTAAGAAGAGGAGTCCTAATGCAGCGTCCGAATCAGGTAAGTATTAAAGACCTTAATCAAAGCACTCCCTGTGCTGCTCTGCATCTGGGGCTGGCAGGCTTGGGGAGGCAGGACGAGAATAGCCAACTGTGGCGTGTGACAGAAGCTGCCGCCACTGCCAGGGCTGCAGAGTCAGTGCACAAATATTCAGACTTCACTCGGACTCCTCTGTTTAGGAGTAAAAACACACAAAAGAGGGAGCGCTCTGAGTGACAAATAAATAGGAGCATCCACCCTGCCAAAGACAGGTCTCACCTGTTCGGAATTGGCTGCTCGTAGGACACAGCCTCTGATAGCGTTTGTCCATTTAGGGGCCAGGGACCAGGCTCCAGATCCAGCTCCAGGTGGGGAATTCGAAGGGCCACCGAGGGAGTCACGTTGTCAGTTTGGACACTTCCAGGGAGGCTGAAGACAGGCCAAACATTAGATCCAGGCGCACGCTCACCTCACGAGACCACACGGGAGGGAGAGGCTTCTATGCAACGTCAGTTACATAAGATGGTGTGGAACTGAGTGTTATCGCTCGGCTAGCAGATATTACCACCGTGACTTACCGCAAATAAAATAGAAAGTGGTGAGGCAATAAGGTATAAAAAGGGGCTTATTAGTAAAAACAACGATTTTCTCAGACAAAACGTTCTCTGTTTCATCAGGCCTGATGACAAAAACTATCAGAGACTGTGTCGTACGAGCAGCCACTTCCAAACAGGTGAGACGTCTTTGGCAGGGTGGATGCTCCAATTTGTCACTCAGAGCGGCCTCTCTTTTGCATGTTTTTACTTTCTCTAGTGGATACTGAGAGCTGCCTAAGGAGGATTGCCAGATCGCACCAATCGGGAACGGTCTACATTCCCGATTTGCATTCCTCTGTTTATGAAACCTCCGACTCCAGGTACCCAAAATTGCTCTGACTCCGAATTCTTAGTCTAATTCTTACCAGGGCTGGGGAATTGGAACAGAAAGCATCCAATTCTGACTCATCAGTTTATTGAATCCACCGGCTCCAACTCCAGGTACCCAAACATTGATCCGGTTGGCTCTTCGACTGACTCCACAGCCCTAGCCACTGCTGCTAAATTCTTGTTTAAAATCTTGTTGGGGGGGGGGGGGGGGGGGTAATATGTGGGGATAATTAATGTGGGGGTCATTACAGCATTATATGTGGGAGTAATTACTGTATTATAGGATTATATGTGGGAATAATTGCTGTAATTTATGTAATCACTGCATTATATGTGGGTTAATTACTACATTTTGTGGGTAGCAATTACAGCATTATGTGTGGGGCAATTACAGCATTATGCTGTATGTGGGGTAATTAAAGCAATATATGTGGGGTAATTACTGCATTATATGTAGGAGATAATTACTGCAAGTCTTTTATGGGGGATCATTACTGTAAGTCTTATATGGGGGATAACTGCTGCATGTCATATATGGGGGATAACTGCTGCATGTCATGTATGAGGGGTATATCCTGCTGTGTGTCATATATGGGGATTAACTGCTACATGTTATATGTGGGGGATAACTGTTGCATGTCATATATGGGGGATAACATGTCTTATATGGGGATAACTTCTGTATGTCATATATGGGGGATAACTTATGTATGTAAATATATGGGGGATAACATATGTCTTATATGGGAGATAACGAATGTCTTATATGGGGGATAACTGCTGCATGTCATAAGTGGGGCAATTGTTGCATTTTTTTTTTTCTTTTTTAGTTAGAATTGTTTTTAGTTGTGTTGGAGTACTTTTCAATGAGCCTATTGTATGCCTCACACGCAATCTGTTGTGGTTGTGTCCAAATTTTGATAACTTCTATGCTACAAAGTGTAGGAGAAATAGGTTACACATTTTACATGGTACATGATTTTATTTCATGTGGGCACAATTTATTTGAGAAAATATGCATAGTGTACCTTTGGGCAAAATTAAACGTCGCAACTTCAGTTCCTCAGGAGACTCAAGAACGGTCAACTGGCCCTCAGTCAAAAAAAGTGTGGGATTCCCAGAATAATTGTGATTGAGAGATGCTCTGGTAGACAGTGACATGACTACAGGCTTTGTAAATAGTGTTGCTGTTTGAATCCATGTTTCTTCTTCGGAAACCTCGATTACTAAGCGCACCACACTTCAGTACCTCAGCTAGTGGAGAGAGAACAGGGGATGTTATGTGTTTGTGAGCCACGCACCACACCTCAGTACCTCAGCTAGTGGAGAGAGGTAAAGGGAGGTCATGTGGTTGTGTGCCAAGCACCACACTTCAGTACCTCAGCTAGTGGAGAGAGGGAGGGGGAGGTCATGTGGTTATGTATCTGAATAGTTCTAGGGTATACACAACCCTTACTGAGCATAGCACACCAGGAAAGATACAGAACTGAGTGAATTAACAGTGAGGAGCGCACTTTGCAATTATTTGTATTCATGTGGTTATGTGCTGCGCACCACACTTCAGTACCTCAGCTAGTGGAGAGGGAGGTCATGTGGTTGCATGCCGCGCACCAGAATCCAGTACTGCAGCTAGTGGTGAGGGAGGGGGAGGTCATGTGGTTGTGTACCACGTCCCAAACTTCAGTACCTAAGCTAGTGGAGAGAGGAGGATGTCATGTGGTTGTGTGCCGCGCACCACACTTCAGTACCTCAGCTAGTAAGAAAAGGGGAGGTCATGTGGTTGCATGCCACACACCACACTTTTGAACCTCAGGTAGTGGAGAAAGGGGGAGGTCATGTGGTTGCATGCCACGCACCACACTTCAGTACCTCAGCTAGTGGAGAGGGGGAAACAGGTCATGTGGTTGCAGTAGCAATGGAACCTCATGATAGAGGAAGCCATGGACACTTATGAAACATGCTGTGGACCGAATATCAGTGACCTTCCCCTGCCTCTCTCCACTAGCTGAGGTACTGAAGGGTGTTGTGCAATATATTCTGGGTTTCCGAAGTAGAAACATGTATGCAAACAGCAGCACTATTTGTAAAGCGCTGCAGAAGATGCCAGCACCATATAAACACAAAATGATAAATAAACCATACCAGCACTGTACAAACAATGCATGCAGTGCCTTGCTAATATTTGAAACCCCGACCACATCATCCTGCCCCATTTAAAAACGCTCAAGCGTAATCGCATCCTCACACCCCCAAAGCTTTATCTATTCCATCTTACAAGTGGTTATATTGTCGTTATGGATTGTCATTATTGTTTGGATGTGACAGAGTGACATCCATGAAGTAATTTTCAGCGGTGTCTGGAACGATGTTCTGAGCAAGCAGGAGGAGGGAGATTCTAGTTACGGCATGATTGTAGCAACACAAATCCCTTTATCCATGCTTAGCGCAGACAAGCACCGACTTTTATTTACTCTCCAGCTGCAGCACATTACAGGAAGCCCACCCGTCTGCACATGGATACAGATACTCTCCAGAGGAATGGATAAGCACTGGCTGTCTTCACAGATTGATAACCTCTAAGCGCTTTCTCAAGGTTAGACATGCCAGATCCTCTTCACATGAAGTGGCCTCCCTGACAGCAGCAGCAGCAGAAGAGGATCCTACCAGACAACACATCCAAGTTCACAGTGAAAGGCCTTTCCACAAGCAGTTTGCTTCTGCAATAAATAGGATTTGTCTACCAAGGTTAAAAATACACTGTAGAAGTAGAGAATAGTATTGATTTCTTAGTTAGCGAAGGAAAGTTTACATTTAAACCAGAGACGGCGGATTGCCAGGGGATGGCTGGTAAGACGTGAGAGAGAGGGACGGCACGCTCCTGCTGGAAGCAGAGATAAATGGATATGGATTCCACTGTTAAGCAGAAGATACAGTTCTGGATCTTCACAAAGAAACGTTCAGTGCAATCCTGTTGTAGTGAGACTCCCCAGGCTTCACCTTCATCAGCAGGGCTACACACAAAACTCTCAGAGGCAGTTTATATGTTCAGGCATGTTGGGCTGTGTCTGAGCAGAACATTAGTAGCAAAGAAAATATTCTCATTTGTATTTTCAGTTATATAGTGTTTTTTTTGTAGCATTGCATCGTTCTCTAATGTTTGCAGTTTATACACTACACTCAGCAGTCTAAATGATTTCCCAGAGCAGGCTAGTGAACTTTTAAACTAACCTCTGCAGAAAAAACAAAATACAGTGCCAGACACTTGAGATAATAAGCTTCAGAAGACAGAGCTCTCTGCGACTTTGAAAGTTTAGTAATGTGTTTATAATTGTTTTGCGTTACGGTGGCAGGAGCATCGCATCCCCAGCACAATGCAAAAAATAGATGTAAAACCGGCCTAAAGTGAAGCCATGTAAACATAAAAATAAAAAAGACTTAGATACTTATCTATGGAGAGAGCCTTTCCGGTGCACTCCCCATGCCCTCAGTCCACTGCTGTTCCCCCCTGTTGAAGTCATAAGAGCAAGTGGTCAGATACAGCCTGTCTTGAGAAGCAATGCCTCCTCTCCCTGCTGTACAACTGGTTGAATATGCCTTCTGGTTGAAGCCTCCTCGGAAGGCTTGAGGAGCACTTGTGTCCATCCTCCGAGGACGAACCATACTGTGCTTGTGCATGGAAGTCTTTTGAGGATTCTGGAACGGTGCAGGATTTCAATGGGGGACAACGGTGGGCAGAGGGCATGGAGAGAGGACAGGGAAGGCTCTATGGGATCCTGAGCCTAAATAGTGATAATCATTAAACTGTTTGTGCTGCTGTGTACTTGAACATGTGCCGTGCTTGTAGACGTACGGGAGCATGATCGTAAGAAAAAAAAAAAAGGAGCTTGTCCCAGCAAGCATCAGTGGAGCGGATGAGGATTCCCTCATTGCTTTTTTCCCCTCACAGGTTTGCTTTAGGCTACGTTTCCACTGTAGTGTGACATTTTTGCCTGCAAAAAAAATTGTATAATATTTTTCTGTTTAGTGAAAATTTGCATGTAAAGGTTTTTATGCAAATTTTTTAATTTGCATTAGTTAATTCTAACATAATCTGCCTAGTAACAGCTTAGTCATGACTGCTGACAACTTCCTGTAACCTTGGATCTAATGCGAATTTTCGCGCAAATGCGAAAATTCGTGTTGACTATACAAAGCATTGTACACGAATCGTACACGATGTACGAAAAATGATACAGGACCTTTTTTTTTCACGCGTACAAAAATTTGCATTGAATGGGAACAGTCTCATTCACTACCATTAGTTGCCAGATCAATGCAAATTTTCTGAGAGAAAAATCTGACACAAAACTCACAAGTGGAAACCTAGCCTTAAGGGGTTGCCTTGTGCTTCTGCACTTGGTGCCCTATATGTTCAGCTCCAGTGATAATGCATGCAGGTTTATGCAGTGTGGTGTTCCTGGCTGTCACTGTGACACATTTGGCCTCTGCATCAACCTGTGATTCTGCAAGTGACTGCCTAATGGACGAGATAGCGCAGCCCTTTCTATAGAGTAACTTGCCAGGCTTTCCTGTGAACATTCTGACACCCTTTGCCTGCCAAGGCAGCATTTCCCGGTTGCTGGCAGCTGAGAAAGCTACTGATTGCCACAAGCAAGAGGGGATGCCTGCACCAGCCTATGGTAGTGGGTGCAGAGCTGGCATAGTATGACTGAGCTGTAATGCCAGAGCGGGCTACAAAGGAAGTCTAAAAAAGCAGGGCTTCCAGAATAAAGAGTTCAACATTAGTGGTGTTCAAGTTCGGGACCTTGTAGGAAGTATCGGATTTAAATGAAACACACCCGTTCCTGCTAGTCGGTGCTAAAAGTCGGTGTTCAGGTTCCCAAACCACGAGGGCACGAATTAGAACGCCAACACTATTCCCCATGAATTCAGTCAGTCTGGCACAGCACTGTAAGAGTAGTCGGGGGGCAATTAAACGCACATCCTGCCAATTTTGATTTGCCAAGCTGTGTACAATTTGCATTATTTTTGCACGCGTGATTGAATTATTAGCAAACCCTGACCATCTCTAGAGGCCTGTGTCCATACAGAGGAGCTGTGACAACTGAATCCCCCTGTACTGCAGTACAACTCATAAGTTGTGAAGTATTTCTAGCCTTTGAAGCACACAGCATTATAGTGTGCAAAACAGTGGCCATTATAACACAACACCAACAGTCTAGATTCATTAAGAAATAAAAAACAAAATAAACAGTTCTCACTGCTAGTGCTGCACACGACTGCGGTTACCACTTACTAGTTTGCAAATGTGCCAACAGCCTCACCATATTGTCATACGACCAAGGTTAGGACTGCAAACTCATATTACCTCGTATACACTTAATACCTATCCCAGGCAAGGCCAGATTTATACCTTTTCCGCCCATAGGCCAAGTATATTGGGGGTCCCCTTCCATGTGCAGCAGCATCCCTCCCCTTCCATGTGTAGCCCCTTCTGTCATGTCCTCATCCATGTACTGCAGACCCTCTCTTTCATGTACAGCTCCCTCTGCCATCAGCTTCCCTTTTTTCATGTGTTGCCCCCAATTTGACTTTTCTTTCATATGTAGCATCCCCTATTTGTACATCCGGGTCCCGCCTGGGGCTGCAGCCGCCCAAAACCCAGGCCTTTACGGCCTTTCCAGAATTCCAACCCTGATATCAAGTGTGCTGGGTTACTTGTGTTTTCCAGTCATGGTAAATTCTCCTCACGGTTTTGGTTGATACTCAATTTCCTACACTTCTGACAAGATATGTAGCAAGGTGCCCTCTTCCAAGTCACATGAAGTACAGATAGTGCTGTATACCAGCTTTTATAACATCTTGTAAGTCATTTGTAATTTCATCCTCGCATGTTGTTCCTGGGGAACGCTTTATAAGAAACGTATGCAAACCTGACCTTTTTTCCCTGTTGTCGGGTTGCACTCAGGAGAATTCTCTTATTATTTAGCTGGAAAATCCTTATAATATTGAGGTACGAAGGTGGAAAATCCCTCTAATATGCTGAAGCATTCTAGTCGTGTCTCCGCCTCTCATGCATCGCAGCGTCCTCCTTAATCCCCCCAGCCCAGGTCTCCCGCCACAACGGCAGTGACAATCCAGTCGCTAATTTATTCCTTTCTCCTCTAACCTTTTCTGAGTAATTACATTGCTTTTTTTTTGTGGGGATGACTAAACCCAAAGTTTCCTTTATGGTTTTGTATTTTCTTTTTCTTCCAACACACTTGTATTTCTGTTAACCCTAACAGAGGAAATACTCTTAATAGTTTAGAGCTTCCTGTTATTTTTACACTCTTGTAAGAGAGCATTAGCTGTGTGTTACCACATGTTGAGATGATGAGTCTTACGCCAGAGTTTCTAGAGAACATGAAGTTGCTCCTCAGACGATCTTTTTACGGTAAAGTAAAAACACACACATTCTGGCCCAACACAATGGTCTATCAGTGATTGTATCCCACGGGGCTAGAAAACACTTAGTAAGTAAGATGCCCATAAATTGTGCAAGTTTAATGGCCAATTAGACTTTGCTAAATTTAACTGAACAGAAGGAGCTGAAAAAACATTATCAATCAGTTTCTTGGCAATGAGCACATACAAATTTGCTCACACTGTAATATAAAAGCTGGACAAATCTCATGATAGGGAACTGATCTAATGGTAAGAGTGTGAGGTATGCTTCATGTTTGTGACAACATCACCCATTGTACTTTGCATCCCATCACCAAATGTACAGCCAAAGTTTGTCTGTCGAAACAGGACCATGAGGCTCCTTTTCCGCCACACCCTGGTCTGCAATGTTCCTGCGTCCTCTGCTGTGTTAGAGGTTTAACAACATTATTACCTGAACAGCAGTATAGTAAAGCAACTACAAGATGTCACGGTCTGTAAAATGATGCAATGATCTCTATGGTATTGTGATTTCCTGTATTCAGTCTGTGTTCCTCTCTGTTCTAGGTAAGATGCAGTACCTGATGGTAGTGTAGGATTTATCTCTGCATGTTTTTCTGCAGTAAAAAGTTATAACTTATACATACATTTATACCGAGTTCCTATCTGTGTGTACAGGCCACTCTGTTCCAACAAACTGATAAGCCAGGTGTAAGTGCTTGTTGGATTACCACCTGTATATGAAAGTATCATGCCTATTGTGTGGGGGTACTTATATCTGAAGTGGACCTGAACTCTAGGTGACTTTATGAATAAGAGGTATTAATAGTTTCTCCTCCGAGGCATGAAGATATACATTCCCCATCCCACAGATCTAATCACTTCCTGGTTAGTGTCACGTCAGTCGGTAGTAGCCAGCTCTCTAAATTGTTACCCCCACTTATATAAAAAGGACATTGACTCCGCAAGATATCGTTAGATTGAAAGCACTTCAAAGAAAGGTTTCTAAAGAAATGTATGGCTCATAACTTGAAAACAGAGTGCGGAGGAGAGGAAAGAACAGAGCTGAATGATGTAGTATGGGATGAAAATGTACTGTAATTAATTTTGTGAAGGCCCATAGAATAAGTCAGAAGTTTACAGAACGGATAACAGGAGGCGCATTGAAGTGGACATATTGCATTCCAGCAGTTCTGGAGGCGTGTTTAGCTATCAGGGTCAACAAAGAGATCATTTGCATATTCAGCAGTGATGCATTGTGGGACACCTAAGAGCTCACTCCAACCTGAATAATAGCAAATACATTCTGTTTTAAGAAGGCAACGTCGTCTACTTTCGAGTTGGGACTCTCAAAGAACAAGCAGAAGTGCCCGTCTGTTTGTGTTGCCAGGTATTTCCCCTCCGAGGTCGCTGAGGTCCCCCGATCTTCTCTGGGTGATGCGGAAATACTTGATAATAAATAATATTGATGCTCACTAATTACTCAAATACAATGTAACTATGATTCTGCAAGCCTAGATAATTATTATAACAGGATTGTCGCTCAAATATTACTATTAAACCTTTCCTCATGTTTTGCTGCAATTCATTTTACCCACTACGGTGGTGAGCGAAGTTAGAGGGTCTAAAAACTCTTCCCGTGAGGCAAAACATGAGCAGAGGGAATGAGATTGTGATAGGTTTGGGGGGCACTAACTACCCCAGAGGCACTGAGGACCCTTCTTGCAGAGTCACATTCAAAGGGCAAGGGCCCCATCTTAAAACTGAGGTGGTGGCGGTCACTTGGTAAGAAAAGTCGGTTTTTCATAGCCCATCCTGAATTGCTGTGAGAGGAAGGCTGGGTATAAGAGACCTTATCACTTGTGCACTGAGTCTCTTCCTGATAGAGCATTATATTATATGAACTATATATCGACTAACACCAGACTAGGGGGTAGCCCATGTACATGAAGGAGAATGTTGTGGAAGAACACCTCAAAGATATAAGACAGATAGACATTGCTGCTGACAGGAATGGCTAGAGAACAACTGTGAAAGAGGCTGAAAACCACGTAGGGTTGGAGCACCAGTCAAGTAGAGAGCAAAGCAGTCATAAAAATGAAATACCACCAATCACCCTCCCTTACTTTCTCATTGCTAGAAATGTTCCTAAACTTAAAGTGAACCTCCGGACTAAAAATCTACTCAGCAGAACTGAAAAGGCTTGGTGTTTCTTTAACAGTTTCACAGCATCAGAACTGTTTATCTTACCAAAGCATCATTTTTAGCCGCATTTTAGCTAAGCTCCACCCATCAAAGAAAACTGCCGGGCGGTTTTTCCCTGATGCTGTGCCAAGCATGATGGGATTTCCTATGTTATTCACGTTGCCTAGCAACTGGGAAGGGTGATCAGCACACAGGACAGTTGGGAACTGTGTCTCATGCTCCCTTTCACCTCCTTTCAACCAAAAAGATGGCTGCCATCATGAAATCAAACATTTGCCGGGTCTTTTAAAACAGGGTGGGTAAGAGATTATATTACCTCTTTTAATTAACATAACTAATGTAACTTAAAGGACTTACGAGCCCAAATACGTAAAAAAAGAGAAGTACCTTGATCACTTTTAAATGCTCTGAGGACGCCATCCGCGCCCTCCGTGCAGTTCCGCAGGGTCTCCGCAGTGTGATAGCCCCCCGTGCCGCTCCCGACCCCACAGACGGGGTCGGGCTCTCTTTCCTCCCCTTATATGGCCGGCGGAGCTGGCCGCGGCTGCGCAGTCCGCATACACGTTAGTGCGGCTGCGCAGCTCTAGGGCCTCCCCCCACGATCCACGCACAGACAACGAGGAACCGCCCACCGCTCTGCTGGAGATCACTCAATCAGAGATTACTGCAACAGGGATCTGTGAGTAGTAACCAGCTGCTGCATGCAGCTCCAGAGCGCTTTTGCTAAAAGCTAATCAGCTCTCCTGCCAGTCTCGCTTACCACTAACCCAAGTAGGTGAAACTCTTTTTCCGATTAATACTCTACTGCCTAATAGCAGTACTGAACTATTACCACAACTCCAAAAGGAGCATTGACTTACAATCATCAATTGCATAACAGACTATTACCCAACAGGAAGCAAGTGATTACCGGTGCACCAAATAACTTTTTTTTTTGCAAATTTTTGCATTTTATTTGCACTTTAATGTTTTGTTTTTTTGTTAAACATTTTATCTTTTTTATGCAGACACCACTTTCTTTTTTCACTGCAGTGTGCACGAGTCAAACAAATGATTGATGGTTGACTTTAGGATACCATAGATGCTCAATTAAAATCTTATCAATTAAATTATATGCATAGTTTTGTGATTTTATTATTGATAATCATATGCTAACCATATACAATCAAGCTATTTGTTTTGATTGTGTTTGTGTACAAATAAATGTACTGAATTGATTTATTCATTTGTGTTTACTTTTTAGTTAAGCTGCATTCATATCATCTGTGATATTTTTGGTGAATATTGATAGCAGCAGGACTGGCACATTCTTCGAAGTGTCCTTAGCATTACTTTAAGTCTGCCTATTGTGGGCTTAAAAGTGTAGAGCACTCTGGGTAAGATAAAAAAAAATGTTATAACAAAAGCCCTTGCCACGACCTTGTAGAATCTGCATCACAGGTAATTTACAAATATTACCAATCACAAATCATTAGTAATGCTTATGTGATTTTCTGCCCAGGATAGTATAGAAAACAATGACGCATAGTAAGGAAAGATGTCACACATATAGGGTTCTGATAGCCGCGACTGTGACTAATAGCAATAATCAGGTCCTATTCAGAACTACAGAAGTCATTTAATGCTTAATGAAATGGTAAAAAACAAAGAATGGCAGTATATTGATTTGAGTGATTGCAGAATACTTGTGCTCCGGAACCCAGCACTCCACACTAAGCAGCACTGTTTATATAATAAAAGCTGTGTTTGTGGATTAGATGAACAATAATGTAAGTAGTGACCTCACGGAGGAAGGCCCAGTTCCGGCAGGAAGCAGACGGAGGCAGGGTGGAAGGAATGTGTGACCATTATTCATTTCTACCTACGTGTGAACTACTGAATCCACAATGGGAAGTAGCTACTGAACCTACCTGTGGTTCCGAACTAAAATAGAATATTCTTTATTGCAGGGACTACGGGCTACAGTTTGCCTGTCTGACCACCAGCTCCGCTGATGTGTCATCAAACGGGACAGAAGGGACACGAGAGTGAGCTTCTCAAGGAATGTTAGAATTTGCACATCGACGCATCCTGAATTTTGGGAGCTGTAACGATGCATCAACCATTGAAGAACGTACTAGACTTAAAGAGAAACTCCGACCAAGAATTGAACTTTATCCCAATCAGTAGCTGATACCCCTTTTACATGAGAAATGTATTGCTTTTCACAAACAGACCATCAGGGGGCGCTGTATGACTGATATTGTGGTGAAACACCTCCCACAAGAAGCTCTGAGGACTGAGGGACTCTTGGCAGTTTCCGGTCTGTGAACCTTGTTACATTGTGGGAAATGGCTGTTTACAGCGGTTTCCAGCTGCCAAAACAGCTAGCAGCAGCTACATCACCTGCCAACAGTAAAAATGTCACCATGTAATAAATGTCAGAATGTAAATCGGGGAGAGGAAAGATTTAACAATGAGCAAACACTGAATAAATCATTTATACATAATTATTGTAAAAATGAAGCACTTTTTTTATTACATTATTTTCACTGGAGTTCCTCTTTAAAGGGGTTCTCCAGTACCTATAAAAAAGCTAAATGGACACTTACCTGGGGCTTCTATCAGCCCCCTGCAGCTGTAATGTCCTGCACCGTCCTCCTCCGATGCTCCGTTCCCCGCCGCCAGTAATCTGCTAATTATTGTTCTAACAAGACGAATAGAACTGCGGCTGCGTGGGTATGGCCGTGTGCTTGCTCCCGCATGCGTCATCGGGAGCTTACTGCTCAGGTGCAGTACAAAAAACAAACAAACAAAAAAAAAACTTCATACTGCGCAGTAAGCTCCCGATGACGCGCGCGGGAGCGAGCGCATCTAGTTAAACAAATAACTAGCAGATTACAGTGACGGGGAACGGCGCATCGGAGGAGGACGGAGTGGGACATTACAGCTGCAGGGGGCTGATAGAAGCCCCAGGTAAGTGGCAGTTTTAGCTTTTTTTTATAGGAACCAGCGAACCTCTTTAACCACTTGCCGACCGCCCACAGCCCATGGGCGGCGGCAAAGTGGACGCCTAAAGGACCGCAATACGCCTTCAGGCGGCGCGTCCTTTAGGCATGCCGGGGGAGCGATCGCGTCATTGATGACGCGCGCTTCCCCCGGCAACTGGCTCCGCCCACCCGCCGTAACATCCCGCCGGCCATACGGAAGCGCCGGCGGGATGTTAACCCCGCAATCGCCGCTACAAAGTGTATAATACACTTTGTAATGTATACAAAGTGTATTATACAGGCTGCCTCCTGCCCTGGTGGTCCCAGTGTCCGAGGGACCACCAGGGCAGGCTGCAGCCACCCTAGTCTGCACCCAAACACACTGATCTGCCCCCCCCGCCCACTGATCGCCCACTGATCGCCCACAGCACCCCCCCCTGCCCACCCCCCAGACCCCTGTTTGCACCCAATCACCCCCCTAATAACCCATCAATCACTCCCTGTCACTATCTGTCAACGCTATTTTTTTTTATCCCCCCCCCCTGCCCCCTGCCCCCTCCTGATCACCCCCCCCACCCCTCAGATTCTCCCCAGACCCCCCCCCCCCAGACCCCCCCCCCCTGTGTACTGTATGCATCTATCTTCCCTGATAACCTGTCGATCACCCGTCAATCACCCGTCAATCACCCGTCAATCACCCGTCAATCACCCGTCAATCACCCGTCAATCACCCGTCAATCACCCGTCAATCACCCGTCAATCACCCGTCAATCACCCGTCAATCACCCGTCAATCACCCGTCAATCACCCGTCAATCACCCGTCAATCACCCGTCAATCACCCGTCAATCACCCCCTGTCACTGCCACCCATCAATCAGCCCCTAACCTGCCCCTTGCGGGCAATCTGATCACCCCCCCACACCAATAGATCGCCCGCAGATCCGACATCAGATCACCTCCCAAATCCATTGTTTACATCTATTCTCTCCTCTAAACACCCACTAATTACCCATCAAACACCCATCAATCACCCCCTATCACCACCTGTCACTTTTACCTATCAGATCAGACCCTAATCTGCCCCTTGCGGGCACCCAATCACCCGCCCACACGCTCAGATTGCCCTCTGACCCCCCCCTTATCAATTCACCAGTGCATTAATTACATCTGTTCTTCCCTGTAATAACCCACTGATCACCTGTCAATCACCTGCCAATCACCTATCACCCATCAATCACCCCCTGTCACCCTCTGTCACTGCCACCCATCAATCAGCCCCTAACCTGCCCCTTGCGGGCAATCTGATCACCCACCCACACCATTAGATCGCCCGCAAACCCGCCGTAAGATTACCTCCCAAATGTATTGTTTACATCTGTTATCTTCTCTAAACACCCACTAATTACCCATCAATCACCCCCTATCACCACCTGTCACTGTTACCTATCAGATCAGACCCTAAGCTGCCCCTTGCAGGCACCCAATCACCCGCCCACACGCTCAGATTGCCCTCAGACCCCTCCCCCCCCCTTATCAATTCACCAGTGCATTAATTACATCTGTCCTTCCCTGTAATAACCCACTGATCACCTGTCAATCACCTGCCAATCACCTATCACCCATCAATCACCCCCTGTCACTGCCACCCAACAATCAGCCCCTAACCTGCCCCTTGCGGGCAAACTGATCACCCACCCACACCAATAGATCGCCCGCAGATCCGACATCAGATCACCACCCAAGCGCAGTGTTTCCATCTATTCTCTCCTCTAAACACCCACTAATTACCCATCAATCACCCCCTATCACCACCTGTCACTGTTACCCATCAGATCAGACCCTAATCTGCCCCTTGCGGGCACCCAATCACCCGCCTACACGCTTAGATTGCCCTCAGACCCCCCCTTATCAATTCGCCAGGGCATTATTTACATCTGTCCTTCCCTGTAATAACCCACTGATCACCTGTCAATCACCTATCAATCACCCATCAATCACCCCCTGTCACTGCCACCCATCAATCACCCGCTGTCACTGCCACCCATCACCCGCTGTCACTGCCACCCATCAATCAGCCCCTAACCTGCCCCTTGCGGGCAATCTGATCACCCACCCACACCAATAGATCGCCCGCAGATCCGACGTCCGATCACCTCCCAAGTGCAGTGTTCACATCTGTTCTCTACCCTAAACACCCACTAATTACCCATCAATCACCCCCTGTCACTGCTACCTATCAGATTAGACCCCTATCTGCCCCTAGGGCACTCAATCACCCGCCCACACCCTCAGAATGCCCTCAGACCCCAGCCCTGATCACCTCGCCAGTGCATTGCTTGCATCTATTCCCCCCTCTAATCACACCTTGAGACACCCATCAATCACCTCCTGTCACCCCCTAGCACACCTACCCATCAGATCAGGCCCTAATTTGCCCCGTGTGGGCTCCTGATCACTCGGCCAAACCCTCAGATCCCCCTCAGACCCCCTTCCGATCACCTCCCCAGTGCATTGATTGCATCTATTTTCCCCTCTAACCACCCCCTGAGACACCCATCAATCACCTCCTGTCACCCCCCTAGCACTCCTATCCATCAGATCAGGCCCAATACAACCTGTCATCTAAAAGGCCACCCTGCTTATGACCGGTTCCACAAAATTCGCCCCCTCATAGACCACCTGTCATCAAAATTTGCAGATGCTTATACCCCTGAACAGTCATTTTGAGACATTTGGTTTCCAGACTACTCACGGTTTTGGGCCCGTAAAATGCCAGGGCGGTATAGGAACCCCACAAGTGACCCCATTTTAGAAAAAAAGACACCCCAAGGTATTCTGTTAGGTGTATGACGAGTTCATAGAAGATTTTATTTTTTGTCAAAAGTTAGCGGAAATTGATTTTTATTGGGGTTTTTTTCACAAAGTGTCATTTTTCACTAACTTGTGACAAAAAATAAAATCTTCTATGAACTCGCCATACACCTAACGGAATACCTTGGGGTGTCTTCTTTCTAAAATGGGGTCACTTGTGGGGTTCCTATACTGCCCTGGCATTTTAGGGGCCCTAAACCGCGAGGAGTAGTCTAGAAAACAAATGCCTCAAAATGACCCGTGAATAGGACGTTGGGCCCCTTAGCGCACCTAGGCTGCAAAAAAGTGTCACACATGTGGTACCGCCGTACTCAGGAAAAGTAGTATAATGTGTTTTGGGGTGTATTTTTACACATACCCATGCTGGGTGGGAGAAATTTCTATGTAAATGGTCAATTGTGTGTAAAACAAATCAAACAATTGTCATTTACAGAGATATTTCTCCCACTTAGCATGGGTATGTGTAAAAATACACCCCAAAACACATTATACTACTTCTCCTGAGTACGGCGGTACCACATGTGTGGCACTTTTTTACACCCTAAGTACGCTAAGGGGCCCAAAGTCCAATGAGTACCTTTAGGATTTCACAGGTCATTTTGCGACATTTGGTTTCAAGACTACTCCTCACGGTTTAGGGCCCCTAAAATGCCAGGGCAGTATAGTAACCCCACAAATGACCCCATTCTAGAAAGAAGACACCCAAAGGTATTCCGTTAGGAGTATGGTGAGTTCATAGAAGATTTTATGTTTTGTCAAAAGTTAGCGGAAAATTGATTTTTATTGTTTTTTTCACAAAGTGTCATTTTCCACTAACTTGTGACAAAAAATAAAATCTTCTATGAACTCACCATACTCCTAACGGAATACCTTGGGGTGTCTTCTTTCTAAAATGGGGTCATTTGTGGGGTTCCTATACTGCCCTGGCATTTTAGGGGCCCTAAACCGTGAGGAGTAGTCTGGAAATCAAATTCCGCAAAATGACCTGTGAAATCCTAAAGGTACTCATTGGACTTTGGGCCCTTTAGCGCAGTTAGGGTGCAAAAAAGTGCCACACATGTGGTATCGCCGTACTCGGGAGAAGTAGTACAATGTGTTTTGGGGTGTATTTTTACACATACCCATGCTGGGTGGGAGAAATAACTCTGTAAATGGACAATTGTGTGTAAAAAAAATGAAAAAATTGTCATTTACAGAGATATTTCTCCCACCCAGCATGGGTATGTGTAAAAATACACCCCAAAACACATTCTACTACTTCTCTTGAGTACGGCAATACCACATGTGTGGCACTTTTTTGCAGCCTAACTGCGCTAAGGGGCCCAAAGTCCAATGAGCACCTTTAGGCTTTACAGGGGTGCTTACAAATTAGCACCCCCCAAAATGCGAGGACAGTAAACACACCCCACAAATGACCCCATTTTGGAAAGTAGACACTTCAAGGTATTCAGAGAGGGGCATGGTGAGTCCGTGGCAGATTTCATTTTTTTTTGTCGCAAGTTAGAAGAAATGGATTCTTTTTTTTTTTCTTTTTTTTGTCACAAAGTGTCATTTTCCGCTTACTTGTGACAAAAAATAATATCTTCTATGAACTCACTATGCCTCTCAGTGAATACTTTGGGATGTCTTCTTTCCAAAATGGGGTCATTTGGGGGGGATTTGTACTATCCTGGAATTCTAGCCCCTCATGAAACATGACAGGGGGTCAGAAAAGTCATAGATGCTTGAAAATGGCAAAATTCACTTTTTGCACCATAGTTTGTAAACGCTATAACTTTTACCCAAACCAATAAATATACACTGAATGGTTTTTTTTTTTTATCAAAAACATGTTTGTCCACATTTTTCGCGCTGCATGTATACAGAAATTTTACTTTATTTGAAAATTGTCAGCACAGAAAGTTAAAAAAATCATTTTTTTGCCAAAATTCATGTCTTTTTTGATGAATATAATAAAAAGTAAAAATCGCAGGAGCAATCAAATAGCACCAAAAGAAAGCTTTATTAGTGACAAGAAAAGGAGCCAAAATTCATTTAGGTGGTAGGTTGTATGAGCGAGCAATAAACCGTGAAAGCTGCAGTGGTCTGAATGGAAAAAAAGTGGCCGGTCCTTAAGGGGTAGAAAGACTGTGGTCCTCAAGTGGTTAAAGGGAGACAAGTCAGATTTAAAAAATGAGTTTAACTTACCTGGGGCTTCTTGAAGCCCTCTGGAGTTGTTCTGTGCCCACGATGTCTATCCAAGTCCCTCTGGCCAGCAGCAGCAACCCCCACCAAGCTGGCCAGTTGCTGCCAGTCGATTTGAAAATGCAGTGTCAATGATGCTTATCATTTACATTACAAGACATAATGTTGGCTTTTAAAAACAACTTAAAGAGGAACTGTAGAGAGAAAGTAATGAGTAGAATCTTACTTTTTTACTATATTAATTTATTATTTACTCAGTATTTGCCGATTGTAAAATCTTTCCTTTCTCTGATTTACATTCTGAAATGTATCACAGGTGGTGACATCTTTAGTACTGGCAGGTGCATCACTGCAGAATGTTTGTTTCTGAGACTAATGTGCAGAGAGGGAGTTGCTTTCTTGGCATTTGGAAACAGCTGTTATTTCCCACAATACAACAAGGTTCGCAAAGAGGAAACTGTCAGGACCATGGCCCCGACACCACACTGTGAGAGGGGTTCAGCCACAATATCAGCCATATAGATGTCCCCGATTATCTATTTGAGAAAAGTAAAAGATTTTTGTGGGAAAGGAAGTATCGGCTAATGAATGGGATGAAAATCAATTATGGATTAAAGTTTCTCTTTAAAACTATGTAACTTCACAGCAAAGTAAAAAAAAAAAAAAAAAAAAAAACAGCCCATAAAAATGCTATATGCACCTCCCACTCATTTCCCAAACAGTGGTATGAAAGCCGCAGGGAAATTAGAGACAGGGCAGTACAGGGATCACAGAACACCCCAGCATGCATTTTCCTGCACTCAGAAGACTGTGGAGTAGACAGGTGCACAAGGGGAATGCTAACTGGAAAATTACAATCACTCCTAGGCTGTTGTCCACAAGAGAGATGAAATGAAAAATTTCAAGTATAACTGTTGTGCACCTTTCACCACTTATATGTAACTCTCAGGTACCTCTGTGGGGAGATATGAAAATGGAAATCCTTCTTGACGGTGACCATGGCAGCGGTAATTCATCTTGTTTAGCTTTATGGCAGTCAGAAGTGTCACGCCGTCCTTCGCTATATTCTCCATAGGAATAAGAGGTGAATGTGGCAGGGCACATGGCGACACTAGTGACATTGCCGCAGGCTACACTAATCCAGGGTTTCTTCACTCTGAGTCTCAGGCATGAAAGACGATTACAGAAACCAAATGAGACCGCTGCAAGATGTTCTTAGCAAATTCCTATATGAACATTTGGTTTGCCCAAGAGTTTGAGTTATGTCTATGGAGACAGACAGACAGGACAGACAGACAGACACACACACTAACTTTCAGGGGAAACAATAGCAAACATACAAGGAGCTCAAGATGAACTGTAGTAAAAATAATGAATACAATTACTTATTTTCTATAATATTCACTTATAGATTATTTAGTTAGTGTTTGCCCATTCTGAAATTTATCACTGGGGTTACATCTTTTAGTCCTGCCAGGTGATCTGTACGGAATGTTCGTTACTGGGAGTTCTATGCAGAGGGAGATGCTACTTGTTTGGCAGTTGGATAAAGTTATAATTTCCCATGATGTAACAAGATTCACAGACAGCAAATCTGTCAGGATCATGATATCACACTGTGGGAGGGGTTTCACCACAATATCAGCTATACAGAGCCCCCCCCCCCCCCAATGATCTATTCAAGAAAAGGAATACATTTCTCATGGGAAAGGGGGTATCAGCTACTGATTGGAATGAAGTTCAATCCTTGGTTCAAGTTCCTTTAAAGGAATCATCAGGCAATTGACATGAAAGCCAATTTACTTACCTAGGGCTTTCTCCAGCCCCTCGCAGCCGACTGTCCCACGCTGACCACTCCGCTCTTCACGCCGTCCATAGGTCCCCGCACAGTGCAGAGGATGACTTCAAAGTCATCCTTATCAAGCCCACGTTGTACGCGGCGTACTGTGCAGGTGCAGTAGTTCTGCGCCTGTAAAGTAAGCCGCGGACAACATGGCCTTGGTGGACAGCGGCGACCGCGCAGGCGCAGTGGAGGATGCCTGGCGAGACACCGTGCGGGGACCACAGGCCATCAGTGGGACATGTCAGCTGCAACGGGATAGATAGAGCCCCAGGTAAGCAAATCGGCATTCATGTCAACTGCCTGATGATTCCTTTAAAGACTACCGCCTTTGGTAATGCAGAAAACAGCTGTTAGTTAAATATCAATTCACTAAAGCTGTTACCGCATGGAAAAGTAAAATGACTTACTTGTGAGGTAAATTACCAACTTGTGTGATAATAAACACCTCAAATGTCAAAACACAAAGATCAGAGCATTCGGTAAAACAAGTGTTCAGTGTTAATCTCTAGCCTGGAGTGGTCCGTAACTGACAATCAGCCATTTGGTAAACTGGACAGACAAAAGAGGCAGCCAATAGGAGGAGCCGCCCTATCCTAATCCTCACTCCACTGGTGCAGATATACTGACGGGCGGGAGAGCAGAAAGTAAAATGAACACGAGAGGCAGAGGGGGAGCAGTATATAGTTTGGTATTATACAAAAGAAGCACAGAACATCCATAGAGGTCTCCCCTGTATCCCCTTAGATGTGCAAATCTATAGACGGATATAGAGTGAGGTCCCTCTAGTGGCATACATGTCTGAAGGGACACTGGGGATGCCTTTAAGGCTACATTCATACATAAAATGTGGACAGTTTAGTTCCAGCCCAGTCAGTTTTCATCAGTAAGGCTCATTCACAATGGAGTAAAACACGGTTCGTTTAGTGGACCGTTAAAAAAACAGAACCTGGCAGAGGTGAACGGATCCTATGTTAATCAATAGGATGCGTTCACATTGCTCCGTTTGAACGGATCTGTTCGGCCCGCTCCGTTATACAGACCGCAAGTTTGGGTCTGCAACGATTTTTCCGAATCAACGCATTTGTCGCCCTGACCGCACGCTAACGGAATAAAGAGCCACAGATGGAAAACTGATGCCTTTCCACCAATCAGGTTTTTTTTTCTGTGCCTGTGTGGACAGGGCCTTAGCATCAGTCTTCTACGGCTGGGTTCACACGTACAATGTGTATAGTTATATTTCTCATGCTCATCCCAACTCTGACCAGAAGAGGGAGAACACAGCTTGCTGCTGAGACCCTCTTCACTGCTGCTTACATTTCAACTTTTGCTAAATAGGTCTTAGTGAATTGTAGCCATTTTATTTGTAGATTACCAAATTATATACAGCACCCCCTCTGCAGAAGCTGCTGAAACACAATCTTTGTTGTGCTCACATGTGTGTACAAAGCAAGCTAGATATGATGGAGCACTTTGTAGGAGAAAAGAAAAAAAAAAGTGTATGGGAGGAAATTATATCAGGATTGGCTTCAGTCAGAGGTAGTAAAGATGGAAAATGCCTAGAACAGTTCTCTTCATTTACTATATAAAATTCAATTAAATCAAAACGTGGACAGTACATAAAATGTGTTTTGTAAGTAGAACAAGTATTTATCTACTTAGGTACATATGTGGGTTTTTTCCCTGGGATAGTATGGCTGTCCCTGCTGCTTTAAACTCATGCCCTGGGAATGCGATAAAGGGATAAGTGGAATCAAGTAACTTGTTTAACAGCTTCAAAGACAGCAGAGTTAATTCAGATGCAAGAAATGAATGCATTATAAATGTGAATACGGTAGTTCAATGTATTGTGTAAAGATCTGCGCACACTGTCAGCACTATGGACCTCATTTTATTAATATCAATAAAAGGATGTGTCTGGAAGTATTTGCTGTGGTTTATTGACACAGCTGTAATAGGTAGTGATGCCAACTAAAGCTTGATCTCAGCATGGGAGGGATGAAAATATTTAAAAATAAATGCAATACCCCTTCCTTCCCCCCCCTTTCTTCCCCTTAGCATGTTAAAAAAGAGAGAGAAAGACTTCTACCTGTCTAAGTTCAGTGAAAATAAAGTTAACTGAAGATCCAGTGGGAATGTGATCTGACTTTCTGCTACAGGGTTCTTTGGAATGGTCCCCTCCAGAGCATTCTGGGACAGGATGTGTCACAACACGTGCCTCAACTTAACCTCCCTACTGAGAGAGAGGGAGTGGCTAGAACTGTCACCCAACCTCCTTCCTGCTGTACTCTATGGGAAGTGGAATCTAGAACTGCCACTCAACCCCCCCTCCTGCTGTACTCCATGGAAAGTGTCATGGCTGTGATCAAAGCTCACCCTTTTGCCCACAGGGTATACTAGGATATAGCACAGCTGATTTTTGAAGGGTGTTGATCATCCCCCCTCCATCACCCAGGGAGTGAGGCAGCAGACAGCCAGGCTTCTCAGGATTGCAGGGGGAGAGAACCTGGCAGACTGAACCGAGGGACAGTCATACGGCCACCAGATTTCAGGGAGAGATGCAGAAATGTATAGTTTAATTTTTGGAGTGCATAGTGTTCTCCTTCATGCTCATCATATCAAACTGTTCTAAATAAAATTAAAGAGAAATTGAAGTGAGAATATATGGGGGCTACCATATTCATTTCCTTTTAAACAATGCAGATTTACTGACTGTTCTGCTGATCCTCTGCCTTGAATACTTTTAGCCATAGACCCTGAACAAGCATGCAGATCAGATGGTTTGGACTAAGCCTGACAAACTTAGCTACAGCTAGAAGGATCAGAACAGCCAGGCAACTTGTATAATTTAAAACTAGCCATTTAGCCCGCCTGTTAGATAAAGGGCACTAGGGCTAGCCCCGCCCCGCGTACGATGGCAGCCTGCTACCTCTGTCCCCGTCCTCCTCCTGTCTGCTATACATGCGCAGTAGCGTAAAACCAAGGACACACAGACAGGAGGAGGATGACCCAGGGACAGTTAGAGATTATTGCATAGGAAGTAATAAATATGGCAGCCTCCCTACACCTCTCACTTCCAGTACCCTTTAATGGCCTCAGATTTTCATGATTTCATTACACAGGAATAGGGAATCTGTGTCACGTAGTGGCTGGGAAAAGTACTTGGAGGAGGAAGAGGAAGCCCCCGGCCCTAAATCATATCAGACCAGTCACCTGCAAAGCCTGCATTACTAAGGTACAGGTGGCACCCATACTACTCAACAACACTATTCCCGATATCAAATACTATTTCCTCAAATGTAATTAGCATTTCACAGAGCTCACACATTACAGCACAGGACTTCCAACCTTCATACATAATGAATAACTGCTATTTGACTTTTGTCTTTTAGTACTACCATATGCTTACTGCCTCATAATCATGCCTAATATAATTCCATGCCAAGCCTTAATAGAATATATTCACCTATTACACGAGGGGCAGCTGTAAGTTTCAAATCTATCTGCCAATGCAGAGGCCGATTCACAAAATGTATCTGATGAATTCAAGGCTGGGGTAATACCATCCCTAAGCCTAGTGTTCTATGTCCCCCCATGTGCAGCAGCCCACCTCCCATTCCATGTGAAGCCCCCTGTTCCCTCTGTAACATCCATGTACAGCAGCCTTACCACCACCACAAGTAGGGAACTTGTCATTGCAGCCTCTACACTGGAGGTACCGGCACTCTTAAACATGCATCATGACAGAAAGAAAGAAAAAAAAAAAAAAAAAAAAAAAAAAAAAAAAAAAAAAGGGAAGGCACTGGCCAAACCAATACTATACATTTTATTAGATTAGAAAAGTAAGTACAGAGCAGTAAGGCTGCTTTCACAGTGGGACGTTACAGGCGCTCGTTAGAGAAGCCTGTAACGCTGCCCAACGCACAGTAATGAAAAATCAATGGGCTGTTCACAGTACCCACATTGCGTTACATTGTAACGCTACACGTTGAGAGAAAGTACTGCATGCAGTACGTTATACACGGCTAAGCCGCGTTAGACTATTTGCACATGCTCAGTAATGTTGGAGGAGGAGAGGAGAGTCCGCTATTGCAGACAGCCACATGGCTAATTAATATTCACTGCACTGTGTGACGTGCAGTGTTTACTTCCTGGAGCGGCCGCTTTGTGCGGCGATTGGCTGGCGGGACCACATGGTCCGCATGCGTCAAAAAGTACGCATCACGGACGCATCAAGAGCCGCATAACGCAGCTCAATCTGACGTCCAACTTCAACACCACCATGCGTTGCGTTAGGGGCACATTATGCGACCTTAATGTTGCATCTAACGCAACGTCTTAGTGGGAAAGAGGCCTAAGAGAACCCACCTCACACAGGTGATAACTTAAGGTGGCCATACACTTATAGATTTGCAGCAGATTCGACCATCAGATAGATTTCTGTCAGATGCCTGTCAAGTCAAATCTGACAGGTATCTGATGTGTGCCACACACTAGGGACAGATTTCCAATAGATTTCAGAATGAAATCTATTGGAAATCGATCTAAATGCATTATTGGACCATCAGATCCAATGCAACTCTATGGGCCATCGATCTTCAGCAAGCAGCAGATCGGCCTAGATTTTCCATCCTGTCAGATAGATCAAATCGATCTAAATCGGCCGCAAACCGATCAGGGAATTTGATAGAATCAATTTCTGATCGATCAATGGCTGAAATCGACCAGTGAATGGACCCCTTAAGAGAATGGCATCTACCTCCACACAGTCAAAAATGTGAGGGGCTAAAGGACGGGAAAAGCCTTGAGCACAGCGGGAGAGCATAACAATTCCAGGTAGGTAACAATTAGAAGAACATTCAGAAGCAGTCTCACTTAGAATCATTGCCTGAGACGGAAAGATTCTATAATCTCTTGCATTACTTTTAGAACGTTTTACTGTTCGATGCTTAACCTATTTTGGTTCCTGGACGTAGTTTCTACGTCCAGGAACCATGCGCGCTACCGCGCGCTCCCGCGGCGGATCGTGCGCGTGCACGCACACTCCCGGCCGCGGATTCGGTAGCCAAGGAATCAATGTATCGGCCTATGGAGCCCGATCACTGATTCCTCTCCCCCGCTGAAAAAGCGACAGCTTCTCTCGGAAGCTGTGCTTTTTCTGGCTGTCTCCTTCCCGATGCGTCACTCTAAGCGCGTGCTATGCTTAGAGTGACGTCATGTAAACAAACTCATGGCCGCCATCTTGTGGCCAAAAAGTAATACTACACCTGAAAAAAAAAAAAAAAAAAAAAAAAAAAAAAAGAATTAACACACATTTACATTATAAATCTATTGTTTACCTCCCACCCTCCCAAAAGTACCCAAATAAAATGTTTACTATAAAAAAAAAAAAAAAAAAAAAAAATACATTACAATAAAAAAAAAAAACATGTAAATATTTACCTAAGGGTCTAAACTTTTTAAATATCAATGTAAAGATGAAATATTTCTATATTTTTTTTTATTTTAAACTTGTAAATAGTGATAGATGCAAAATGGAAAAAATGCACCTTTATTTCCAAATAAAATATTGTCGCCATACATTGTGATAGGGACACAATTTTAACGGTGTAATAACCGGGACATATGGGCAAATACAATACGTGAGTTTTAATTATGGAGGCATGTATTATTTTAAAACTATAATGGCTGAAAACTGAGAAATAATGAATTTTTCCATTTTTTTCTTATTCTTCCTGTTAAAATGCATTTACAGTAAAGTGGCTCTTAGCAAAATGTACCCCCCAAAGAAAGCCTAATTGGTGGTGGAAAAAACAAGATATAGATCAGTGCATTGTGATAAGTAGTGATAAAGTTATAGGCTAATGAATGGGAGGTGAACATTTCTCACGTGAAAACGACGGAACCTGAATGGGTTAAATGAAAGGCTGTTATATACTGTAAATAAGATTTAAAAAAAAACAAAAACACACAGATGACGTGAGATAATTGAGGAGAAAGGGCTTGTGAACTGAATCAACCCCAGGAACCTCTATAGAGACTTCCCTCCCTGAACAGACCTCGTTAGTGATGGTCATCATGTGTAGGAGAACTCATGGAGGAGCGTTGATAGTTATGTAAGTATCTGATTTGCTACTCGTGATCATGTGATAATGGATGTGATCACAGCAAACAGAGATTTGCAAAACGATCAGCTAATCTAACAGATCAAGACATGACACTCATTAGCCGTAGTATTTGATGTGGGCCCTTGCCACATGCAAGCAAAGGTTAAAGGACACACGAGGAGAAAATAAACGTATGAAATAATTGAATCCATCTTCCTTCTCCTAAAAATGACTTAAGATATTCCACAGTTTTATTTTACGTTTAAATCTTTTTAAGTTTTAACTGTTTTATTGTTTTTGCTCGAAGTCCCATTCATTGAAGTATGTCAGAGCTAAAATATATGAACTGTTGGACCTTTTTATCTCTTTACTGCTTTCAGAAGCAATTTTCTGCTAGGAAAGTGTATTTATGGTTGGAATTTAACAGTGAGGGTCACACTGTAGTCACTTCCTGTCAGTCAAGACTCACTTCCTATCAGTCAGGACTGAGTCAGCCACTTACATACCTGATATTTAACTCTTTCAGGCAGAGAAAAAAAAAAAAGGAACACAGCATAGTTATTTGTGTGCTAGGCACTGTACATACCCATGTCTATCTCATCATGTCACCTCGGGTATCCTTTAACCTCCTTGGCGGTTAATTTTTTCTGCAAAAATTGCAGAATTCCAATTTTTTTTTATTTTTTTTTTAATGTTTCATGTAAAGCTACCAGAGTGGTAGCTACATGAAACACCACTAGAGGGCGCATGTGGCCCTCTAGTCAGATCGTCGCCGGCATCTATAGCAAACAGGGGAACGCGTATATAACGCGTTCCCCTGTTTGGCTTCTCCTGTCGCCATGGCGACGATCGGGATGACGTCATGGACGTCAGCCGACGTCCTGACGTCAGGCACACCCGATCCAGCCCATAGCGCTGCCCGGAACTCATTGATCCGGGCAGCGCAGGGCTCTGGCGGGGGGGGGGGCCCTCTTCAGCCGCTGCGTGCGGCCGATCGCCGCAGAGCGGCGGCGATCAAGCTGTGCGCGCGGCTAGCAAAGTGCTGGCTGCGCGCACAGCAATTTATAGAACGAAAATCGCCCCACCGGGGGCTGAGATCTCCCCCTGCGCGGCATAGCCCGAGCTCAGCTCGGGCTTACCGCCAGGGAGGTTAAGCTAGCAAACATCCAAACAAAAACACAAGACATAACTTTCTCCATGAGGCTACTGACTGCCCCACATTTATAATGCAATGTACAGTAATGAGTGACCGTCACTAGATGCTTTCCAGCACACCTCTGAGGGTAGGTGGTGAGCTCACTGTGCCTCCCGATATAACAGACAATTGTGGAGCAAAAGTAGAAAAGGAGGTCCGGGCACCAGATGAGTTGCAAAACTTTCACCAATGTATTTCATCCCCACAGCATATGGATACAGACAGATATACAATGGCCTTACACCCGTTTTGTAAGCACCGCTTGCTTCCTCAGAGACTATCTGTCCATCATGATCTTCAACCCCATATTAAGTGAAGCCACAAAAACACCCGAAGTATAGTTCCCTGTATCGGAGGGAGGGAAGGTTACTTATTTGGTGATGCTCCCCACTAGTTACGCCCCTGGCAAATGTAGAAACCACAGACAAACTAAACTATTCTATGGCTTTTGCCACTGTTCCCAGCGATTATAGAGCAAGTGGACTGTTCTCTGCATTCCAACAGCTCACACTAGATCACAGCCATTTCATGGATGCTCACAGCAGTTCCAATGTATGATACGCTGTGACTGTCCCAGTCATTCTCAGTAACGAACATGTGATAGACAGCAAACTAGGAAGTGTCCGACATCCAGTGTGCAAAATGAAACTGTGCGTCAAACACATCACAACAAGTCTGTACAGATAAGACACAGAACATTTATGTTCAGTCAAAAATGCCGTTCGACCGTCTTTTAAAGAGAACCCGAGGTGGGCTCATAAAAAAAGATTGATTCTCTCCTTTAGCATGCAGGGAGGCAGCGGCAGGTGGCGTGGCCTGCAGGAACACCCCTGGCGAGCGTTTTGAACATGGAATACCTCCCCTGTATTTACCCTCTGAGAGAGCAACAAATATTGTCGCTAATCTCAGGCGCTATAGCACGGTGGGGGGGCTGAGAGCAGCGGTGTGAGGACACAGAGGCATGTCATGAGGTAGAGAACATGCCTCTGTGACCCATCTGAAAATAAATTGCCTCAGGTTCGCTTTAAATATTGCTTTTCTCCTGGTGGACTCAAAGTGCCAGAACTACAGCCACTAGGAGGCATTCTACAGGCAGTAGCGGTGTTACGGAGTCTTGCTCCAGGTCTCCTCACTGACAAGGCGCTGGCTTACTGAACAGGAAGAGCCAAGATTTGAGCAGTAAGAGCCAAGATTCAAACCCTGGTCTCCTGTGTCAGAGGCAGAGCCTTTAACCAGTTCACTATCCAGCCACTAAACGATTCTGGCAGTGGGGAAACTCAAAACCACACCCCTGGAGAGACTGGAGCCTTAATCTACTGTCTCAGACCACTCGGCCAAGCTACCTGAACAGACTCGATTCTTAACAAATGATCCTTCAACATGTCTGCGGTCTGTTCCCGGGAATTGTACGACTTCCTGTCCTAACGACTACAGACAACTTTTCCCTCCACAAATATGCTGCTTGACTGTGTTTTAAATAGCGTGATCTACCCTGTAGAGTGTAGAGGAAAGTGGCAGGGGTTGAGCATGAGATAGCAGCAGCACAAGATTAATAAACCAGTCAGGTATGGTTTCCCAGCACAACTAATCACTAACAACCAATCTGTGGAAACCTGTACTCCACTCTACAAATTTAACTGACATGATGATTTCAAGCAAGTACCAAGCCTATACCAGCCCTAACACTGATGGCTACAAGTTCCTTTCTCTTGGAAACCGCTTATGTCAAGATTGATCATGAGCAGTGACTTGGACTTGTATGCTCGTTAGTCCCACTCCACAGGCAGAAGTTAGGATTAGCAAATCAGGAAGCAGTTAACCGGTTCAGCGCCGCAGTGCCGAAAATCTCATGCATCCGAGCAACGTTCACCTCCCATTCATTCGCCTATAACTTTATTGCTACTTATCACAATGAATTGATCTATATCTTGTTTTTTCCGCCACTAATTAGGCTTTCTTTGGGTAGTACATTTTGCTAAGAATTATTTTTTTCTAAATCCATTTTAACAGGAAGATTAAGAAAGAAATGAAAAAAAATCATTATTTCTCAGTTTTTGGCCATTATAGTTTGAAATTAATATACGCTACCGTAATTAAAACTCATTTATTTTGTTTGCCTATCTGTCGCGGTTATTTCACCGTTTAAACGATGTCCCTATCACAATTTATAGTGCCGATATTTCATTTAGAAATAAAGGTGCATTTTTTCAATTTGCGTCCATCGCTATTTATAGGCTTATAATTTTAAATAATATAATAACATACTCTCTTGACATGCATATTTAAAAAGTTCAGACCCTTGGGTAACTATTTATGTTGTTTTTGTTTTTTTTTATTGTATTTTTTTTTTGTTTTTTTTAAATAAAAAAATGTATGTGGGTAATTTTTGGGGTGGGAGGGAAACTGCTATTTTCTAATGTAAAATAATGTAATTGTTTTATTAAAAATGTATGTGGGTGCAGTTTACTATTTGGCCACAAGATGGCCACAGTGAGCAAAGTCCTGGATGCGAACTATGTCGCATCCAGGAACTAAAATTCAGAGGAGTTGTTTCCTGGGGGGCAGAAATACCACGCTCTCTGGAGAGAAAGCGTCGGTATTTCTGCGGGGAAGTCAGATCGGTGAATGGGAATTATATTCCCATTCACTGATCGGGGGGCTAGCGGCGGGCGGCGGGTGCGCGCGCGGGCCCGATCGCGCGCACCACGCAGGGAACACAGCAGTGCCTTTCTGGACGAGAAAGCTCGTCCAGAAAGGCCGAACTGGTTAAAGGGATACTGTAGGGGGGTCGGGGGAAAATGAGTTGAACTTACCCGGGGCTTCTAATGGTCCCCCGCAGACATCCTGTGCCCGCGCAGCCACTCACCGATGCTCTGGCCCCGCCTCCAGTTCACTTCTGGAATTTCAGACTTTAAAGTCAGAAAACCACTGCGCCTGCGTTGCCGTGTCCTCGATCCCGCTGATGTCATCAAGAGCGCACAGCGCAGGCCCAGTATGGTCTGTGTCTGCGCAGTACACTCCTGGTGACATCAGCGGGAGTGAGGACACGGCAACGCAGGCGCAGTGGTTTTCTGACTTTAAAGTCAGAAATTCCAGAAGTGAACTGGAGGCGGGGCCGGAGCATCGGTGAGTGGCTGCGGGGGCACAGGATGTCTGCGGGGGACCATTAGAAGCCCCGGGTAAGTTCAGCTCATTTTCCCCCGACCCCCTTACAGTATCCCTTTAACACAGCTGCTAGTTACATGGATCAGCTGCTATAAGCTTTGATTTGCTAATCTGAATATCTGCCTCCTGGGCAGTGCTTATTAGCATAATAGTGTAAAGGCTTGTACACACACTTGACTTAGAGACACTGAAGCAAATTAATTTTGCCCTTTTTACCTTATAATTCGCTTCAGTGCTCTCAGCACAAGTAAACCGCCGCGTCCCCGCCGCTAAACGAGGGCTGCAGAGCCCCCAAATCCCTCTGCAAACACCCACGACCAACTTGGTCCTGGATTATGCTGCCCTGAGAGGCAGAGCTATCTGCTGTAGCTATGCCTCTCCTGACGTAAATCGCCGCATGGATCTCCGCCTCTCCCTGCCCCTCTCTCTGAAGAAAGACTGAAAGGGGCGGGGAGAGGCAGCGATCCGCCGTGATTTACAGCAGGAGAGGCAGAGCTAAAAGCTCTGCCCCTTCCAAGAAATGCCGGCTGGATTGCCCCCCGGGGATTTGGGGGCTCTGCAGCCCTGGTTTAGTGGCGGGGACGCGGCGGTTTACTTGTATTGAGAGCACTGAAGCGAATAATAAGGTCAAAAGGACAAAATGTATTCGCTTCAGTGTCTAAGTTGGTTGAGGCAGCCGATAACGACTGCCTCAGCCGATAATAAAGTCTGTGTAGAGCAGCCCCAGACCCGCGAGCGATTACTTTGAAGACGCCGCTCCCCCCGCAGCATGACATCACGCATGCACCACTCCGTCATCCCTCCACCGCATAGCAACAGTACGCATTGTCAGCTACACAGTGATGTCACTGTGATCAGGTCCCAATCCCCGATGGGCGATATACATCATCTTTGACCATCACTAGATACAGTATGATCATAGTGGTGACTCAGTTAATGACAGATTGAAGTTACAGTTCATGGTTGATGATTTAACTAACCTATTACAGGCTAAAACCCCCTGGAAACTCAAGTAGAAAGATTGGTGCTAATCTACTTGAGGGAAACCAGCAGGAACACTCATAGGGAACTCTTCTCGTTAACCATTTTATTCATGGCTTATCAAAATGGTAGAAGAACAAGAACCATAGCAGCAGGCTTCCTAACTTAACATGTATTACTCTAAATTAGCAGCATATCATCCATCCTGTGTCTATAGGTGGCCTTCAGAGATTTTGGTCTCCTGGCCATACTAGAGGAATGCTTGGATGGCATCAGCTTGGATGGCATCACTGGGTTTAGTTTCATCTGTGAAGTGCGGAGGAGATCCATGTACAGAGAACCCCCCCCAGCTGATCCGGAGGAAACACTGATTTAATACCCATTTCTACCCTAGATTTTCCTTGGCTGAACGATCTTCAAAGATCTTCAAAGATCCCACCAATGGAGGTATTTTCAAGATAACAGGTGATGTAAATACAAGGATGAAAATCACATTTATTTTGGATGGGGTGTCCCTTCAGGTCACCCAACTACAACACCTTCACACAAAATGCTTGCAACAATGTAAAAGGTTTAAGTAAAGCCAATGTGTCCTTACAGAGGTGACAAAAAGCGGAAGACCAAATCAGGACTGGGACCCACTAGAGGCGCTTTGGCATTGATTGCCGACGTTCTGAAAAGTGCTATTCCTGAGGGGGGGGGGGTCCCCACTAGCAGCATTGCGATCGCAGGATGTTCACAAAATGCTACTTGCAGCACTTCTGCGATTTAGCAAATTGCTGATGCCATCCCGCAAAGTACCCCTATAGTGTAGTCGTAAAAATGTATTACGTAACATCAATGAACAGAATTACCACTGAAGAGTAAACTGTGAGATGCTGGTTATTGCCGCAAGAACAGGAGTCTAGAATATGTTGCGGAAAGAAGAAAACACTCATGAGTGGACAACACACAAAATCACAGCAACGTTTTGTCTCGGTATCATATGCGACAGCATGTACGAAACAGGAATATCTGTCTAGGCCTCCAACAACCAGTCAGCTGGTAGTTAACAGGTTTCTTGAAGGCGACCGTACAGAATGTCATTGAGGAGCTTCTGACTTGAGGATTGGGTTATACGCACAACCATTATACATTCTATATTTTCATATAATTACATAATTTTTTTATAAGTATTAGAATTTAAGGATGCAACTACAGTTTAAGGGACCCAGCAGAAAACCTCATATGGAACAGTTCTCCAATCACAGCATCCACTACAGCAAGAAACATTGTGATAGGTCTATGTCTATACTAAAAGTTTGAGTGCTGTCCACCCAATAGGGTTAGCAGAATCGGAGCAGTGCTTTTCAGCGCTGCTAGATTTGGGCGCAACCGGCGCCTCCATAGACTACAATAGGAATCACTCCTATTCCAGCGCTCAGTGAGTAACGTCGGCTCTGTCAGAAGACGGAGCCGAGGTTGTTTAAAAACATAATAATTCGGCCTCCAGCAATCGCTGGAAGCCGAATTATTTCGTTCCCCCACTATCCATGGCGGCCTGGAGGGGGAATAGTAATTAAATCGGCCCGGACTTGTGCAGAAGCAGGATTAGCCATATACCGCTGTACCCTGCGCCCAAGTCTACCGGCGCCGATTTCAAATGTCCTCTAGCAGAATTTCCCTATGAGGTTTCTTGCTGGGTCCCCTAATCTAGATTAGCACTGATTCAAGTATTACCAACAAACCAGTAATCACGTACCGTGTTTTATGGCTTGCATGGCTGTTGCTGGTGGTCCCATGGAAAGACGAAGGCCATGACATTCTGGTTTTCCTCAGCCCCGGTCGGTCGCTAGTGTCCATGGCGTCGGCTCTTTCCATCTGCCGGTGAGTGTGACGGTCTGTGTCCGAGTACCCTCTGTGTTTTATACGAATGGGTGTCCTTGGTTGCCGCCATAGATGCTGAGGAGGCTTAAGGGTGGCCTGTCCCTCCCGCGGCACAGGGAGCGACAGCGAGAGACTTTTCTTCGCACAAGGCGGTACTTCCATCATCTTGATCAATAAACAAAATAAATCCCCCCAAAAAAGGCAGAAAATAAAATTTCTCTTCAACAAAAAAATAAAACTAAGCGTTCGTATTAATATATTTCTATTCCTATCATCTAACGATGCGCGTTTGGGGCATCCGAAAAATAAAGCCTTTATGAAACCTCGATCACACCGTACGAGCAAAATCCATAAATACAAAAGGCAAATGAACAGTTAATTGGTTTCATCAACATATAAAAAACAAGTTACAAAAATAAAGAAATTCTAATCCAAATTATATTACTGAATGAAAAAAATCTTAATTCTTCGCCACACAAAAAAAGGCTATAAAAATAAAGGCAGATATTATGGATAAGCATTTAGCAATAATCTATAAGGGGAGGAAAAAAAAAATAAAGGCTAAAAATAACTAATGCACATATTTCCAGCACTACAGGAAGGCTGTCTATTTTAAAACAAGTCTAAAAAAAATGTAAAATATTCTTCAAAGCGATTGAAGGAAGAAAAAACAAAACAAAAACAAAATCAGATATAAATTGTGTTTACAGTTTGAATGGCTTCTATATGTTCAAAAAAATAGATTTATTTTTAGTATGTAAGTCTCCATTTGCTGTCTTAGACTAAATGTATATCTATGTATTTTTGTATAAACTGTCAATAGGCAGTACATACACCCTCCAGAGGGCTAGGGTCTCTCTCTCCTCAGAAATTATTGCTTATATTATTGCCAGCGAATACAGAAAAGACATGGAAGGAGATGAGAACGTTTTGTCAGAGGAGGAATAACCATACAGGCTATAGAGAGAAACAGGGGGGGGGGAGTCTTGAAATAAGCTTGGATGCTGCGCTAGATTATTGCACATAGGTGGTGGGGAAAAGCAGACATTTAAAGCGAATTCAGTCTGATCTGCAGATGAGAAATGATCCTGTATCCATGTGGAAGCTGAAAACTATTCATTTAGTGCAAAAAAATATACCCCATATATATTTGAAGGAGGATTGCCTTGCTGGACTCCTAACTGCCCTATCCTTGCAACAGCCCACAGCAGTCACATCATGTTTAACACTTCTGCTGATAGCTCAATTACATGCATTTTATAGCATTCTCTTCTGCTGAATCAAATGGATGTTTAGGCTCTGCATTTATAAAAAAAAATTAAAATCATGATGATGAGATCCTGTCTGTGGTTCTGGCGAATCAGAGGGACATCTGTCACTTACTGAACCCCCATCCTTGCAGCATCCAAAAAAATGGTACCAAATGGCAAGTGAGAGCGCTTGACGGTTGCCGGGCTGCCAATGTTTTGCAGAATAATAATTGTGATTATTTTTGTGCTCTCCTTGTCACTCCTCTTCACATATGCTCTGCATTCCTAAAAACAAATTCATTGCAATGGTGGGAAAGACTTTTTGTGTCCTGCTGTGTCAGACAGTTAGTGCTGCTGTCTCTGTGGAGGAGAAGCCTGGAGCTAGCTTGCTGTTGTTCCTCATAAGTGCACAGACACGCTGGCTGAAGGCTGCGATGGGTAAAGTGGCTGCATCGTCCATCCTCTGCTCAGTGTAGCTATAGTCCCGCGCGCAGGAGCGGCAGCTCTCCCTCCTCTCTCAGCCCAGACTGCTGGAAGACTGACAGACCTCTGCCAGGTGTCTCCTGCCTCCCTTCAGCTTTCGGCATGACGTCACGAACAAGGAGGAACGCTGCGTGCTGGCTCCTCCCTTGCCTCCAGTCGCTGCTGGTACCAAAAGCAGTAGGAAGGAGGGAGATGACAGGAGGGGGACGGTCCAGTCACACAGCACCAGAAACGCTCTCTTTTTGTTTTGATTTCACAGAGCTGACGTGAAGCCCATATCCAGCCTAAACTTTTTCTTTATTATCGTAGTATTGGCTAACTAAAGGAGGAGAATTCCCCTCACTCCAACTATATGTTCAGTCACACAAGTGTAGCAATGTTCTGTCCATGTGGGTAACTCATGCAAGTACTTGTGGCTGCACACATGATCACCAGGGGCGGCGCCAGGGGGGTGCAAGGGGGTGCTCGAGCACCCCCTAGAATTGTCCAAGCACCCCCAAAGCACCCCCTGGAGTGAACTGACTTCAGGCGTCTAAAAGACGCCAAGTCAGTTCACACAGCTGCAGCACGGAGCAGCAGGCAGGGCTACGGTAAGATGGCCGCCCGGAGCCCTGCTCTGCAGACTTCGAGTCTGCAGTGCATGGCTTCGGGCGGCCATTTTCCCGTAGCCCTGCTCTCTGCATGCAGGCAGGAAGTCTCGTCGTGACGTCGGGAAGGAAGAGGATCGTGGGCGCGCGGGCGCTGCGCGCCACAAGGAGGTCGGGACTCGGGACAGGAGGTCGGGAAAGTAGGTCTTCTGGCTGTAGGTGAGTAAATGGGTTTTTCTTTTCTTTTTCAGGTGATGCTGATTGTGCATATTGGGGTCATATCTGCTACGGATTGTGCATATTGGGGTCATATCTGCTACGGATTGTGCATATTGGGGTCATTTCTGCTACGGATTGTGCATATTGGGGTCATTTCTGCTACGGATTGTGCATATTGGGGTCATTTCTGCTACGGATTGTGCATATTGGGGTCATATCTGCTACGGATTGTGCATATTGGGGTCATATCTGCTACGGATTGTGCATATTGGGGTCATATCTGCTACGGATTGTGCATATTGGGGTCATATCTGCTACGGATTGTGCATATTGGGGTCATATCTGCTACGGATTGTGCATATTGGGGTCATATCTGCTACGGATTGTGCATATTGGGGTCATATCTGCTACGGATTGTGCATATTGGGGTCATATCTGCTACGGATTGTGCATATTGGGGTCATTTCTGCTACCGATTGTGCATATTGGGGTCATATCTGCTACCGATTGTGCATATTGGGGTCATATCTGCTACCGATTGTGCATATTGGGGTCATATCTGCTACCGATTGTGCATATTGGGGTCATATCTGCTACCGATTGTGCATATTGGGGTCATATCTGCTACCGATTGTGCATATGGGGGCCATATCTGATAACGATTGTGCATATTGGGACCATATCTGCCACCGATTGTGCATATTGGGACCATATCTGCCACCGATAGTGCATATTGGGACCATATCTGCCACCGATTGTGCATATTGGGACCATATCTGCCACCGATTGTGCATATTGGGACCATATCTGCCACCGATAGTGCATATTGGGACCATATCTGCCACCGATTGTGCATATTGGGACCATATCTGCCACCGATAGTGCATATTGGGACCATATCTGCCACCGATTGTGCATATTGGGACCATATCTGCCACCGATAGTGCATATTGGGACCATATCTGCCACCGATTGTGCATATTGGGACCATATCTGCCACCGATTGTGCATATTGGGACCATATCTGCCACCGATTGTGCATATTGGGACCATATCTGCCACCGATTGTGCATATTGGGACCATATCTGCCACCGATTGTGCATATTGGGGCCATATCTGCTACCGATTGTGCATATTGGGGCCATATCTGCTACGGATTGTGCATATTGGGGTCATATCTGCTACGGATTGTGCATATTGGGGTCATATCTGCTACGGATTGTGCATATTGGGGTCATATCTGCTACGGATTGTGCATATTGGGGTCATATCTGCTACGGATTGTGCATATTGGGGTCATATCTGCTACGGATTGTGCATATTGGGGTCATTTCTGCTACCGATTGTGCATATTGGGGTCATATCTGCTACCGATTGTGCATATTGGGGTCATATCTGCTACCGATTGTGCATATTGGGGTCATATCTGCTACCGATTGTGCATATTGGGGTCATATCTGCTACCGATTGTGCATATTGGGGTCATATCTGCTACCGATTGTGCATATTGGGACCATATCTGCCACCGATTGTGCATATTGGGACCATATCTGCCACCGATTGTGCATATTGGGACCATATCTGCCACCGATTGTGCATATTGGGACCATATCTGCCACCGATTGTGCATATTGGGACCATATCTGCCACCGATTGTGCATATTGGGACCATATCTGCCACCGATTGTGCATATTGGGGCCATATCTGCTACCGATTGTGCATATTGGGGCCATATCTGCTACCGATTGTGCATATTGGGGTCATATCTGCTACTGATTGTGCATATTGGAGCCATATCTGATAACGATTGTGCATATTGGGGTCATTGGACGTGTTTTTTGTTAAAATCTGCTCACATTACGTGTATTTTCTTGAGAAAACCTGCACAATTATGTGAATTTTCTGGGAAAAGGGTCACCAAAACTTGGGCCCTCTGTCTTTGCGTTGCACTTTTAAAGGGAACCCGAGGTGAGAATAATATTGAGGCTGCCATATTTATCTCCCTTTAAGCAATACCAGTTGCCTGGCTGCCGTGCTGGTCCTCTGCCTCTTATTCTTTCAACCATAGACCCTGAACAAGCATGCAGCAGGTCAGGGGTTTCTGACAATATTGTCAGAACTGACAAGATTAGCTGCATGGCTTGTTTCTGGTGTAATTCAGTTCACTACTACAGCCAAATAGATCAGCAGGGCTGCCAGGCAACTAGTATTGTTTAAAAGGAAATAAATATGGCAGCCACCATATCACTCTCACCCTGGGTTCACTTTAAATTACAGTTAGCCCCGCCCTCACCCGGTCATGACCACGCCCATTTTTTTCGCGCGCCGCAGGTTGTAGCCACACCCATTTTTTGCCGCGGCGCGCTTCGCGCGCCGCAGGTCGTCAGCTCCCCCGGAAATTGGTCCAGCACCTGCATAGCACCCCCTAAAAAAAATTCCTGGAGCCGCCACTGATGATCACATAGCTCCCAACTGGAATAAAATCCCTCTTTCTCCCTCATTTGTCCCTTTTTCATGACTGATGTACAGATCTATGTAAATATGTGTATTTTTCTACTGATTAATAGACTTTAAAATATTATTTTTATAACTTAAATTACTATATTTCTTATTTTTAAATGTTGAATGACTAAAGTTTTAAAACTGTGTCTTTTGCTTCTGAATTCTTTCTGGTGTCAGTGGCTAGGGGTGCCACACCCCTACTGTGAACTTAAAAAAAGCCTATTTACTTACCTGGGCTTCTCCCAGCCCCCTGAAGTCTTCCAACTCCTCTTCGTAATTTAGAACTCAACCACTCCTTAGCTGTCTCCCTCCGTATTCTGGCCGCCTCAAAAGTCGCCTGGTGTTCTGTGCATGCGCAGTACCAATTTTTGCTTACAGTACAAATGCAGAGGAGGCTAGCAACGCATCTGTAAAGCACAGACTCCAAGACTGATTGTTTTTTGGGTGGTGCGCTGACAATCGTCAAAGCCTCAGTAGAAGCGCTGCTATCTGCGAAACAGTCGCCATCCCGCCTAATGGGGCCCGTACATGATACCATTTTTTCATTTTTTTCAATTAGATAATTTAGTTTGATGATTCCATTACATTGAATATAAAGATTTTTCCAACATGTTCGATCGGATTATTATTGAAAAAACGGGATGATCGTTCGTTTTTTCTTGATTGAAAAAAAATGGATTCTTTTCAACTTTCATTCAATTTGATCGTTTTGGTCGAATAAATAGTAAAATCGAACATTTTATTGTACCGTGTATGGGCACTATTACACCCACCGTTTCAATGCTACATGGTATGTCAACTTCATGAATAACATTTGCAATGTGCACATATATGCTTTGCATGTCCCTGAAGATTGACAGCGCACCAATAATCAAGCAGTGCCTGAATCTATGCTTTTAAGTTTGTGGTTGTCAGTCAGCTCCTGAGCACACAGGGATGGCTTGCCTTGGATGTCTTGTTCCTCCACAGTAACTTTATACCTTACAAGTGGTTCTGGGTCACTAAGAGCTGTCTGCCTGCAGAGTTGTGAGCGAACGATAAGAAGAGGGTTAACTTACCTAATTGCCGCTTCCAGTGTCAGATCTCCATGGCCACAGCGGTGCTACGTGACACACCATCAGGACATGCCAACATATTTATTTATTTATTGTATTTATAAAGCGCCAACATATTACGCAGCGCTGACACAGGCAACTCATTTGGCTTTCTATACCACCTATACACAGATGATACACAACTGTACCTCTCAGCCCCAGACCTTAACTCACATGGGTACATGACTGTCTGCCCGCTATATCCTCTTTCATGTCCTCTCGCTTCTTAACACTTAATATGAATAAAACTGACCTAATACCGCTCCGCCTGATATTACAGTAAATGTTAATAACGTCCCTATAACTTCAGTTCCCAAAGCATGGTGCTTAGGGATAATATTTGATTCATCTTTCTCATTTATTCCTCATATTAACTCCCTAACCAGCTCCTGTCATCTTCAACTCAAAAACATAGCACACATTCAACCTTTTCTTACTCAGGACACAACTAAAATATTAGTACATGCTCTTATAATATCTCGTCTGGACTATTGTAATATATTGCTTGCTTGACTACCAACCAGTACAGTGGCTTACCTAGGGCATTTGGCACCCGGTGCTGGGTATTAAAAGACACCCCCCCCCTTAAAAAAATGGGCATGGCCACAACCGGCAAAAAAAATGGGCGTGGTCATGACCGGATGAGGGTCGGAGCTAACTGTAATTTAAAGTATTAGCTAGTATAGTTGCCCCCAGTATAGCTAGTACAGTTGCCCCCAGTATAGCTAGTATAGTTGCCCCCAGTATAGCTAGTATAGTTGCCCCCAGTATAGATAGTATAGTTGCCCCAGAGCTGCCCCAGTATAGATAGTTTAGTTGCCCCCAGTATAGCTAGTATAGTTGCCCCCAGTATAGTTGTCCCCAGTATAGCTAGTATAGTTGCCCCCAGTATAGATAGTATAGTTGCCCCCAGAGCTGCCCCAGTATAGTTGCCCCCAGTATAGCTAGTATAGTTGCCCCCAGTATAGCTGCCCCCAGTATAGCTAGTATAGATGCCCCCAGTATAGCTAGTATAGTTGCCCCCAGTATAGTTGCCCCAGTATAGCTAGTATAGCTGCCCCCAGTATAGATAGTATAGTTGCCCCCAGAGCTGCCCCAGTATAGTTGCCCCAGTATGGCTAGTATAGTTGCCCCAGTATAGCTAGTATAGATGCCCCCAGTATAGCTAGTATAGTTGCCCCCAGTATAGCTAGTATAGTTGCCCCCAGTATAGCTAGTTTAGTTGCCCCCAGTATAGCTAGTTTAGTTGCCCCCAGTATCGCTGCTCCAGGAGGGGGGAAGCAGCACTAGAAGGAGGGGCAGTGGGGGCAGCGGCGGGGAGGGGGGAAAGATCCCCCCCTCCCTCACCTGGGTCCCCTCCTTCTGCCTCTCTCTCCCTCCAAATGACAGCGGGGGCAGCGGGCAACTTACAGGCAGGGCGGGCAGAGACTACTTACTTTACTTCTGCGTTCCAGCAGCTGGAGCGCTCCGTCGCCGTCACGTGCCTCTTCTCCGCCTCCAATGCTGGGACATGCATTGGAGGCGGAGAAGAGGCACGTGACGGCGACCCAGCGTTCCAGCTGCTGGAACGCAGAAGTAAAGTAAGTAGTCTCTGCCCGCCCGCCCTGCCTGTAAGTTGCCCGCTGCCCCCGCTGTCATTTGGAGGGGGAGAGAGGCAGAAGGAGGGGACCCAGGTGAGGGAGGGGGGAGGATCTTTCCCTCCTCCCCGCCGCTATCCCTGTCACCCCTCCTTCTAGCGCTGCTCTTCTCCTCCTGCACTGTCTGCAATGGGGGGTCGTGGCGACACCCCCCTGGCTGGCTGTCACCCGGTGCGCCACGCCCCCCTGCGCCCTATTGTAGGAACGCTACTGCTACCAACTAATCGACTGGCACCCCTCTAATATGTACTGAACTCGGCTGCTCGTCTCATTCATCTCTCTTCTTGGTCTTCCTCTGCGGCTCATCTCTGTCAAGCTCTTCATGAGCTGACAATTAGCCTGAGGATCCAGTTCAAACTTTTAACCCTAACCTACAAAGCTCTCCACAATCTCTCTCCCCTGTACATCTCCTCACAAGTTTCCAGATACCAACCCAACCGAAATCTCAGATCTGCACATGAGCTTCTTTTATCCTCTTCTAGAACTACCTCCTCACATTCACGTATACAAGACTTCTCACGTGCCTCACCCCTCCTCTGGAATGCCCTTCCACAGCACATCCGTCACTCTCCCACCTTTGCAATCTTTAAACGTTCCCTCAAAACTAACCTTTTCCAACAAGCATATGCTCTAACTTAGGCCATTCACCTTTCGACCTCACATCTAGCGTTAGTCCTTACTAAATAACCTAATCATGCACTGCCTGTATGTATACTGTACCCTTCCCTACCTCTTGTTTCCTCTCATTCCTTTAGATTGTAAGGGCAAGGCTCTCTCACCCTTTTGTGTCTTGGAATTTAATGTATAGATTACGACTGATTTGCATTCAAGACATGTATTTAGCCCCTGTGGAGCTCTGCATGCCTCTGTTGGTCTACAATTAAGGTGCAGCCTATGAGCGCCGTCATTTGTTTGATGTCTGTTTGAAGAAATGTGTATACCATTTTATGTTTAGCAGCATTAGGAAAAAAAATCATGTTTTTATTTGCGGTAGGTCTTCCCCAAGAGGACTTGGCATCGCCGTGGGGAAGTCTAGTAGGGAATAATTTGTGCACATATTATTTATACTGAAGCTAACGTCCTCCTTTGCTGTACCTGTTTTGAATGCAAGTTGTGTATTTTAGTCCACATTGTGGAGCTCTGCACATCTATTGCAGGTAGACAATTCGGGTGCAGCCTCTGGAAGCACTGCCAATGTCTCCTGCTGTACAAAACTTATGTAAGTATACCTATGGCTAGCTGCATCCATGTGCTTCAATTTGCATTCAAATTATAGATTAGGGCTATTACATGATTTGCATCTGATTTGCATTCAAGGCATGTATTTAGCCCCTGTGGAGCTCTCCATGCCTCTGTTGGTCTACAATTCAGTTGCAGCCTATGAACGCTGTCATTTGTTTGATGACTTACATTAAAATTGTGGTGAAATCGTGCGATTTTACCACAATCACAATTTTACCGCTATTTTAACGTAAGTCAATGGGAACTTTTTTTAAAAGCTCTCAGAAGGCTCTGGAGGCCGAAACAGCGCTCAGAAAAGCACTTCTAGAGTGTCTGAGCCCTTACAGTACTCCTTTATGGGCACTTTCAAACTAAAGGCACAAGTTATGGTGATTAATTTATTGTGATTATCTGAATGTAAATGTATAGAAAGGTGGATTTTCCCTTTAATGGAACAGGTACATCATAAAATGTTTAATTGTTTACGTACAAGCTGTCATCTTATGATCCAGTGGTGTATACCTTTCTGGTTCCGCCACAGCAGCTCCATGCTGATATCAGCAAAGCTTCCACCAAGCTGATGTCAGCACATCTCTGCATGGCTGAGCTGCTGGAACAGGCAGCCACGAGTTGCAACCAGGACCTTTAACGATCACCATCACAAAAAACTGTGAAATGTCAAATACATATTAATAAGAAGGACATTTCTCCCAGAGTGAAATATGCCACAAATGACTTTTCTCCTATGTTGCTGTCACTTAAAGAGGAACTCCAGTGAAAATAATGTAATAAAAAAGTGCTTCATTTTTACAATAATTATTTATAAATGATTTAGTCAGTGTTTGCCCATTGTAAAAGCTTTTAAATCCCTGACCTGATTTACATTCTGATTTATCACATGGTGACTTTTTTACAGTTGGCAGGTGATGTAGCTGCTGCATGCTTTTTTTTGGCAGTTGGAAACAGCTGTAAACAGCTATTTCCCACAATGCAGCAAGGTTCACAGACAGGAAACTGCCAAGAGTACATAGTTTTCTTGTTTCTTGTGGGAGGGGTTTCACCACAATATCTGCCATACAGCGCCCCCTGATGGTCTGTTTGTGATAAGAAATAGATTTTTCATGTAAAAGGGGGTATCACCTACTGATTGGGATAAAGTTCAATTCTTGGTCGGAGTTTCTCTTTAACCAATTTTGGTTCCTGGACGTAGTTTCTACGTCCAGGAACCATGCGTGCTCCCGCGGCCGATTGCGCGCGTGCACGCGCCCTCCCGGCCGCGGATTCGGTAGCCAGGGAATCAATGTATCGGGCTACGGTGCCCGATCATTGATTCCTCTCCCCCGCTGAAAAAGCGACAGCTTCTCTCAGAAGCTGCACCTTTTCTGGCCGTTCCCTGCCCAATGCGCCACTCTAAGCGTGTGTTACGCTTAGAGTGACGTCATGTAAACAAACTCATGGCCGCCATCTTGTGGCCAAAAAGTAATACTACACCTGTAAAAAAAATTAATTTAAAATTAACACACATTTACATTATAAATCTATTGTTTACCTCCCACCCTCCCAAAACTACCCAAATAAAATGTTTACAATAAAAAAAAAACCCATTACAATAAAAAAAAAAACATGTAAATATTTACCTAAGGGTCTAAACTTTTTAAATATCAATGTAAAGATGAAATATTTCTATATTTTTTTTTATTTTAAACTTGTAAATAGTGATAGATGCAAAACGGAAAAAATGCACCTTTATTTCCAAATAAAATATTGTCGCCATACATTGTGATAGGGAGGGACATAATTTTAACAGTGTTATAACCGGGACATATGGGCAAATACAATACGTGAGTTTTAATTATGGAGGCATGTATTATTTTAAAACTATAATGGCTGAAAACTGAGAAATAATGAATTTTTTCCGGTTTTTCTTATTCTTCCTGTTAAAATGCATTTACAGTAAAGTGGCTCTTAGCAAAATGTACCCCCCAAAGAAAGCCTAATTGGTGGCGGAAAAAACAAGATATAGATCAGTGCATTGTGATAAGTAGTGATAAAGTTATAGGCTAATGAATGGGAGGTGAACATTTCTCACGTGAAAACAACGGAACCTGAATGGGTTAAAGTAGGAGGTAGAAATCTGACAGATCTGATTTTGGACTAGTCAATCGCCTCACAGGGAATTCTCTGTATTTCCTCTATTCTTTAGAAAATCATTCTATGGAAAAGATCTATGTAAGGTTAATGGACAACCTCCCGAGTCCAAAGTCAGATTTGTCAAACTTTTACTGCCTACTATGAGTAACAGCAATGTAGGAGTAAGTGCATTTTATTTTGGGAGAAATGTACTTCTTGTAAGTAACATATATTCTAATTTTACATTTATCCTGATAATGTTCCGTTAAAACACACTGCAAACCTCACAATAGTGCGGTAGAACTCTTGTTGGGGGATGGTCTGACATGCCCGCAGACACAAGTGTGATCCCTTCCTCACATCGCGGCAATATCACTCATTGTGGAGGGAAAAAAACAAAACAAAAACTGCCCAGTCACATTTTCCATCACAGCTGCGCTATGGGAACACCTGAGGCTGTATTTGGACATTGATCTCATCCATCCAATACTAAAGACCGCCAAATCAATGAAATGAAGCACCCATAATACCAGAATAATTGTGTAGTACCTCCTATTGATGCTGAATAAACACCCAACTGCGTTTATACAAATCAATGTTCTGCATTCAGCTGTGAGGTTATTATACGCTGCTCTCATACCCGAGTCTTTCTACACTGGACAGGTGGTGAGATTAGTACAAGATGTAAACTGTATTGCTTTAGTGTACATTATTTGTCTAATACAGCGCTGCTAGGTAACGCTTACCTGTGTGCCACCATTAGGCTAATGCAGCATAACTGCCTGTCAGACACATTTATATACACCTTACATGCTGAGGTCACTGCATGACACTCATTTGTTAGCTAGGAAACTCAATATTTGTCCCTTCTGTCCTTTGAAGTAACGTCCTCTTGTTTATATACCATCCCGCTTTACTCATGGAGCCGATCTATGTGTTTCTGGAGCACCGGCCATAGATAAAGTTATAAAAACTATCAAGGTAATCATTTTTTTTATTGTACTTGTTGAACTTGGTGGATGTAGTTGGTCATTATGGGATATTAATAACATTTAATATTTTGCTGTTTAAAGTGAACCCAAGAGGAAAATAAACTAATGAGATAAACAATTATATTTATCCTCCTACTTCTAAAAATGCCTTTATAAGTATCAAATGTTTTTCTTTTATATTTAAACATTTACAAAGCAGGATGAATGTTTTCTAATCAGTAGCAACCTAATAAGTTTCCCAGAGTTAGAAAAAAGGTCAATAGTGCATGTATTTTATCTCTCCCATGCCCTCAGAAGTGGTATTCTGCAAGGAAAACTTTTATGGCTGTAATTTGCTTATTAGTGATGTTTACTATATTCCCGACAGGGTGCCGACAAGACAGAAGCAGTCACTTCCATGCCTAGATATTAACTCTTTCAGGCAGCAAAATAAAACAAGCAAAACAGCTTGGTTATTAACCACTTACCACCAGGGGTGCATATATCTACGCTCCTTTTTACCCCCTTTCCCCACCAGGAGCATAGATATATGCACCTCCCGCAGCTACTGCTGCTGTCCGCTCTCCCGCTCGCTCGTGCGCGCGCTCCCGCACGCAGCCGGCCACTTGCCAGGAGATCAATGAACGGGAAAAACTGTTCCCGTTCGTTCATCTCAGCCCCCCAGCAATGATTGGCTGCGATCATTGTGGAAAAAAAAAGTTTCTCAGCCTCATTGAACGTCCTGTAAGCGTACTTCCGACGCGTACAGGTCGCATGAACAAAAAATTACTGTGGCCATCTTGTGGCCAAATAGTAAAACTACATCCAAAACATTTTTCATATACAAATACATACTTTTACACTATAAATTAACTCATTACCTCCCACACTCCCCAATTTATTTATTTTTTTGTAATAAAAAGGAAAAAAATACAATAATAATAATAATAATAATAAAAACATAAATAGGGACCTTGGGGACTTAGGGACTGAACTCTTTAAATATTTATGTCAAGAGGGTATAACACGGTTACTTTATAAACTATGGGCTAGTAATTAGGGATGGACGCAAAACTGAAAAAAAAATGCACCTTTGTTTCCAAATAAAATATTGGCGCCAAACATTGTGATAGGGACATAATTTAAATGGTGTAATAACCTGGGACAAATGGGCAAATAAATTTCATGGATTTTACAGTAGCATGCATTATTTAAAAACTAATGGCCGAAAACTGAAGAATAATGATTTTTTTCCCACTTTTTTCCTATTTTCCCATTAAAACACATTTAGAATAAAATAATTCTTGGCATAATGTCCCACCTAAAGAAAGCCTAATTGTTGGCGGAAAAAACAAGATATAGTTCATTTCATTGTGATAAGTAATAATAAAGTTATAGACGAATGAATGGAAGGAGCGCTGAAAGGTGAAAATTGCTCTGGAGCTCAAGGGGTAAAACCCCTCAGTTGTGAAGTGGTTAATATGTTTTGCACTGTACATACACATCTTTATCTCATCATGTCATATATCATCTCGGGTACACTTTAAAAAGATAAAATAATATAAAATAATATTTAAAAATATAGTTCTTTGGTACGAAATATAACAAAGTAAAATAGGAAAACAATGTGCCTGTTAAAGCCCTGATTTTTATAATAGCATTTCATAGAAATATAGTCCTTAAATAAAAAGTAATTTAGAACATTGCAAAAAAATGGTTTGCTATTGCAGTGTAAAAATCTAGACTTTACAGTGAATCGGAGATGAATAAGTGATGAGATAAATAATTGTATTTATCCTCCTACTCCTGAGGCTGGTTTCACACTGTAAATTGGCGTTAGCGATGCAGTGTGTCACGCCCCCCGTATCGCCAAAAACAGGCCTTCAGGGAACATCGCATTAGTACACGTTGTTCCTTGCCTGGCATTCAGCAACCAGGAAGTGACGCGTGCTTGTGGTCAGTTCCTGTTTCAGGTATGTGGAAGTGCATGGGGCCATTCATTGTCAGTTTAGCAATGAGCGTAGAAAAGACAAAAAAATATATCTTCTCAGCTAAAGTGGGAACACAGCCTAGAAATGACTTTTTTTAACACATCCCAGGGTTTTATTTTATATTTAAACATTTACAAAGTATATTGAACGCTTTGTTGTCTCTCAATGGCAGAATATTGAGTGTCCCAGGGTTAAAATACATGAATTACTGGCCTTTATCTATCTCTCCCCTGCCCTCAGAAGTTGGATTCTTCCAGGAAAACTTTTCTGGCTGTAATTTATCTATCAGTGATTTTTATTATATTCCTGATAAGTGCCAACAAGAGAGACACTGTCACTTCCATGCCTAGAAATTAACTCTTTCAGGCAGCAAAATAAAGAAAGTAAAAGACTGGCTATTAATATGTTTTGCACTGTACACACAGATTTATCTTATGTCACATGTTGCTTAGGATACACTTTAAAGTAATTTATACTTACCCGGTGCTTCCTCCAGCCCCATGAGCAGTCCCTTGCCGTCCTCTTAGGACCCTCTGTTCAGCAGCTATGACTCCCAGTAATCCAGGCAGTCACGTGCTTCTGTGCAAGCGCGGCTGGGCTGCGCATGCACCCCTCGTCACGCTCCCGTCCAATTAAAGGTTCTGCCCCTGCACAGTACTACTGCACAGGCGTAGAATGCGCCAGGGGACGGGAGCGTAGTGAGGCGCGCACGCGGCCGAGCATGCGCAGAAGCCCTTGACTGGCAAATACTGAGTAGATTACCAGGAGTCGTACCGCCAGAACGGTGGGGTGAAGAGGACGGTGAGAGAAGCCATAGGGCTTATGGGGCTGGAGGAAGCCCCAGGTAAGTATAAATTGGTGATAGTGTACCATAGTGTACCATCTCTGGTATACTTTAAAGAGAACCAGAGATGAAGCACCCTCATGTATTTTATTACATTTATCAGTGGGAACATGACAGTAAACACCTACCCTGCTTTTAGTTTCATTGTTATCTGCTTAATTAGTCTATTAGCAACTGTGATAAGAATCCACCGACTATTCAGTCGAGGTTTGACCTGGAATCATTATAGCTGAGTCACTCTTTTGTGTAGTCTTTTCAAGCCCAAGCCTTCCCCTCTCCTGGCTTAGATTTCCTGCTTTGCATACTGAGAGCTGTGATGATATGGGAGAGGCTGCTGCTCCTGAGAGAGAAGCTCTGTGGCTGTAATATGATCCCTGTGTGGCGTACGTACAAAAAGGGCGCCTGGACAAAAAGGGCGCGGGGTGTAAACTCTAAATAATAATTAATCATTAATAGGGTTTATAAATATAGTGTGCTATATTTCGTTTACAAATAATGTTTAACAAAATTATAAATCATTAAATAATGTTTATGAAATCGGAAATTGTGAAAACGTTAATCTTCCCTGTTTCAAAAGTTAAACTTATAATTACGTTTATAAAAAAAACAATAATATATGTTTAATTGTTATAATTGTATATTATTGTGAATAACCGTCATTTATGGTTTGTTCTTATAATAAAATCTGAAAATATTGTTTATAAAGATGATATAAATAACTACGTTCGTAATAAGTGTTGTAATACATTAGTAATTATTACTAAAATTTTACTAAAACTATACCTAAGCCTACTCTTACACAGAACCCTACCTGTACCTATCCCTAACCCCTAGACTCCCCTGTTGGTGCCTAAACCTAAGACCCCCCTATTGGTGCCTAAACCTAAGACCCCCCTGTTGGTGCCTAAACCTAAGACCCCCCTGTTGGTGCCTAAACCTAAGACCCCCCTGTTGGTGCCTAAACCTAAGACCCCCCTGTTGGTGCCTAAACCTAAGACCCCCCTGTTGGTGCCTAAACCTAAGACCCCCCTGTTGGTGCCTAAACCTAAGACCCCCCCTGTTGGTGCCTAAGTAACCCTCCCTGTACCTACCCCTAACCCCTAGACCCCCCTCTTGGTGCCTAAACCTAAGACCCCCCTGTTGGTGCCTAAACTTAAGACCCCCCTGTTAATGCCTAAACCTAAGACCCCCCTGTTGGTGCCTAAACCTAAGACCCCCCTGTTGGTGCCTAAACCTAAGACCCCCCCTGTTGTTGCCTAAGTACCCCTCCCTGTACCTACCCCTAACCCCTAGACCCCCCTATTGGTGCCTAAACCTAAGACCCCCCTGTTGGTGCCTAAACCTAAGACCCCCCTTTATTATGTGGATAATAATGTTTTACTAATTGTGGATTGAAAAAATTTTTTGCAATTTACGTTACGTACTGATCGCTTTATTTTGTGAATAATAATGTTTTACAAACAGTAAGAGATAAAACTTTAAATAATGTTTTAATTATTTAAATAAGATAAATATGTTTAGTATTTTCATAAACGTTATTCAGCACGGGTGCATTTTATAAACGTAAATCACCACAAGTTCAGTTATAAATCATTAAACATCGCCGGGCGCCGTTTGTAAACTTTATTTAGCTCCTGGCGCCGTTTATAAACTTTATTTAGCTCCGGCGCCCTCTTTTCCTACTCGGCGCCCATTAAACGCTATTTATTATGGGAGTGAATGGCGGCGCCCTTTTTGTCCACTAGCGGCCTGCGCCCTTTTTTCCCAGCTCCCCCTGTGTGCTCTGTGTGCACTAGATACTGATAATAACGGCAGTTTCATTCCTATGAGAGACACTTCCTATAGGCAGCTGTACATCATACCAAAATGAAAGCACATAGATGAAAGGCTGCATTTAGCCTAGATAGCAGCATAGTCTCATATGGCCTAGACACAGAGCCGGATTAAGTCCATGCAGGGCCCCAAGCAGAGCAATAAATGTAGCCCCCCCCACACACACACACACTGTTGAAAGGATGTCTCCCCAGCATACAGCATATCACAGTAGTGAGTGCACTGCTCACTTTTTTGTAAATATTCTATTTCATCTTTTCATGGAACAGACAGCACTGAAGATATGACGCTGTGATACAATGTAAAGCAGTCAGTGTACAGCTTTTCTAACAGTGTAAGGTTATTTGCTGTGCAATAACATCAACACACAGCCATTAAAGGACAACTGTAGCAAAAAGTATGTGGAGGCTACCATATTTTTTTACTTTATTGAGTGTGGTGCACTACTGTTCATAAGTTTGCTGTGTTAGTCGTGGTTGCATGTACACCTGAGGAAGGGGATTTCCCCGAAACATGTCATGTTTTGCTACCGATTTGATAAACGCAAGTTTATACGCCATTCAGTGCCTCCTTCATTCAATATAGTATATTTCCATTGTGAAGTGGTGACTCACAGAGGGATTGTGCACCGGCAAACCAGGTGTCATACCTGGTGTAGGAGCCCAGCTCAGCAACCCCCTTGCTGTCGCGTACCATATTTTTTTACTTTTAAGAAATACTAGTTTCCTGGCTATCCTGTTGATCCTCTGTCTCTAATATATTTAGCCATTGCCCCTGAACAAGCATGCAGCAGATCAGGTGACATTATTGACAGACTTGGCATTAGCTGCATGCTTGTTTCTGGTGCGATTCAAACACTACTGCAGCCAAATAGATCAGCAGGGTTGCCAGGAAACTGGTATTGTTTAAAAGATAATAAATATGGCAGCCTCCATATTCCTCTCGCTACAGTTGTCCTTTAATGTCTAAACCACTGGCAGCAAAAGTGAGCGCAGCGAGGCAGATTTAAGATCAACAACTTCATGATTGTTTACACTGAAAATGTGATGACCCCTTGTACTTCTTTATTGTTGCCTAAGCCTGCCACATGGCAAATGTGACTAATGTCTTGTACACACCATGCTATTTCCCATTAGATAGATGAGTTAAATCAATTATCTGAAAAGTTCAAATGGATTTCCAATCATTTTTCTGATCATTTTCTAAACACTTCTATACAAAATTGATCAGAAAAACGATCGGAAATCAGAATCGGATCACGATCGGATCTGTCAGAAATAATCCATTTGACCTATCTATCTGACGGGAAATTGCATGGTGTGTACCAGGCATTCGGGTTGTGAGGATCTCGTAAAGCAAGATTGGAGTTTATTCACTGCAAGACCAAATTTGTCAGTTTCGCTCCCCCATTCTCATTAGTCATACACAGGTCAATAATGCCCCAATATGTCTAGCCAATTGATCATTATTCCATTCAATTGGTTAGTGATCAACCTCTGTAAAGCCTGGTGCACACCAGAGGAGTTTTTCTGAGCGTTTTGAGTTTTTAAATCTGCTGCTAATGTTATCCTATGTGTCTGTGCACACTGGAGCGATGAGGTTTTGTAAAAAACCCCATAGCATTACATTGGGAAGAGCTTTTAGAGGTTTCAAAAGCTCTTCCCAATGTAATGCTATGGGTTTTTTTACAAAACCTCATTGCTCCAGTGTGCACAGACACATAGGATAACATTAGCAGCAGATTTAAAAACTCAAAACGCTCAGAAAAACTCCTCTGGTGTGCACCAGGCCTTACAGCAAGTTTAATTCTGATAGGCTTCAGCAGAACTCTATCAAGCTTCAAGTGTTGTACTGCTCAATGCAGAGCAAAGTTATGGACCATCGATCCCCAACCACTACTGTCCTGCCCCCATACCACAGAGATTGATAAACAGCAAAATATCGCTTGAAAGCCAATCGATTGGATATACAGAATATGATAAATAGATTACTGGAAGATTCAATCAGTGTTCAAAATCGATGTGTGCATAGCCAGCTTTAGATATTTTTTGGCCAATTAGGGTGATAAAATTAAGGTTAAGTTCAGCAATGACAGGAACCAACTGTGCTGTGCACATCACAAGCTGAACCCTTATCTCTGTAGTAGAGCATTGCTGCAGAGATCTAAAGACTGAAAGAGTTGAACAGAGACAATAAACAGAACAGAGACAGACAATAAATCTTTATGTGCCTCTTATGTGGGAGATAAAATTAGGCTAATAAGTTCAGCAAAGACCGGAACTAAATGTAAACATTACGCACAGAAGTCATAGGCTTTTGAACAAATGATGATGCTACTATGAATAAAAGTTTAACTACAGATGTTTTGCCACATCCAATTTCTCTAGCTGTGATCTCTTCATACAGTGGCTCCTGTATGAAGAGATCACATTCCAGCACCCAGCCGGGTGTCTGACAGCTCTGATTTAAGGGGAGGGGGTTAACTTTGTGTGTGCCTGCTTGTATAACTTCTTATCTCTATAGTAGAGAATTGCTGCAGAGATCTTGTTTTTAAAGACTGAAAGAGTTACTAAAGGACTACTTGAACAGAGGCAATAAATCTTTATGGGGCCCTTTTGACCTACTACTGGCCCATAAGCAGTTGATTAGTCTGCCTGGTTGAAGATCCGGCTCTGCCTAGACAGCACATCCAGAACAACTCATAACCCGTAAGGAGAAGGGATATGAGCCGGCGGCCATATTTGATTTTTCCTGGAGCAATAATGGATAAAAAACACTCAAAAAGGCACACCAGAGTGGCGAAATTATCAGGTAGAGCATTTATTCTTTACAAGCTATCAACTGATATGTTTATTTTGTGTGAATTGTTCATCTCTGGTTCCCTTTAAGGTACAAAGGATCACAGTCACAGGTCCCCAGAGTCAGTGTAAGGCTTTCTTCACACATGACAGAATTTGTGTGCATTATCTGTTTTTCCAAATGTGTGTTTCCTGCACATCTAATGCAAGTCAGTGGCATCACATCTGACATGCATTGTGTGCGAATTTTCTGCAGGAAAAAAGCGGCCCAAATGTATACTTTTTAAGGGGGAAAAAACAAAAAACGGAAATGTGAACTACAAACAAAACAAGTCAATGGAAATGTGAATTTTTGAATTCCAAATGCAAAAATGTACATGTGAATGTAAAGTTAATTACATAAAAATTAATGTAAATTCATTTCATTGATATGCATGGAAAATTTGGAATTCAAACATTAACGTACAAAATGCAAACAAATAACACAGAATCTCAAAATAAAAAAAAATGTGCAAAAAAAGTAGCTGAAAATCACAGGGATAAGTGTGAAGACACTCATTATGTCAGTCTTATCACATTCCTTCAGGCCTCTCCCCATGAGTCATGTAGCACAGACAGTGGCGCATACATATCATGGGTGGGGCAAATTCTGATACCTGCATCAACTATGCCCCAAGGCAACTGACACCATATTCTCAGTCATTAGGGAGGCAGGCCTGTGGCAAGGAATTGCAGTTAGCTGCAGCCCGCCCACTGCTTCCCAGTACCACATGACCCATCCAATTGTTGTAAACAGGAGGGAGAAGGGACAGTGTCATGGTTCATCTCGTAAGCTTGCCTCCATTAACACTTAAAGAAATCGTCCGGCCCCAAAAAAATGAGTTTCACTTCCCTGGGGCTTCTACCAGCCCCATGCAGCCATCCTGTGCCCTCGTAGTCACTCACTGCTGCTCCAGTCCCCCACTGCCAGCTAGTTCCGTTTTTGCTGACCCCGGGGTCGCTGCCGCATTGCGTACATTTTTACACATTCCCGCTAGTGCAGGAACATTAACACATACATTTTTACTTTGTACGTGTTACACCATTAACGCATAAAAATGAAACTAGCTGGCAGCGGGGGCAGCTGGAGCAGCAGTGAGTGACTACAAGGGCACAGGATGGCTGCATGGGGCTGGTAGAAGCCCCAGGTAAGTGAAACTAATTTTCTTTGGGGGGGGGGGGGGAGGACGTTTCCTTTAACCATTTAATGGCATTCTAACGTATTAAAACGTCATGTTTTAGCCTGTTAACGGCAACATGACATTTTAATATGTCGCGTGTTCCCGCCGCAGCTCCTCACGTGTGCGCGCCGCTCCTGCCGCCGTTTCCGTCAGGTTGAGCGATTGGGGAAAAGGTCCTCTACCCAATCACAATGCCTGGAATTAATGGACTTGACCACGATCAGCGGCCACGTCCATTCATAAAACAGGAAGCCGTCACATTGTATTTAAATGTATAAACAAAAAAGTGAACATTTCCTATAATGGGAAAGTGTTCACGAGCGCCATCTTGTGGTCAAAAAGTAAAATTATACATACAGACACATACATACTTACACAATACTAATAAATGTAATAACTTGCATTACCAAAGCCCCCCACCCCCCCATAAAAAAAATACTTATAAAAAAAATCAGTTAAAAAAATACATAAATAGGGGCTCAGCTTTTTTAATCTATATTTTATGAGGGAAAATTACTTTTACTTTACTACATAGGGGCTTGTAATTATGGACCGGACAAAAGAAAAACAAAACAGAAAAATAACACCTATATTTCAAATGAATATATTGTCGCCGTACATTGTGATAGGGACATAATTAAAATGGTTTAATAATCGTGACAACTGGGCAAATAAAATGTGTCTGTTTTAGCCACAGGAGAACGTTTAATTTTAAATCTATAGAGGCCGAAAATTGAGAAATCATAATTTTTTATCCATTATTTTCTTATTTTTCCCATTAAAACACATTTAGAATAAAATAATTGTTAGCAAAATGTACTACCCACAGAAAGCCTAATTGGTGGCGAAAAAAAACATGTATAGATCATTTTCTTGTAATAAGTAGTAATAAAGTCATTAGGGAATAAAAGGGAGGAGCACTGACAGGTGAAAATTGCTCTGGTCCGTTAGGGTAAAAACCCTTGGGGGTGAACTGGTTAACAGCTGTGCTGCAGCAGAGGTCAGGATATGACACATCCAGTGGGATAGGAAGAGGCCTGGCAAAGAAGGGGTGTGGCATGGCTGGATAGAAGTAGGGACAGTTCTAGCTACAATGGGTCCCCCAGGCAAAATTAACCTGGGGCCCCTTTGACAGACCCCCCCCCCCCCCCACCCACCCAACAAGCCAGACCTTCCATCCCTAAAGCAGAATTAGAGGCTCCTATATTGATGCCAAATACAAGGCCCCCCCCCCACCCCCCGGAGGCCAAACTCCTCTGTCAGTCCATGGCGCCATGAGCTCTCGCCGAGTAGCAACAGTAAGGTTGGGGGAGACCTGGAGGGGGGAGGGGGAGGTTCAGGGATAGACTTAAGTCCCTGGGGCAATTAACTGGGTTGCCTGTATGGTAATGCCCTGGACAGAAGTGTGTATTAGGTAAGCGCATAGTATGGATACAGAGGCGCCAAAAGGATAAAAGGATAACAGTATCTAAAAAGTTTAAAACATGAGGAGGCAGTGGTGGACTCACCCCTCCAAGCAGACACAAAAATTGCCAATGTGTTCGTTAAATACAAGAAGTTTATTTACATACTCCAGGGAAAATGCAATGCGTTTCACAGTTTTGATCCTGCTTCACTAGGCATTAACAACAGAGCAATAGCATATGTGGTCAGTAGAAGAGCCAGGTACCTCTGTGCTGTAGAAGGACCAGACACAGAGGTGGAGGCAGGAGGAGGCTTCCAAACCAGATATTCCAGCTATATTCAATCCAGCCATAAGTTCAATAGACCTCCACTACAGACATGAAATTACAAATGTTCATACATACTGTATCAATGACCTCACATCTATCAGTGATGCAGTAGTTTGGGGGTAGGGGGGTAAGTGATCACACATAGAACCAGTTCCCATCATGCCTGCTGCTTGCTCTCTGCTTCTCCCTCCTCCCTAAGCTTACATTCAAAAAACACACCAAGTGGAGTGTTTTCTGTAAACTGATATGTGGAGCAGTGCAATGCACTCATCTGTCACTCTGTGGCTGCTATGGTGAGTGTATGCCTATGGCCAGTACACAGCATTACAGCTGATTACACTAACCCCTATTATTATTCTTACGCAGTAACCACAAACATAAATATTCCTGTAAATGGCCTGACTCTTGCACAGCTCACACACAATGCAGGACAAAGCTGCTGCCAAACACAGATGAAAAGACATTATTTGTTTTCAAAACTATTGCTGTAATAATGAGTTTCCATAACAAAGTAATTAGCCTTACATAACAGGACTGAGGGAGATGGGAGAGATTATTTCGTGGAAAGACTGTGCATTGGTTTTTGATGTGCTGTGTTGCCAAGTCCTGCTTGAAAAAAGGGATGGAGAAATTCAGAATCCTAGGCAAGTGTTGGGGAGAGCGGTGGGGAGGGGGGAAGCGCAGCCACATAACAAACATTGACAAATACAGTAAAGTCCCCTTTATCCGAAACTCAGGCAACTTGAAGTCTCAACTAACTGCCATGCCAGAGGGGGATAGTGAGGACAGAACTTCTGGGGTTTGGCAGGGCATAAACTGCTTACCGATCCTCCGGGTGCCGTCTTCTAATCATCCGGCAGCTCCCAGTGTTCTTTTCTGCTGTCCATGCATGGCTCCTGGCTTGTCACCTGACTTCATGCGGGTCAGGTGACATGTCGGGAGCCGTACACAGACGATGTCAGAAAACCAATTGGAATTACAGGAAGTGTAGAAGACGGAGCCCGGAGGTCAGTAAGTAGTTCCTACTGCATGGGGGGAAGTTTGTGCTATTTTTGGCCGGTTGCTCAAGCACTCATATTCAGCATTAGGCAATCCCCACCTGTGCCCAATATTACAAGCAAGATACATGCACTTCACTCAGGTCTTGCTTAGAGTTATGCGCTGCACTGGGGTGTTGTGGTAAACCCCCCACACACACTTTTTCTCTTAAAGAGAAACCGTTACCAAGGATTGAACTTCATCCCAATCAGTAGCTGATACCCCCTTTCCCATGAGAAATCTTTTCCTTTTCTCAAACGGATCATCAGTGGGCTCTGTATGGCTGATATTGTGTTGAAACCCCTCCCACAATGTGATATCAGGACCATGGTGCTGACATCACACTGTGGAAGCCTTGTTGCATTGTGGGAAATAACAGCTATTTCTAACTGCCAAAAAAGCAAGCAGCATCTCCTTCCACTGACATCACCTGCCAGCAGTAAAAATGTCACCATATGATAAACGGCAGAATGTAAATCAGGGAGAGGAAAGATTTTACATTGGGCAAACACTAATTACATCTTTTATACATAATTATGTAAAAATTAAACACTTTAGTTTATTATGTTATTTTCACTGGCGTCCCTCTTTAAGTCTTCTCCTAGGAGATATTTTCACACCTTATCAATAAAATGCAACCCAGGAGGACCCCCCTTGCAAAATTTTCATGGGGCCGCCTGGGATCCAAACTCCTCCCTGCGGTACCCGATCCCCTCATGCACACACTTTACCCCGACACCATTGCAGAGTAGCACAGGGGAAGGCAGAAGTGATGTCACTTTTGGCATCACAAAGAAACAGTAAAGGTGGACACAAGCTGAAATATTTTCTTTTTTTTAATATTACATTACTTCCAAGTCTGATGGTGAACACTAAACTAAAAACAACAGGATTGGTAAGCTGAATAAGTAATTTCTTACTGTATTAAAAAAAAAATGTTTTAGTTAATATGGAGTTTAATCCCACTCATGGGCGTAACAATCACCCCTGTGACATCTGCCATCGCAAAGGGGCCCAGAGGCTTTGGGGGCCTCTCCTCTCCCCTTCCCCCAACCGCAAGTGCAGCCTATTAGCAAAGGAGTAGGAGAACAGAGGCGCCAGCAGGATAAAAGTGGATAAAAACTTTAAAATTTGCTGGGAGGAAGTGGTGGACTTACCTCCATAAAGCAGACACAAAAGACTGTCTGAATAGTAGTCACATTTATTAATTAGTACCCCAAAACAGTGCAACGCGTTTCGCAGGCCCGGCCCGCTTCATCAAGCAATAAAAATGGGGACAAGACAGAATTTCAGCAATAGCAGGTGTAGCCCCTGAGGCGCTACACCTGCTATTGCTGAAATTCTGTCTTGTCCCCATTTTTATTGCCTGATGAAGCGGGCTGGGCCTGCGAAACGCGTTGCACTGTTTTGGGGTACTATTTAATAAATATGACTACTATTCAGACAGTCTTTCGTGTGCTTTATGGAGGTAAGTCCACCACTTCCTCCCAGCAAATTTTAAAGTTTTTATCCACTTTTATCCTGCTGGCGCCTCTGTTCTCCTACTGCTATACCGTGTCCACCCCTGGTGGAGGGGTGATCTACCCCCTTTCGCATCTACAGAGAGCGACTTCTTATCCCTGAGTGAGGACAGGTGTAATCTCCTCACCTGCCTATACAGTGGTTGCCTGTGTGGTAACCCATGTTTGTGAGTATAATTTTCTCACGATAACCTTTACTTCATTTATGCTTAACATACTACACTATATTGGGCTCTCGGTTTCTCTACACTTTATCTATTAGCAAAGGAGCCTCCCAGTTCGCTCATAAAAACCGTGTGCGGGAGCGGGTGTAATTTTTTCCTGCTTCCAGACGCTGCTTCACAGCAGAACACTCTCTGCGGCCATTTGCTGGATCCCGATCATGTGACCTGCGTGTGGATTGGGAACCAAGGGGGCACCATGCTATCATTTTTGCAGGGGAGCCCTGTTAAGTTTAGTTACGCCCCTGATCCCACTAGAATACACTACTGCACACACAGAAATATTCTCTCTTGAGCAGGTCATTTAAAGGACAAGTATAGTTATGGTCAATAAGATGTCAATAAAATAATTAGTGTGTTTACAAATAAAGTGAATTTGTTTTAGCCTGTTCTCCACGGTCCAGCTCCATCCAATGTCACTGTCATCATTTACCTCACTCTATTCTCCGTCATGGTAGTTGGACGCCGAGGACCCCCCTCCTGCTTGTCATTAGCCTTGCCTTCAGCAATGTCATAATTTCTACCCCATCCACTAATGCACCTTGCACCACCTAATCCTTCTCTGCAGCTGCTGTCACTGCGCAACTGAGAGGTTGGATCAGGAAGCAAAGGCTGCACTAGAGCGTGGCTAAAGCGAAGGCCTTACTGGGGTTGTAACTAAACTACAGTCAGCAGCAACACAGAGAGCTGGGGTCTGTAGTCCTTTGTATCGGGCATTACTGTCTTTCTGTATAGTCTGTGTACTAAGAAAAGAGGGAGCATGAGGAATATGAAATTACTTTTGAATTTATACAGAGCTCAAGTACAAAACGGGCTAAAAAAGGAATATAGCAGTTGTGTATTATTTTTTACACTGAGTGGCCAAAAAATTAAAGGCACTCCTTAGCTGATATTCTTCTTGGCATGGTCTCTACAAGATGCCGATACCGTTGCTGAGGAATGTTGGCCCTGCTGACATAATGGCAGATCTAAGTTGGGTCAGATTGGATGGTGGCGTTTCCAAGCTTTGAAGTGATCTTTCGATTTCATCCCACAAATGCTCACTAGGACTGAGGTCAGGGGACTGAGCTGGCCATAGAAGCAGGTTAAACTGATGTACCTCAAACCAATGTGAGACTGATTGAGCATGGAGGCCAGGGCCCACAACAGGCATCCTTGTTAACTGCTTCTGGGTGGCGGTGATTGAAATCTATGCCCTGTTTGGAGGCTGTTATTCCTGCCAAGCGCATCGATTTCACCTCACCACCGCAGCGCATTCTCCCAGCTCTCGTTGATCCCGCTGATTGCGTCACTCTCTGCCCGTGACAGCTCACTCACCCTGCTTTCAGTATGACAGCAGACCTCCATGAGCCGGTCGTGAGCCGCTTATATTGGCCCTGTCATCAATGTGAGCAAATCCCATTGGCTTACATTGATCGAAATTTCATTGGCTCCTGACCGGCTCACAGAGCTCTGCCGTCACAGAGACGTTAGAGTGGGTGGGCTGAGGGGACGGGGGTGCGGCATGTACGGCGGTAGCAGCGATTAAGTGTGGTGAATCGTTGGCATGCGCAGGTTTTTGGCGCCAGTCTGGTTCTTAAAGGACTTACGAGGCCAAAATCGTTAAAAAAGTCAAGTACCTGCAAGATGTTTAAATGCACGGAGGATGCCGTCTGCGCCCTCCGTGCAGTTCCGCCGGGTTCCCTTCCTGAGAACGCCCCCCCGTGCCGATTGCGACCCCACAGGCCGGGTCGGGCTCTCATGCCGCTCCTAATATGGCCGCTGGAGCTGGCCGCGGCTGTGCAGTCTGCCCTAGAGCTGCGCAGCCGCACTCGCGGCAATGCGGACTGCGCAGCCGCGACCAGCTCCCGCGGCCATATTGGGAGTGGCATGAGAGCCCGACCCGGCCTGTGGGGTCACGATCGGCACAGGGGGCGCTCTCAGGAAGGGGACCCGGCGGAACTGCACGGAGGGCGCGGACGGCGTCCTCCGTGCATTTAAACATCTTGCAGGTACTTGACTTTTTTAACGATTTTGGCCTCGTAAGTCCTTTAAGGAGCCAGAGACCATTGGTACTGAAGGGGATAAAGATTATTTTTATTCAAATTTTACAAAGAAAATAATAACAGCTCCCAGATCCGCATGCAAACAGGAAGACACGAGAGTGAACACAATACAGTAACCAGATTCACAACACACCACAGACCCCCCCCCCCCCCACCACCACCACACACCACACACACACATTCATCCCTCCTGCAGTTAATACCACCCATCCACCTTCTTATAGACTTGGTCAAAGCATCTATTAAAGTGAAGTTATACCGCATCATACAATGGCAGAGACACTGACCTCTACTTAGGCCCAGGGTGTGTCCTTACTTGGAATCCATGGTTTCCAGATCTTCTCAAATTTATTTTGCATCAAGCCCTCTGTCCTATGGGGGTGGGGGGTTGCGATTTGGAGGTGTCCAGCTGCGGCTCACAGTGGGAACTACACTAACAATTGGCTGAGGGTGATCTAGCTTGGGGGATCATCGAAGAAGAGACTGTCATCACGAGAAAAGGATTATGATGAAATGGAGCCCTAGGCAAGATAGCAGTTTTTGCCCACAACTGATGGTCACCTGCCTTTTTTAGTACAGTTTGGTGGTGGCTAGCATCCACCAGGCCTCTAGACTCTCTCCAGGTCCTACAGCTGCCTAGGTTTGCCTTGTGGATGATCTGGCTCTGCCCATCACTGGGGGACACCTGTACTCACTTTAGACTTTCACCTAAAATGATAATGAATATTAAGTGACAGAAATCTACTCTGCATACTTAGAGGTTAACCAGTAAAGCCAGGGGCACACCACACTTTAATTCAATGCCCTTCTAAAGGGTTTGTTTTTGTGCAAGAGATTGTTAAGCTGTTATGAACATCTCTAGGTTGCCACTGCAGCATGCTTCCCCATTTAATAGTATGTTGATGTGTCTTATTTCCTGTCTGACAGGAAATGGGTGAAACTCACCACCCTGGACTGAAGAAAGGACAGAAACATATTTATTTATTTCTAAAAAGTGGGCAAGAGCTGAATCCCCTGACAAGCTGTCATTATTATTACTATTTACTATTTCTCAAAGGACCATTGTCACAAAAATCTAAACATTTTAAATACCGTATATGTAAACATATACAGATAAGAAGTGTGTTTCTTTCAGAGTAAAATAAGCCATACATACATTACTTTTCTCCTATGTTGCTGTCACTTACAGAAGGTAGTAAAAATCAGAACCGACAGGTTTTGGATCAACCCACTAGCCCATCTCCTCATGGGGAATTCTCAGGGGATTCTCAGGCCCTCAAAATACACCTTTTCACTCTGGTCTAACCCCCCCCCCCCCCCCCCACTCCCCCACACTAGTGCTCTAAACCCTCAGCTGAACTCTGGTCTCCTACCTTTCATGTCCCTACCTCTCCCTCTAGATCAGGGGTAGGGAACCTATGGCTCTGGAGCCAGATGTGGCTCTTTTAATGGCTACATCTGGCTCACATATAAATCAGTAGGGGTTGACTCACTAAGCTACAATGCTCAAGCACCGCAGCTTAGTGTGGCAATGCAAGTAACATTTTCAAAGTAGGCACACTACTGCTGTAGCATGCACCACTAACTTATTTGTGATACCCCAAAATGTACGGCTGCTCTAATTGTCCCACTCTGGATCCTGTCAGGTCCAGTGACTTTGTAGAAAGAGATCCCTGCACTTTGGCCCAATAGGCTGTCTGTCAAGTAACAGGCAGCCCAGCCTATTGAGCCAAAGTGTGGGGATCTCGTCCTACAAAGTGAATCAACTCCCAAGTCAGCTAGCTAATTGTACAAGCTGTTAGTCGGTATTTCTCCTGTCTGGCTCTCGGGGAAATTGCTGATGTTGCTGAAACCCAAGAGAAGCTGAAGGCGTGTCTGACACTTCCGCTACCCGGAGGATCAACTATGTACACATCACTATGGCAACAGGGACGTGAGCTCTATTGTCCCAGTTTGAAACATATTGTATGACTCTCACGGAATTGCATTTTAAAGTATGTGGCCTTTATGGCTCTCTCAGCCTAAAAGGTTCCTGACCCTTGCGCTAGATTGTTAGCAGGGTCATGTTCCTTATGTCTCCTACCTGTTCATGTACCTCCATTATTGTACACCCATCCTATGGATCTAAGTGAACTCTTGAGTGAGCTTTACTTGCCTAATCTCCATGCTCTCATCCAGTGACTGACTAAGCATTACCTTGTACTCATTCTGTGCTGTGTGAGCTGGTTTGCATGCATTCCTGTATTGTCTTATTGCTGCATGTCACCCCTAAATATTGTCTGTACCCTTAACCAATGTCCAGCGCAGCGTAATATGTTGGCGCTTTATTAAAACTGTACAATAAATAAATACATTTTCAAAAGCACTTAGTGAATGGCAGTTGCTCCGTGAGCTGCAAAAAAAAAAAAGTGTACGGTGAGCAGGGAGGCTGGCCAGCATCATTGTAAAAATCTTTCTCAAGGAGCGTCTTTTTAAAGAATAAAGGCCATGCTGAGAATCCCCTATGGAGAGATGGACTAGCCCAAAACCTGTCGGTAATGTCAGATTTCTACTACCTACTGTAACTGCAACATAAGAGAAAAGTAATTTATGGCCCATTTTACTCTGGAAGAAACATGCTTGGTGTTTGTATGTGTTTACATATATTTTAAGATTTAACAGTGGTCCTTTAAAAAGACTCTGACGTCTCCTGAAAACAATCTTTTTATTTAAAAAATGTGCTTAACATCTTTGCCCTAACTAAACCGCGCGCATTCCCGCCGCTGTACACTAACTAAATATCCCTAACTCGCCGAGGGGGTAATCCGGGCAGCGCTTTCGAGAAAGGCAGAGCTATGAGCCACAGCTCTGCCTCTCAGCACGTCTGTCAGCCCGGATCGCCGCCTCTCCCCCGCCCCTCAATCTTCCTTCGCTGAGAGGGGCGGGGGAGAGGTGGAGATCCGCCGTTGATAGACGGGGCATGGAGGCAGAGCTGCGGCTCATAACTCTGCCTCCAACAGCAGCAAAATCCATGACCAAGAAAGTTGTGGATTTTGCAGGGGAAAGGAAGGGCGAGTTTGGGGGGATTTAGATAGATTTCAGAGGCGGGGATGTGGCGGTTTAGTTAGGGCAAAGATATTAAACACATTTTTTAAATAAAAAGATAGTTTTCAGGAGACTTCAGAGTCTCTTTAAGCAGGACATTTACACAATAAATGGCGATGTGACTACTGTCCTTCAGAGGAACTCACAATCTAAACCCTACCATCGTCATAGGAGGTGACTACCATAGTCAGTGAGGTCATTTCATGGTTACTAGCCTGCCGAATGCTGGTAAGACACCTTTTGCATCTGCATTAATGGGATCTTATTGAAGTCTTCTTCACATCTTCAGACTGCATAAATCATGTAGACCAGTGGTGGTCAACCCAGCGCCCTCTGGTGGCTGTTAGAGTCAGCGTGTGTGTGTGTACAGCAGCGCACTGACTGCCATGCCCGGTGCTTCAACAATCTAACCTACACCGTCGAACTAACCTACATCCCATAGACTTTACTATCCACTCCCCTAACCCTAAACCTTAAAGAGAACCCGAGGTGGGAATTACTTTTACTATTGGGGCACAGAGGCTGGTTGTGCGCACTAAGACCAGCCTCTGTTGCCCCATCGTGTGCCTCCATGTCCCCCCTGCTCGCCGCTATACCCCCCGCATTGCTGGCTGTGTCGCCAGCTCAATGTTTACCTTGCGCTGTCAGTCAGCGCCGCTCCCCCGCCTCCTCCGCATCGGCGCCACCCGCCGCGTCACTTCCCTCCTATCAGCGGGAGGGAAGGGACACGGGCGGGTGCGCCGATGCGGAGGAGGCAGGGGAGCAGCGCTGACTGACAGCGCAAGGTAAACATTGAGCTGGCGACACGCTGCGTGTCGCCAGCAATGCGGGGGGTATAGCGGCGAGCAGGGGGGACATGGAGACACACGATGGGGCAACAGAGGCTGGTCTTAGTGCGCACAACCAGCCTCTGTGCCCCAATAGTAAAAGTAATTCCCACCTCGGGTTCTCTTTAACCCTCCTGCTATACGTTTGATAGTGAATGTAGGCTCATTCGACGGGTAGGTTATTTTGTCTGAACACCGGCCAAGGAGAAAGAAAGTTAAAATAAAGGCAAAACATTATACAGTAGTTGCTATGAAAATATAATATTTTTAGCTGCAAGCTTTAGAGAAAAGTCAGTTATCTTTCTCACACTGATAAATACACAGAAGAATTTTCATCAAAGTGGTGAAATTAATTGAACAGAAAGGAGCTAGATGCAGAAGATATAGAAGGACACATTTTCACTTTGCCAGCTGCAAATCAGAATTGTTTTTTTTTCTTTTGAAACTTGGGAATTTGTATAGAGAGTGAGCAGAAGTGAAGCGTCAGGCCCGGTAAGCCATTAAGTGAGGGGACTTGGGTACAGAGCAGGGGGTCAAGCTATTTGTAAGTGAATCCATAAATCTGAGTTGTGTCTGAGCATGATGTGACGCTGACTGTCTGCCCTCTATATCGGCTGTCTGACCCCTCTGTAACGGCTGTCTGCCCTGTGTATCGCCGGTCTGCCCTCTGTAAAGGGAATCATTTATGCACTGCACAAAAATGACCTAACAGTGGCACATGAAGCTAGCCCACATCTTTATTAAACGCCAGCTCCATGTACAAATGCTATGTCAGTCCTGTGTACACACTCAGTGTTATTGGTTTGAATCCCAGCTAGGGAATCATCTGCACAGACTGTGTATGTTCTCGCAATCTCTGCCGGGGTTTCTTCCCACATCCCAAAAACATACAGATAAGTTAATTGGCTTCCCCCCAAATTGGCCCCAGAGCACGATACATGCATATGACTATGGTAGGGATTACATTGTTAGCTCCTCTGAGGGACAGTTAAGTGTCAAGACAATGTTACGGCTTCGGGGTAGATCTTCAGTCTCTGTTGACCCTTCCACGAAGGAAGAGGTGTTACCCAGTAGTGGAGTCTAAGTGACCACGGGTCTTCACCCACACCCCCTTGAGGGGAGTGCAGTACCACATCCCCTTGAGGGGGGTGCAGAACTTCGCTGCCTAGTGCCCACCAGGTCACTACTGGGATAACCTCAGCAAGTGGTCAGGAGAACAGTGACACTAGTTGTGGAGTAGACTTGGTCAGACGATAGCCAGAGGTCAGGGCAGGCGGCAAACAACAGTAGTCCAGGAAACAGAGCCAAAGGTCGGGGCAGGCGGAGATCAACGGTAGTCGGGGTCACAGGCCAAGGTCACAACAGGAGATCAGATCAGGATTCAAGCAGGACAGGAACAACGGTTCACCGACAGGCTAGCCAAGCTGTCAGAAGGAGCAGCACTGCAGTGGAGGGCAGTGCTGCTTTTATACTGAGCATTGGCGCCAAAATTAGCGCGCATAACACTGCGCGCACGCGCAGTGCCACACAAGCATGACTGCTTGCACACGTAATAGTTTACGTGCATGCGCATTGCGCGCAACGCCATTCACCCGAGCCAGAAGTGAACACAGAAGACCCGGAGAGCCCCCGTGCGTGCGCACGAGACAGCGCACCCGGGAACCCCGCGGGAGACCAACACAGTGAGTGTGACAGACAATATACTCTGTACAGTGCTACGGAAGATATTGGCACTATATAAATTCTAAATAATAATAATAATCTCCTTTAGGGATAATATACATTGAAAATCAAGATCAGCAAACACGCTGTGATGCAATTTTCAGTATTTTCACAGAGCGAATTTGCTACCCGGATTGTGACGCCAGTTATCAAATGCAGGAAGAGTGCAGCATGCAGCTCTTTTGCGTTTGGCAAAAAAAAAAAAAAAAGTGCACTGGTGGAAAAATGATAAAGCGATTACCACATTCTCGTGGTTTCCTTGCAATTGGCAAATCACTGCAGTCTGAAAATGCGATAAAAAAAAAACAAAAAACAGCACCCTTTTTTTTATCTAGAACAGGGTTAAACTCTATGGGCTTGATTCACAAAAGAGTGCTAACTGTTAGCACGGCCGTTTTTGCGCGAATTTTCGCGTGAAACGATAATGTTTTCGCGCGCAAACGCGAATTTTCGCGCAAAACGATATCGATTTCACAGTAAAATTCGCATTTGCGCACGAAAACGTTATCATTTCACGCGAAAATTCGCGATCGCGCGCAATGCGAAAATTCGCGCGAAAACGGCCGTGCTAACAGTTAGCACTCTTTTGTGAATCAAGCCCTATGTATGATGAATTAACAAAAATACATAATTTGGCACCCTTACAATAAATGTACTGTACCTGTACCACATTTTCCTCTGTCCAAAACCTGGCCACATGGTAAACACCTTTCTTGTCTTTATATTCATCTTGGGTAAGGATCCATCTTGAGCTCCAAAATCGCAATCACATCCAAAAATTGCATTATAAATCGCAATCGCTGAAAAATCAACTTCCTCCTCATCAGTTTCGGAACTAACAGAGCTGGTAGATCAACCAACAACAACAAAACATTTGTAAAGTGCATAAGCTTGTCTCAGATCAGTACATAGTGATGTGTGCAGCGGAAAAAAGTTATGTGATCATAAATGCCAAATTAAAAAGATGGCTTTTCAGTTTTTATTTAAACGTGTCCAGAGTTGGAGCTGTTTTGATTAAGTCTGGCAAGGCATTCCACAGGGTAGGGGCAGCATGACAGAAAGCTGTAGCTCCAAAGGTTTTTGTAACGATTGGTGTCAGCACACAGAGAGAATCTGATTATTGATGATCTGCAGAATCATCAACAATACAGATGTATACCCGATTATGGATGATCTGCAGAATCACCAATAATACAAGTATGACTAACCTCTGGACACCTAATGAAGTGTAAGTGTTTGGTACAACTGAAGGCTATCTCCCGTGGGGCGGGAGACACAGATAACCTCGGCCAAAGACCACCTGAGGAGCAGGTGGCCCTCGGCTGTGCAGGGACTATCTCCTTAAGAGAGAAGATAGAGATAATCTGGCAGCCAGTGATTCCCTGGTAAACTGGTAATCAGACTGTACTGCAGCCAGGGGACTCCTATGGGATAGAGGCCACTGGCTGCACTGCAGGAAGGACTCTCTGAGGAGCAAGAGGTCCTTGCAGCTAACTGACACTTGGTGTAATAGTGTCACAGGTAGTACAGACAGACTGAACATTTGAGGGATGAGTGACAGCCAGAAGGGTCGGGCAGGCCAGGTCGGCAACTCACGAGCAGATAAGGTACAAAGACAGAAGGCTGATTCGGTAACCGGGTACAGGCAAGGTTGGCAACTGGTAGGCAGATAGGCAGAGGTACCGAATCAGAAAGCAAGAGAGAGGTCGACAGAGCAAATGGTCATAACAGACATAAAGCACAATCCTAGTCTGGGGTGTGAGGTCCTTGGTCTCGACACCCGGAAACTAGCCTAAGGCATAACACAGTATCCTATGCTTGGGTGTGAGGTCCTTGGTCTCAACACCCTGGAACTGGTCTAAAGTATAACACAGCAATGACACCGTAACCCTAAGCTTGGGTGTGAGGTCCTTGGTCTCAACACCCTGGAACTGGTCTAAAGTATAACACAGCAATGACACAGTAATCCTAAACTTGGGTGTGAGGTCCTTGGTCTCAACACCCTGGAACTGGTCTAAAGTATAACACAGCAATGACACAGTAATCCTACGCTTGGGTGTGAGGTCCTTGGTCTCAACACCCTGGAACTGGTCTAAAGTATAACACAGCAATGACACAGTAATCCTAAGCTTGGGTGTGAGGTCCTTGGTCTCAACACCCTGGAATTGGTCTAAAGTATAACACAGCAATGACACGGTAATCCTAAGCTTGGGTGTGAGGTCCTTGGTCTCAACACCCTGGAACTGGTCTAAAGTATAACACAGCAAATAACAAGAGAGTAATCTGGTTAAGTGTGAATTCCCAGCTCCACCTGGTTCTAACACACTGTAGGATCTGACTGAGGTCTGAGTGCTCACACGTAACTATTCGCAACGGCAGACAGCCAGCAACTGACAAGCATTTTACTCACCTGGAAGCTAGACTTTCTAGCGGTGATGTCACACAGGGCCTTCTGCCATTTTCTGGAGGCCGGGCTGTCACTGCTGAGAGGGGGGGTGGCACCATTCAGTCACGTGAATCCTTTGTCATTAGTGCACTCAATAGCAATCCAATTCTGTCTAAATGCAAACATCAGTCCTGCTGCATTTTTGAGCATTTGTGCTTGTGTTCCTAGAATCCAGTGACCAACGCAAAACAGGATCACAGACAAAACGCTAAGAATTGCATTGTAAAAACTGTGATGAATTTGTGCAGCATTTGTGTTCAGAATTTGCAGTGTAAAACAGCCCTATTAGAAAAGACAAGACAAGACAAATAACATTTGTATTGCGCTTTTCTCCTGGCGGACTCAAAGGCCTGTAGTAACACGGGAGCATGATATTTGCCTGCATCCAGCACTGTGGATCTCCGTGCATCACAGCATCATAACTCTTTGCTTCTCTTCACCGAGCTCCCAATCACATGGCATCAGTCATGTGATAGGGAGTCGGTGAATGGCAACAGAGAGAGTGTGCTGTGATGCACGGAGGAGACCAGCTGTACGGGAAGCAGGTAATATTACACTCTCTACCTGTTCCATTGCTGCGTGTGTCCTCCGTGCATCACAGCACACTCTCCCTGCTGCCATTCCCCGGCTCCCTGTCACATGACCTATGCCATGTGATTGGGAGCTCGGTGAAGGGCAGCAGAGATCTGCGGTCGCTGGAGGCAGGTAAATATAACGTTCCCAACCAATAAATGAAATATAATTAAGCACACGTAGAGACTGAGGATTTTTGTGTGTATTGTAAATATAACGCTCCCTGCATCTCTACATGGTGGGAGAAGGTGGGCGGGATGTTTGTTTACCGGCTGCCTGTCTGGTCCCTTAGGGGGAGGGGTGGCTATGGACCAAGGGGTCCCATGCAATCTTTTTCTTGTTTTGTTTTGCAGGGGTCCCCCTACATGGTAGTTACACCCCTGCTCCGTGTTCAGGGCCTGTCCTAGACTTTTTGCTGCCTGAGGCAAACTTGTGAGGATGTGCCCCTCCCCCCCCCCCCCACACACACACACCAAATTGGAATGATCACACAGCACCCAACAATTTGCATCACTTGTTATAGCTGCGGTGAGCGTCCATAAAACACCCTCAGTGTAGGTAGCCAGGTATAGCTGCCCCCAGTATTGGTAGCTAGGTACAGTTGGCCCCAGTTCAGGTAGGCCAGGCACTTTCTTCACTTCCTGTTTCTGCCTAGTGCTGCCCTCAGACTTCTTTCACCTGAGGAAGTCACCTCGCTGAGCATCATGGGCAGACCAGGCCTGCTCCGGTTGATTTGCTCAGCTGCTCATCCAATCAGGCTTCAGTTGGTAGATAAATGAAGAATTGAATGGGCTGCTCAGGGGATCTGATCATCTGCTCCAGCCTCCCTTGCACCCATCTTGATAAATCTACCCCACTGTTCTCATCCATCAGTTCTTATACTAGGCTCTGTGAGATTCGGCACAAACTTCCTACCCCTCGGATCCGTAGAACGTCTCTCCAATGATTTATAGCAGAGACCTGCTTTGAATTTTCTCTTAGGAACAGCTCAGAGCATCTGTGTGTAATGCCTTCATTTCTATGCAGGAGCACCAGCCATGCACACAGCCACCTTCTGGATCTGTAACTCCTGGTGAACATCAGCATGCAGGTGAATGGAGTGGATCCTGCAGATGTTGGGCGTTAGCAGTGTCTACCTCGTTATCCATGGGTGGAAATGGGAAAACACTTGTGGAGTCTCACAACACGTTTGCTGTGCAGCTCTGCAATCTGCTGAGGGTTGTGAGCGGATCTGAACCGGTGCGACATGATCTCATCTGAGTGGAACGTATGTCTCCTCACTGCGCCAGCCAATTCCTCCCGGCGGCAGGAAACATAGTGACACCTGGTAACGGGATAATGAGAGGGAGAGGTGCCAGCAGATACGGAGCCTTGGAATGGGGAGAGCGGGTGGCAGGCGTCTCGCTGTTTATGTTTTTCTTTGAAAGATTTGTTTCCTTTTTCATATGCTAACAGACGGCGATATGGAAAAAAAAACCCCACCACAAATGATCTAAATTAGGAAAGGAAATTCCGTGTTACGCATCAAAGCGAAAAAGTACGAATACCCGCCTCTTACAGAAGGACATCTCGCAGTTGTGGTCTTCTCAGCTGTTGGTTCTGACTTTCTATTTCTCAATGAAAAATTGGAAAATATACTATTACACTATATTGAGGAGGCACTGTAGTGACATATAGTAAAATGCAATAATTATTCAGGATACCTACTTTCCTGGTTTTAGCATCAGAAACACTTCCTATACCTATATATTACTGTAAATTGGTATATGTAGTCCCAACTCCCAGTGATGCTTAGCCGAGGCTATTGAGCTATACAGAATTACCCCATCCAGCTTGGGTTAATTTTAAAGTCACATTGTTCAGTATGCATTAAAGGGGTTCTGTGGGGGTTTCTGAGAAGAAAAACAGACCCTTACCTGGGGCTTCTATCAGCCCCGTGCAGCGTTAATGTCCCACGCCGTCCTCCTCCCATCTTCCGTTCTCCGCCGCCGGCCCCGGTCTAAGCGGCATGGGATCCAACTGCGGCTGCGCTACAGTGGCCGCGCACCCGCTCGCTTCCGCCTGCATCATTGGAAGCTTACTGCGCAAGCGCAGTACAAGGCTCCATTGTACTGCGCCTGCGCAGTAAGCCTCAGATGACGCGAGCGGAGGCACGGCAACGCGCATTATTCGTCTGTGTGACAGCCGAATAATAGCCCGGTGCCGGCTGCGGGGAACGGCAGATGGGAGCAGGACGGCGTGGGACATTACCACTGCAGGGGGCTGATAGAAACCCCAGGTAAGTGGCAGTTTTTCTCCTCAGGAACCCCCACAGTACCCCTTTAACACCTAGGTTCTCAACGTGCTTACGCCTACCCCAGGGGGTACTTCTGATGGTTCCAGGCGGTACTCGGACTTGATATACTTAACCAAGAATAACAAATGTAGAGTTTTAGAAAACACCAAATTAGTATTTTAGTTAATTAAAAACAATAGGAAATTGTTTAGAACCAATTATCATGTACTACTATTACATACAGTATATACTGTATTTATCAAGGGGTACTTGTGGTAATGTTTACTATGCTAGGGGGTACTTGGTGAGTACAAGGTTTTAAAAAGGGTACACACCAATAACATTTTGAGAAACACTGTTCATATGCTCTGCATGTTCAGTACCATGGAAAGTTCCTGTTCTGTGGTAACAGAGCCTATACCCTCAGATGGGTGTGTCAGCACGCATGACAGACATTTCCAGTTAATTTGATAAATGTAACATCATCCAGGTGCGGTACTCAGTGGTAATTAAAGAGGAACTGTAACCAAAATAACATAATGAATACAACTGTGTTTTTTTTAACAATATTCTTATAAATGATTTAGTCAGTGCTTGCCAATTGTAAAATCTTTCCTTTATCTGATTCAGTTTGTGAAATTTATTCCAGCGATGGCATCATCTTTAGTCCTGCCAGGTGCATCTCTGTGGAATGTTCATTGCTGAGAGTTCTAAAGCCAGTATAAAATATAGCTGGCCTCCCAGAATGGTCAGGTGGTGGTGGTGGTGGTGGGGGGGGGGGGAAGGGAAGGGGGAGGTATCCATTTAATAGTTTAGGATAAGCCTCAGTGGGAGGACGGGGCTACAAACCAATATACAGCAATATAGACATTTAAGTGTTTCTGATACTGAAACCAGGATATGTAGCATAAAAATAGGTATCCTGAATAATTTGCTGCATGCTACTACATGTCCTTACAGTTCCTATATAATGCACAAGCTACCATACCTTCGTAGATATGAATGCATCATGTTCCTTATATAGTTGGGGAGAGAGCAGAGTGGTCTGTAAAAAACAAAAAAATTAAAAAGCCAAAATAATTCTGTATTTACTTAAAGGATACCTGACCTGAGGCAAAGCTACCTAAGGTAAGAACTGAGATATGCTCATGCTGGCTCCACATACCTCTGTGCATTGCCCATTTTTCTTCTAGTTCTCCCTGTTCCCCATAATCACTTAAATTTAACTTTAGCCAAATGCCAATTTTTTTCACAGGAAGAGGCAGACTTGTGGTGATGTTCCCTCCTATCACCCTAACATTCCCTCCTCTTCCCCACCCCATTCACTCCTCTTAAAGTGGACCTGAACTCAGACCTTCCTCTCTCCTCTAAAAGTTAAGCAACAACATAATAACCTTTACAGAAAAAAAGAGATGCTGCAGTGTTGTTACTTACTGGTGTGCTGGGAGCACAGAAAGGGTTAACCACTTCCGGGTTTTGGGTGGTTTTGCTGATCTGTGCTGCGGGGGCTCTTCAGCCCGCAGCACAGATCAGATAGCAGCCAGGGCGATCAGACTTCCCCCTTTTTTCCCCACTAGGGGGATGTCCTGCTGGGGGGGGGGTCTGATCGCCGCCGGCTGTTTGCGCTTGCGGGGGGGCTCTTCAAAGCCCCCCTCCGCAGCGCTTTCTGGCCTCCTTCCCCTTCCCTCCCTCTCCCTCCCCCTGTGAGCGGCGCAGGACGGATTTCCGTCCTGCGCCGCCTCAGATAGGCTTCAGCCTATCAGATGCCGGCGATCCCCGGCCAATCAGAGGCCGGGGATCGCCGATCTCCTCTACAGCGCTGCTGCACAGCAGCGCCGTATGTATGTGTCTACATTTACCCTGCAAGCCGCGATCGGAGGCTCGCAGGGTGTTCACGGAGACACCCTCCGTGAACTGACATGGAACGGCCACTCATACGAGCGGCCGTTTCCATGGAAACCACTTCAGGATTCAGGGGCGTACTTATGCGTACGCAGAATACTGAAGTGGTTAATCTCCCGTGTTTACAAAATAGTTTTCAACTCAGCAGAGTCACAGACAGATGGGAGCTTAAAATACACTAGGTCATTACTTGCTGAGAAGGTAGAATCAGACAGGCTGTTCTCTCTAAACACATGCAGGGTGGACACAGGGTGGAATTTTTTCTGTGTTCTCCTGTGCAAGAGTTCAAGCCCCCTTTAAAGGATGGAAATTGGAGGGTTGGTTGTAGGAGCGAACATCACAGCAAGCTGGCCTCTTTCTGCCTAATTATATTTCAAGGCGTGGTTACTTGGACCGGGGGGGGGAGATGTGTTGGAGAAGAACGAATAACACACATAAGTATGTGAATCCAGCATTAACATACCTTGCTCACCTTAGATAACCTTGCTTGCTACTTCCTAAGGTGCTCTACAATTCATGGAATGCCTCGATTTACCTACCATATGTTAATTTTGTCAAAATAAATACTCTCAACTCAATTTATATGGGGGTCTTCGAGACACCGCCTCTCTCTGACTACTCTCCAAAACCCAAAAGATTTAGGGGGCATAGCAGTCCCTAACTGCCATATATACTACCTGGCCTCTCAACTGTCACATATATTCTTCGATCTCACCATTAACAGGAATCGCACCTGCAGTCTGTTCGGTGACACTCCTCCACTCCACCACATGGACCCCCTTTCCATCATAGCAACCAGCGCCAAAAATTCTCCCCATATCAAGTCATTTCCGGATACTTTCTGCCAAACTCTTAAAGTCTGGGATACTGCACATAAATTTCTTGAACCAGATGCCCCCATGAAATTTACCCCTCTCTGGGAAAATCGAGGCCTTCCTGAACTCCGTAAGTTTCCCAATAGCAGATTATGGGCTGACCGTGGTATACTCTACCTGCATCAGGTCATTGACTCTGGATCTATTGTCCCCTTTGAGTAACTAACGGCCAAATTCTCACTGCCATCATCTATGAAATTTTACCACATACAATTATCACATGCCTTAAAAACTCAGTTCTCCACAATACCACCTTCTCTTTCTGACTCCGGTATACTTAACATTGTTACAGGCCCCTCTTCCAGTCAGTTCATTTCTGCCTTGTACTCTGCCATTATGATTACTGGTGCTACGCGTAGAGCCTTTGTTAAGAAATCTCAGTGGGTGCAGGATCTTGGGGAGATCTCCGATGAAGATTGGGAGGAGGCTCTTGAAGATTCTGCTAGGGTTTCCCCCCACGTACTGTATAGATTACTCAGTCTCTACGTGATACATAGAGCCTACCTCACTCCGGTCCGACTAGCTAAATTTCGACCCGGATACTCACCTCTATGTCCTAAATGCGCCCTAACCCGGGGTACCTTCTATCACATGATTTGGTCCTGTCCTGAAGTGAACCTTTATTGGCAACAAATTGTAAAATTTCTAAACGACAAAATGGGCTGTCCAGTAACTCTTGACCCCAAACTTTGCCTGCTTAACATGTTTTCGCACAATATCCGTAACAAATTCACCAAACTTTTCCTGCTCAATGTGCTTCACATTGCCCGCAAGGTTGTTACCCAGGCCTGGATACAACCACTGGTCCCTGAACTGTCTGACTGGATTAGAGTCATAAACACCATGTTACCATTCCACAAAGCACTATATATCCGTAGGGGAGCAGAACGAAAATGTCATTCCATCTGGGACACTTGGATCACTTCCCGGTACACTCGTTCTAGAGTCTAATCTCTGCTAAAGGACCATGTAACTATATGGAATTTGCTGTGTGGTGGTGGACGGGGTTGAGGCAGGGGGAATCCCCTTTGGATCTCGGCTGTTTTTGTATATATTTTGTTTTTTGTTGGGCCTTCTTTTATGTTAATTAGCATATAACATGTCACTTTGTTGATTAATCTCTCCTTAACCTGCTGAGCGGTCTGGACGAGCTCAGCTCGTCCAACACCGCCAGAGGCTGCCGCTCAGGCCCTGCTGGGCCGATTTTCGTCAAATAAAAAGCAGCACACGCAGCCGGCACTTTGCCAGCCGCGTGTGCTGCCTGATCGCCGCCGCTCTGCGGCGATCCGCCGCGAGCAGCGGCGAAAGAGGGTCCCCCCAGCCGCCTGAGCCCAGCGTAGCCGGAACAAAAAGTTGCGGCCAGCGCTAAGGGCTGGATCGGAGGCGGCTGACGTCAGGACGTCGGCTGACGTCGATGACGTCACTCCGTTCGTCGCTATGGCGACGATGTAAGCAAAACAAGGAAGGCCGCTCATTGCGGCCTTCCTTGTTTATTCTGGGCGCCGGAGGCGATCAGAAGAACGCCTCCGGAGCGCCCTCTAGTGGGCTTTCATGCAGCCAACTTTCAGTTGGCTGCATGAAATAGTTTTTTTTTAATTTAAAAAAAACCCTCCCGCAGCCACCCTGGCGATTTAATCAGAACGCCAGGGTGGTTAACTAAAAGAGAGACAGCGGTCTCTCTCCTGCAGGTTTTTTCTTCCACATTAAAACCAACACCCCCAAGATAATGCTTTTTATACCTTTTTTCTCCTCTCTGTACCACTTACCTGCAATTGTATTATGCAAGCCGTCTGCGTACAGTCGGTACCTGTATGTCTTATTCATATCCACAATAAAGCTGACTTGTTAAGTTAAAAAAAGATAACCTTGCTTGGGTCAGCTGTCCTTTAACTATGAGTGATAAAGAGCAAGGGTCACCTTGACAGAATCCAATGAACATTTTCAAGGCTGCTAAAATGTAAATGATGATCTCCCAATCTATGTATGGTGAATAAATAGATTTGTGCTGTAACATCACAGGGAGTTGTGATATGTTTATGCCAGGCCATAGCACGGTGTTATTATGACTGACACCCGGTACACACAAGGGAAATCTGCTGCTGCTGCTGCCTCATAAGACAACACACAGGTTCTATTTTTAATGGAATCCCTGAACTGAGGACTGAAATGCAATGAACCAATTATGAAATAATAAACAATCATCTTCAGGAAGTCCTGAGAGGTCAGTAATTCCCCATGATCTGGACTCCTTGGATTAATTACACAGAACCGATGAACTTGCTGAATTACAGTATTTCCTCCACTTCTCCACGTCTATCTTGCCTGATGCACTTCAGCTACTATCACACCTCTCACCAGGAAAGCTGAACTCTGCTTCAAAGACATCTCATGTGAGAAGAGTATGGAGGCTGCCATATTTATTTCCTTTAAGGCTTCTTGCACACCAAGACGTTGTGTTAGGTGGCACGTTAAGGTCGCATAACGTGCACCTAACACAACGTATGGTGCTGCAAAAGCCGACGGTAGAGTGAGCCGCGTTAGGCTGCTCGATGCCCATAATATCTCCCAGAGTGGCGCTGATTGGCCAGCGGGACCACGTGATGCGGAGCGAGACACTCCGCATCACGTGGTCCCGCCGGCCAATCAGCGCCCGCCAGTGCAGTGAATATTAAGTAGCCATGTGCGCGGCTACTGTAGCTGGCTCTCCCCGCCTCCTCCGCCCCCCACTGCGCATGTGCAAACAGTCTAACGCGGCTATAGCCGCTCCAACGCCGTAGCATGCTGCACTTTGCACAGAACGTGCAGCGTTACATGTAACGCAACGTGGGCTGTGTGAACAGCCCACTTGTGTTACATTGCTGTGCGTTGGGGGAGCGTTACAGGCGCACTAACGTGCGCCTGTAACGTCTTGGTGTGCAAGCAGCCTTAAACAATACCAGTTACCTGGCTATCCTGCTGATCTCTTTGGCTGCAGTCGTGTCAGTGCCGCACAGCTGAAACAAGCACGCGGCAATTTCAGACAAACTAGGGATGAGCAAGAACCTTCTTGGGAAAAACAAGATCGTCTTGCAGTATGTAGGAAGTGAGAGCTGTGTGTGGATGGGATTAACTCACCTAGCCACTGCCTGCATTCCGATGCGTTCCATTTTCTTCCACTTCCCCCTTCTAAGCCAGAACTTCTGCTCTGAAGGTGGAAGTGTGAGAAGATGGAACGCAGCATGGAACGCATCGAAAGGGAGGCAGTGGTTCAGGTGATTTAACACACACACAGCTTTTGCCTCCCCCACACTGAAGGACAATATCACTTTTTGCAAGAACTTTCTCACTCATCCCTAAGTCAAATATCTGATCTGCATACTTGTTCAGGGTCTATGAATATAAGTATTAAAGAGGCACTTAAAGGATACCACAACTGAAATGTGACATAATGAGATAGACATGTGTATGTACAGTGCCTAGCACACAGATAACTATGCTGTGTTCCTTTTTTTCTTTCTCTGCCTGAAAGAGTTAAATATCAGGTATGTAAGTGGCTGACTCAGTCCTGACTCAGACAGGAAGTGACTACAGTGTGACCCTCACTGATAAGAAATTCCCCTTTTTTACCTCTTTCTTGCCCTCAGAAGCCATTTTCTGCTAGGAAAGTGTTTTATAGTTGGAATTTCTTATCAGTGAGGGTCACACTGTAGTCACTTCCTGTCTGAGTCAGGACTGAGTCAGCCACTTACATACCTGATATTTAACTCTTTCAGGCAGAGAAAGAAAAAAAGGAACACAGCATAGTTATCTGTGTGCTAGGCACTGTACATACACATGTCTATCTCATTATGTCACATTTCAGTTGTGGTATCCTTTAAGGCTGCAATAGCAACATAGGGGGAGATATTGTGGCTGGGAACGCGAAGAATCACTCGTGTGCCCAGCCTGTCGGTCCTGACAGCGAAATCGGAAGTGGTCGCCGGCGGGGACGGGAGGATCAGAGAGACACGGCGAGGGCACCGATCAGCTGCAGGGGGCTGAGGGAAGCCCCAGGTGAGTAAAACTCTTTTTTTTTGTCACTTAAGGTTCACTTTAAGGTTTGTACACACACTCAACCAAATCGCCAAACTGTTGTCCGATTTTGCTCTGTTCAAAGACAATCAGGCGTGTGTACGCGTGGCAAACGACTAGACGAATGATTGATAACAGGTGGTTTACCCCATCCATTCGGCGGCTCAGCTCACACGACTGTTAGGCTGATATCGTGCAGTTGACCACGTGTGTACAGCTTTGAAAGACGTACTTGTTTTGAATACGGCCATATTGTGCAGTCCGTTGTTTCGCTTGTATAGGAGTTGGTCGTTCAGTTTATTGGTGCAGAGAAAATTCAAGTCGTGTAAATGGATTGTCATGGTGTTGGTCAAGCACATTGTGGGAAGTGTGTATGTAGCTTTAAAGGCAGAGGATCAGCAGGATTGCCAGGCAACTGCTATAATTTCAAATGAAATAAATAGGGCAGCCTCCATATCCTTTTCAGTTGTCCTTTAAACGATAACTCTGGAAGTCTTTTTTTTTTTAATAAATGATATGTGTATCTGAAGCATGATGAGCTATATACCATATAATCTGTAGACTGGGGCAAAGCGTATACGTATGGTATGGACCTTTTTTCCACTAAGCACACTTCAATTTCATTTTTGGAACGCAAGCAATTTGCCAATCACTATCACTTTTTTAGGCAAATTGCAGGGCTTTTATGCAATGCAATTCCAAATGAATCACAATGCATTGTCTGCAGTCGCACCCCAATCCAGCCAGGAAGGAAAACTATCACCTTCTCCCCTCTGTAGCTATGACTGGCAGTGGAAATATCTGAGGAGAGAGACTTCACAGAGACAAAGCTAAATAATGTAACCAATCACTAGTTGCTGTGCAGAGGTTGGTGGCAACCAGAGGAGAGCACATCTGGTGTTGGAGCAGATAACACACTATGAAATGCTGCCCCACTCTGCAGACGGGGGCAGACAGCAGCTACTGATGGCAACGTGTATTTGAGGAAGAGGGGGTGAAACTTTGGGGGCTGCTCCCTGAACGTTTTACCACTGTGCTGATGAAAGCACCCCTCAAAAAAAAGAAAGAAATAGAAATCCCCCACCGATACACCTAAGAGAGCGTGCTAATGCTCCAGCTGAGATGTCTGCAGCCCCAGGAGAATTCGGGTTCTCACAGGCATCACAAGCGTTACATTGGTAATTGGATCTGCCAGTAATGCGTGGTGTGTGGTGATGCTGGCTGATAGTTTACTTGCATGAGGTGAGTTGTATTTTTTATCACTTAGAATTGCATCAAGCCCCAGGTAAGACAATGCTGTTCCGCTCATCGCTTGCTGAAATAATTGCAATGTATGTAGTTGTTCTGGAGGAGTTTTGTTTGCTTTCCATGTCCATGTTTTTATCACATCTCAACATTTTGGCATAACAAGCTTCTTAAAGGGATCCTAAAGGGAGTAATGCACCCTGTATGTATTTAGAGAGTTTAGCCTGTCTAATTCCCCCTCATCTGTGACTAAGCGCAAGTTGTAATTTGATCCCTTAGCTGTATCACCTGGCTGCAGCAGAGAGCTGATTGGTAAACACAGGGTATTAACCTTTTGTCTTCTTCCATGAAAGCAGGAAGCAGACACACTGCAGATTTATTGCAGAATTTGTATCAGCTGTAACAAAAAAAATGATTTTCATTAAAGGTTATTATGCTGTTGCTTATCTTTTAGAGCAGAGAGGAAATCCTGAGTTCTGATTTAAAAAAAACTCCTCTGTGTCAGTTTGCAGTGAACACGTAGGAGCGCTCCACAAATGTTTTGGGATTTCATGTTACCGAAAATGACCTTTCTATTTCAATCTGCAGTTTTGACCATACATACTCACTATCATTGCTTACTAGCCTGGAATCTGTAGTCTTTGTATGCTCAGCCCAGGGATAACCTCTTCCAGTGTGGGCAATCATCTCCACAAAGCAGTATGTCCGGTTAGTTACTTTCCACACCTGCACTGACTTACTGTCACTAGAAGCTGCGCAGACACTCAGAAACCTGACAAACTGATAAGAGCGTGACGGAGGGGCTGCAGAATGTTATGCTTGAACGAAAAAAAAAAAATAGATTGAAATAGCGTTTGCCATTAAATCTAACAATATGTACAGCTTAACCGAAGAGACTGATTATTTCTCAACTAAAGAATTTCACATTATAAGCGTTGCATACATCAACCAATCAAAGAAAATGTTTTACATATTGCTACTGACTTATCAAATAAATAACAGATTGAATGCAAATCTTTCTTCAGTATTCTTAATTTCAGGGCTAGATCAGACTTTAAAATCGAATATAGTTTAAGAAAAGTCCCCCCCAAGTAAAATATAGATTGGGGTCTTGATCACATTGTGTTCCACATCCGCGTGTCCGTCTGCGTTTTGGTGATTTTTGACGCAATTTTTCTTTTCGATTCTCGGCGATTGTGCACAGGCAGACAGCTGTTTGACCATTCCTCTAGTCTGTGGGCTGCAGGTCTCTGGAAGAGAGACCTGTCTTTCCTTTGCAAGTTTCTGATCTGCTCTGCTGCTGAGGAATTTGCATACATTGGTTATGAAAATCACCTAGCTGCCTCCTTTGTAGGCTGGCAGTATAAAAGCCATGTTTTCCCAGAGTCCTTTGCTGGTCATCCTTCATGGTTTGTTGAAACACTCCTAGAGTGTCAGCCGTGCTATTGCTTGTTAAAGTTATCTTAGAGTAATTATTGGGACTGCACTAGGCAGCTTCCCTAGTGCAGTTAGGTTGCCATCTGTTTTGTCTGTATTGCCTCTCTGCTGCGATTGTCCTGTCGCCAACGGTGGTCGTCAGGAAATCGTTCTGTCTGTCTGGGGTGCTAACCAGAGCAGCGGTTGCTACTGGTAGCCCCTTCTGTTCATCTGTCTTGCTTGGATCGCACTAGCCTCTAGCGGTAGCGGCTGTGGATCCTTCTGATCTGCTTTCCTGTCCCTGTACCCGGATCGCACTCGCTCTGGCGGAAAGAGCAGTGGATCTTCCCTATCCTGTTCCTGCACCCGGATCGCCTCGCTCTGACGGAAAGAGCAGTGGATCTTCCCTATCCTGTTCCTGAACCCGGATCGCACTCGCTCTGGCGAAAAGAGCAGTGGATCTTCCCTATCCTGTTCCTGAACTCGGATCGCACTCGCTCTGGCGGAAAGAGCAGTGGATCTTTCCTCTCATATTCCTGTTTTCCGTTTGTCTGTCTTGTCTGATACGAACGCTTGCTGTAGGCTCGGTGAGGTAACCGTCTAGCAAGCGTTCACGTTCTCTCTTTTTGTGTTTGTCTGTCATTGGTTAGTCAGGGTGGCGTGCTTGTCTCTGTTGCGCTTTGCGTGTGGAGACCGCGCCGTAAACACGTTCGCTGTTGCGAATGAGTGCGGTGTTCGCGTTTAACTAGCATTTGTTATTTTCATTATTTTCTCATTGTCGTTTGCTGTGCCTTTGCTACTCTTGTGTTCTGTTCTGATCAGTCTTGTGTCACTTCTGGCGATCGTCTTTCTCGTGATCGCGTTCATACTTTGTTTCTGCGAATGTGTGTTCACCGTCGCTGGGTGGCGACTAGTTTGGGGAACACACATTTAGTCTATCTCTGTGCTCTTCTCTTTAAGGGCTGTTCAGCCTTGCATTGCCTTAGATCTGTACAATTCCCATCTGACATCTGTGGCCGTGCAGAGGCTGTGCTCGTCTGCACCCCACAGCGCCATCTGCCGGTGGGAATTGCCCTCTGCTGGTGCATTGCACCTAGCCTGGGTTCACCTAATTATACGCTCGTGGAGGGTTTTCGTTGTGTCAGTGCGCATCCTGTGCGCTGACCGTGAAAACGATTCCGCAAACGTTACAGTGATTACCTGCGTGCTTTTTTTTCTGTGAACCACTTTTCTAAGCGGTTTTGCCGAGCAATTCCGTTTTTTCGCTTCCCGACGTCAGTCAGGAAGTGAATTCTTTGATCCAGTAAAAAATTAATACAATGTATTTATTCTTTAAAAAGCAAACGCAATCGCCGCACAAAGCAATTTTGCGAGCGTTTGCGTTTTACCTGCACCTTCCATTGAGGCAAAATCACTTCAAAAATGGCCCATGCACCGCTTTTCTGAGCGGAACGCGGACGGAAAGCTCCGATCTAAACTACACCATAGAGAAGCATGGTGTAGCCGCTTTCAGGGCGTTTCAGAAAAAACGTCTGCGCTTAAATTTGGCCAAAAACACCTCTAGTGTGAACCGAGCCATCTATTTTTTTTCCCCCTAAAGCAGAATACCTTCTAAATGTAAAGATCTTATTCCTGATGGTTGAAGTCACCAACGTGTTCAGCACGAGTCTGTAAACAGGGTGTTGCCCCGCCTTTTTTTGCCTGTCATCAAGCACTGCCGCCAGCAACTTACAGCAGGACATGATCCTGAGTGATCCATTTGGATGCAATAAAATACAGAACATTAGAAAAGCAGAGGACCAGCAACCAGGACAGACAAGAGACATGGCAGAGAAAAAGATTGATATCTGCTGAAAACAACATCAAAAGTGCAAACAAAAGTTATGTGTGGAATTGTCTTTGTGAGGGTAAAGTGCCCATACATCAGGCGACTTTGGCGGCCGATCAACCAACCGATTTGATTATTATCGAATTGTTTTAAAGTTGGTCCCACCAAGTGCAGGCCCGATCAGGCCGAAATTGGTCGCGTTGGTCGATCACGCCTGGTGCAAGATGTTGGGCCTAAGTTGGTTGATCGTGTGTGCGGGCGATTTCGTAACGAGCAACAAGACTATGAAACCCCGCCACTCACGCCCTAATGTATAAATGTGTCCCCAACCTCCCCCCCCCATGTGCATTTATACATTACCTGTCCTGTGTCAGCCTCCACGCGGTAACCTCTGGACGGCCTTTGTACACGCCACTGGCTTATAGCGTCTAACGTCGGCACAGCACTTAGCACTTAGCGAATAACAGTACACACGGTGGGGACACATTTATACATTACCTGTCCTGTGTCAGCCTCCACGCGGTAACCTCCAGATGGCCTCTGTACACGCCACTGGCTTATAGCGTCTAACGTCGGCACAGCACTTAGCGTATAACAGTACACACGGTGGGGACACATTTATACATTACCTGTCCTGTGTCAGCCTCCACGCGGTAACCTCCAGATGGCCTCTGTACACGCCACTGGCTTATAGCGTCTAACGTCGGCACAGCACTTAGCGTATAACAGTACACACGGTGGGGACACATTTATACATTACCTGTCCTGTGTCAGCCTCCACGCGGTAACCTCCAGATGGCCTCTGTACACGCCACTGGCTTATAGCGTCTAACGTCGGCACAGCACTTAGCGTATAACAGTACACACGGTGGGGACACATTTATACATTACCTGTCCTGTGTCAGCCTCCACGCGGTAACCTCCAGATGGCCTCTGTACACGCCACTGGCTTATAGCGTCTAACGTCGGCACAGCACTTAGCGTATAACAGTACACACGGTGGGGACACATTTATACATTGGGGGCAGCGGCGGTGACGATTCCTTGAAGATTTCATGCTGAAATCGGATGGGAATCGGCATGCAGTATATGGGCGGCTTCAACAAAGAGACAAATGTATCTCTAATCAGATTTCATTAGAGATAAATTTGTCTGTTTGTCGAACCTTAGGCTCCTTAACTCACTAAAAATGTTTGTTTGCAGAACTATCCCTGAGTTCAGCTACATACAGGACTAGGGAAAGCTGTATTCTGTGTTAAGCTGTAAATACAATACAAGCAAAAGACTCGACTTTAAAGAAGAACTGTAGCAAAAACAACAGTGAAAAAAATAGTTTATGTTTTACAATATTCATTTATAGATTATTTAGTCAGTGTTTGCCCATTGTATAATCTTTCCTCTCCCTGATTTACATTCTGAAATTTATCTCTAGTGGTGACATCTTTAGTTCTGCCTGGTGATCTGTACAGAATGTTCGTTACTGAGAGTTCTATGTACAGAGGGAGATACTGGTTGATTGGCAGTTGGAAACAGCCGATAATTCCCACAATGCAATTAGGTTCACAGACAGCAAACTGTCAGGACCATGGTCATGACATCACACTGTGGGAGGGGTTTCACCACAATATCAGCCATACAGACCCCCCCTGGTGATGTATTCGAGAAAAGGCAAATATTTATCAAGGGAAAGGGGTTATCAGCTACTGTTGGAATAAAGTTCAATCTTTGGTTAAAGTTCCTCTTTAAATAAGCCTTGGAACTGATCCACCACTAAAATGTATGCATGTTCTGAGCTTACACATGATCCTGTTATTTGTAGGGCTGGAGGGACAATAAGCGCGCCCCTATGGTAAAATTGATGGGTTCGTCCTCCGCAGCGACATCCATTAGCGCTCAGGATGAATGGAGCGCAGGGAGATGTGGCAGAGAAGGTGGGATATTTCTGGAGAAGTTACGTGGGTAAAACACTCATTGAGGAGATGCTGAATATAGCAGATTTCTTTTCCTGTGGCTATTTATAACATTCATTTACTTTCTTTTCCTCCTCCTGCTTTCAGTGGCAAACAGAATCTGGGAGCCAAGAGCTGAAAATGAATCTGCTTATCCGCTCCTCCTCCCCAGCGATGTGAATCACTCGTCAGAGCGCCGTTCTCTGACACGCCGATGCAGAGAGTGACATTGAGTATGACTTGAAAGATTTACCACAAAGAGAAGCCCGCTTCCATTATATTGCAGTGAGAGATATCCTATGCATTGCATAATGCAATCAAGCAAGCAATTTATAGCGGAGAGACACCCCTTTTATCAAAGAGTCAATGTGGAAGGACAATGGAAGCTAACAAAAAATCTGTCTATCTATCTATCTTGCATGTACCTGTGTAGTGCTGGCATCTCTTGCACGTACATATGTCCTATATGTCACTATGGTGCCTCTTTAAAGCGGATCAGAGATGAAAAACTAACTATTACAAGTAACTTGTCTATATATCTTATCTAAAGTTTAGATAGTTTACACAACAAATCTAGCTGCAAACATCTTCAATAGAATATGATTACCTGTGATACAATGACAGCAGCCATGTTGTTTGTAAACATTACACAGAGGCAGGCTTATCTGTATCTTGAGCAAAAAAACCTACCCCCCCCCCCCCCTCCTCCTCCCTCCTCCCCTCTGCCTCTGAAATCTCTGGCTAGTAATACCTCCCCCTCCTCCTGCCCAGACCGAGCTCCCATAATCCCTTGCTACTGTCTGAAAGTGCCTTGGCTCTCTGAAAACCTATGGGTGTGGCTTGTTTAGTTTATAGGGAATTAGAGTATTAAAACAAAAACAAAAAAGTATTTGACTTGAGGAATGCCCTATAAACAGTAGGAAAGGAACACAATTATGCAATGGGCTTGATTCACAAAGCGGTGCAAACACTTTGCACGCCTGTGAAAACCCCTTTATCACGCCTAAACTCAGTTTAGTCATGATAAGAAGAAACTCGCGCGAATTTTCCGCGCGTAAAGTTTTGAGCGCGCGCGCAGTGGCCCCCGCTTCGCGCGAAGCTCCTATTAAGCCCTATGGGACTTTGCGCGCGCGTACGCGCGGAAACTTCGCGCGAGTTAGAGCACAAAGCGGTGATAACTTTGCTGGTGCAAAGGTTATCACGCCTAAAGTCTTTTAGGCGTGATAACTGAGTTATCACCGCTTTGTGAATCGAGCCCAATGAGTAAAAGTTCATCTCGGATCCACTTTAAAGCACACTTGAAGCAGAAAAAACCAAACAACTTATGATATAATGAAGTGTGTGTGTAGAACAGATAATGAATAGAACAGGAGTACGGGAATGAATAGAATTAGTAGCAAAGAAAAGAGTCTCATAGTTTTATTTTTCATATACAGCTTTTTTTATAACATTATATCATTCTGTCATATTTGCAGTTTAGAAACCACACTCTGTCTTTTAAGAAATAATGACCATTTAGGCTTCTTGCACACAGGGACGTTACAGGCGCACGTTAGTGCAGCCTGTAACGCTCCCCCAATGCACAGCAATGTAACACAAGTGGGCTGTTCACCCTGCCCACATTGCGTTACATTGTAACACAGCAAAGTGCTGCATGCTGTGTGTTCTGCGCGGCTAAGCCACGTTAGACTGTTTGCACATGCTCAGTCATGTTGGGGAGGAGGGGAGAGCGGCCGGGCACATGACTAATTAATATTCACTGCACTCAGTGACGTGCAGTGTTTACCTCCTGGAGCAGCCGCTCTGTGCGGCGATTGGCCGGGCGGGACAACGTGATGCCGCATGCGTCCAAGACTCAGACAGGAAGTGACTACAGTGTGACCCTCACTGATAAGAAATTCCAAAAATAAAACACTTTCCTAGCAGAAAATGGCTTCTGAGAGTAAGAAAGAGATAAAAAGGGAAAATCTTATCAGTGAGGGTCACACTGTAGTCACTCACTTCCTGTCTGAGTCAGGACTGAGTCAGCCACTTACATACCTGATATTTAACTCTTTCAGGCAGAGAAAGAAAAAAAGAAACACAGCATAGTTGTTAGTGTGCTTGGCACTGTACATACACATGTCTATCTCATCATGTCACATGTCACTTCGGGTATCCTTTAAAAGGAAATAACTATGTTGGCCTCCATATCTCTCTCACTTTAGGTGTCCTTTATGAAGACATTTTGGCTCAGATGCAATTCACTTTTTCACCTACATTTTTAGCACTCTGCAACTGAAAAAGAAAGAAAAAATGTGAAAAGGTGTTGTGAGAATTATTCTGACCATTTTCTTGCTTGGCGGTGGCTTAAAAGGTATTTTATTGATAAGGTTTGAAAATACCGCCTAGGAGAAAACGTTGGTGAAGACATGAATTGCATATGGCCGTTTGAGTCATTCAAGGTCCTCTTTCTCAAAGCATAGCAGTAAAACAAAGACCAAGTCACGGGCAAGTGATGTAGTCTCCAAAGTTTGTGTGTACGGTGATGGTAAAAAGTGCTTTCTTTTTCACAAGATTGTACTTTCAAAATCGCAATGGCAAGAATAAGGCTGCGTTACCACTCTAGTGTGACATTTTCACGTCCACAAAAATCGTAAAAGATTTTTCTGATTGGTGAAAATTTGCTTGTAAATTTGTATGCGTTTTTATGCGAGTTTTTTGTACACATAAAATTGCATTAGTCAAATATAACAATCTGCCTAGTAACAGCTTAGTCATGACTGCGGACAACCTTCTGTAACCATGGTTTCAACGCAAATTTTCACGCAAATAACGCAAAAATTTGCATTGCTATGCGCTATACGCAATGTCAGAAAAAATGATACAGGACCTACGATTTTTTCATGCATGCAAACGCGTACGAAAATTCGCATTGAATGGATATGGTCCCATTCACTACCATTAGTTGCCAATTAATACGAATTTTCTATGTGAAAAATCTTTAACAAAACGCACAAGTGGAAACCTAGCCTTATAGTCTGTGAGCCACTGTGAGGGATAGCAAGTGATATGAATGCTAAACTCTACAAAAAGCATCAAAGGGTGTCAGTGCTATATTATATAATAATATATATATATTAACCACTTCAGGATTCGGCGTACGCTTAACTACGCCCCTGAATCCTGAAGTGGATTGCATGGGTTCCATGTCAGTTCACGGAGGGTGTCTCCGTGAACACCCTGCGAGCCTAGCCTCCGATCGTGGCTCGCAGGGTAAATGTAAACACACGGGGAAGATCTTCCCTGGTGTTTACATGTATACGGCGCTGCTGCGCAGCAGCGCCGTGGCGGAGATCGGCGATCCCCGGCCTCTGATTGGCCGGGGACCGCCGGCACCTGATAGGCTGAAGCCTATCCTATCCGGCGCAGGACGGAATTCCGTCCTGCGCCGCTCACAGGGGGAGGTAGAGGGAGGGAAGGGGAAGGCGGCCAGGAAGCGCTGCGGAGGGGGGCTTTGAAGAGAGCCCCCCCGCAAGCGCAAGCAGCCGGCGGCGATCAGACCCCCCCAGCAGGACATCCCCCTAGTGGGGAAAAAAGGGGGGAAGTGTGATCGGCCTGGCTGCTAGCTGATCGGTGCTGCGGGCTGGAGAGCCCACGCAGCACCGATCAACAAAACCACCCGGTATCCGGAAGTGGTTAAAAGGTGTCCTTTTAAGTGAAAATTCATGGACATGCACACAAAAAACCCCAAACATAACATGCTGTCTCTCACTCTCCACCTGAGACTGATTACATTCTTAAGTCTTGTACTTTTGATGAACACAGTGATTGTGAATATTCCATCTGACAGTCTGATTTCTGTATAGGCATGTTCTATCCTTTACACCTGCCAAACCTACAGGAAGCATCTGTCAGGCATTGTAAAATATATATGAAAATTGGCTTCGTTGTAGCTGGAAGTCTAGTGTGTATTTTCCTGCTCCCCTCTGCATAGGTCAGCACATGCAATGTGCTACTGCCAAGCCTACTTACCCTCACACTATACCAGGGGACCCTCCACTGTAAGATCACTAGTCATCGCTCTAACCGACAAAGACTAATGCCTCCATGGGGCTGTAACAAGATTGGAAAAACACTTCACACAAAGTGCCTCTTTGTAGATTAGCCATGTGTTTCTGTAGATTTAAGCGCAACCCGCCTACCACAGCGTATTGCATAGCACCATTGCTGGCAGATTGGTCCTTGCGTTGGACTGCACCAACAGGGAAATCTGCACAACCCCACCCCCCAGTGACTTATTTGCTACCTGACAGGAAATATGTCACAGCAATTGCCTCCGATCTGCACGTGTGCCGCACCACTACTGCAACAATCTATAAAGATTGCATGCAGTACTATTGACATCCATAGAGTTGTGCACTGCACGGTACAGCACTCTGCGTTGCCTGAGCTACTTCCGTCACATCACGTCACACTGCGGGTACTGTGGCCTGTCTTATTGAGATCAATGGCCACTGCAACAAGCTGCGGGGGTAGGAGTGTGTTGGGGGGGGGGGGGGGGGGTTTAGTACCTCGACATGCTGCAACATACTATATGAGCAAGGGGCCTTACATTTAGGAGACGTACTGTTACAGAAAGCACCAGGAGAAATTCCGCAGTGTCAGGAGGAAGTACCTCCCCTTTGACTATTTAGACTTCCTTATTGGTCCTTGCATGCAATGGATGACTTTACTACCTAACTGGAAAACTCCAAAGTTCAGCCCACTTTACTCTCTGGAACTGTTTTCATAGTAGGTAACCTTAAATTGTCTACATTATCATCACATGGTCGTCTTGCTGTATTTTGGAAACATTTACATCACAGTCACTTTAAAGAAAATCTGAAAGAAAATAAAAGTAAAAAAAAAATAGAGACTTACCTAAGTAGTGGAAACCCTCTGGATGCTCCAGAGACTTCCTATGTCCTCCTCGACCCCACCGCTGGCCAGGAACCACTTTTTCTTTGTGTTGCTGTGCAGGTAAGGACCGTACTCGCAGTATGGCCACATTCATACATGGACAGGAGCACGGCCACAAGAACATGACAAGCTCTTATCACATATGTTCAGAGCCATGGCGTAACTATAATTCATGGGACCACCCCAGCAAAACTGTAACAGGTCCCACCAATGCGTGTTACACATTTCCCTTGCCTCCCCTTTTTGCCCTCCACAGCCTGAGGGCCCATCTCACAAGGGTCATAAAACAAGTGTGGCCATCAGGATTTTCACACTCACAACAAGTGTAGCCACAAAAACACTTAATCTGAAGGAATGTGCCCTGTATCGGAGGAAGGAAAGGTTAGCAGTTGGGGGATCCCCACAGCTCTAGGTCCCCCTGTGATTGCAGGGGCTGCTCTCTTCTAGTTACCTCCCTGGTTCAGAGGGACCTTACATTATAACAGTGGGCACCTGGATTATCCAGAGGCTTTCCTTCCACCACCGTATCTTTTTTCTTCAGTACAGATTCACTTTAAGGAGTCTGATGAATGTGAATTTGATGGACAACATATGCGCTTGAACTGTACCTGACAAGTAATTAATTGCTGCCTGTTCATACCTCGGCTTTCCTGACCCTGGTTCTGTTCTCTGATTTGTCTTTGTCATCGGGGTCTTGTCTCTCCAGATATGGGATTGTGGTGAGGTCACTGAGTATGTCCTCAGACCTTCTATCTCTTTGTCGTTGTAGCTGCTTATTTCTCAGGCTCAGGAATAACTGTCCACCGGTATGCATTTCTAATAACACAAATCTCTGATATAAACCATATTGCTTCTCCCATCTTAAGCTTCTAAGATGCTGGAAAGACCCCAATGACGCTATTTGCAGTTTTGTCTAAATTCAGTTTCATTTTTAGAACTGATATTCCCCTGTAATGTTGGGGCCTGAGGGAAGTTTAATACATTTCTGCATTTCAGCTTTGAACCGAGTAAATTTATTTGAAATAAACATATAATGTACCTGCAAATTAAAGAGGCACTTCAGCCTAAACAGACATACTGGCATTAAGTTACATTAGCTATGTTAATTAAAATAGATAGGTAATATAAACTCGTACCCACCCTGTTTTAAAAGAACAGGCAAAGGTTTCTGATTTAATGGGGGCAGCCATCTTTTTGGTTGAAGGGAGGTGACAGGGAGCATGAGACACAGTTCCAACTGTCCTGTGTCCTGATCACCCCTCCCAGCTATGCGCGCTAGGCAACGAGAACAACAACATCAGAAATCCTATCATGCTTTGCACAGCATCAGTTTTCTTTTATCAGAATCAGAATCATTTTTTTTTTTTTATTTCGCCAAGCACGACTGGGTCGTGCCCGGAATTGGACTTGGCATATAGGGCTGAGAAAAACACAAAACACAGTGTAAATGTTAAACAAAACACAATACAATACAAATACAGTTTCGAACACAATTGCGCTACTGCTATAAAATGTATTTTAACTTTGGACTGCCATAGATCATAATCCTGGATGATTCCGCATTCTCATCCCCAGGTTTACAAATTACGTAAGGTGCGTCAATGTAATCGGGTTCTGACCAACCCTGCTTGCGAGGGGGGATTAACAGCGTGTGTAGGGAGTTTATGAATAGAGTTTAGAGAGTTAACAGCAGAGGGGAAGAAGCTGTTCCTGTGCCTTGAGGTCCTGGTGGCGATGGACCTGAACCTCCGGCCTGAGCGGAGTCGGCTGAAAAAGCGGTAACCTGGATGAGAGGGATCGCTAGTAATCCTCAGTGCTCTGGAGCGCAGTCTGGAATTGTAGAGGAGGTCCAGAGGGGGGAGTGGTTTCCCGATTATCCTCTCCGCTGATCTTATCACCCTCTGTAGTTTGTGTCTGTCGCTGGCGGAGGAACCAGCGTACCAGACTAGGATGGAGGAACAGAGTACAGATTCGATTGTGGCGGAATAGAAACTCGTCAGGAGTTTCTGGGACATACCAAACTTCTTCAATTGGCGGAGGAAAAACAGCCTCTGCTGGGCCTTTCTTTGTGTGGATGTGGTGTTGGATTTCCAGGTTAAGTCCTTGAAGATGGTCGTGCCCAAGAGACGTGCACAGGGGACTATTTCCACTTCCAAGCCGTCAATGCAGATTGGGGGTGGGGGGGCGGGAGCGCGTTTCCTAAAGTCAACAACCACCTCAACGGTTTTTGCAGTGTTGAGGACCAGGCCATTATCCCTGCACCAGAGGCAGATTCTCTCAACCTGGTGGCGGTACTCCTGCTCTTCATTTTTGGTAATGAGGCCCACTATGGTGGTGTCGTCAGCGAACTTGATCACTTGGACAGAGTCTGACGTGGATCTGCAGTTGTTCGTGTACAGGGAGAATAAGAAAGGCGACAGTACACATCCCTGAAGGGCCCCTGTGTTGGTGATCCTTGGTTTTGAGAGGATAGGGCCTAGCTTAACAGCCTGGGATCTGTTACTGAGGAAGTCCGTGATCCACAGGCGCAGGGTTGGATGGACCTCTAGCGTGGCCAGGTTCTCCTGAAGTATATGGGGGCTGATGGTGTTGAACGCCGAACTAAAGTCGAGTAGGAGGATCCTGGCGTATGAGTCCGGTTTGTCTAAGTGGTCGTTGACAAGCTCCAGGCAGATGTTTATGGCGTCATCCGTGGACCTGTTTGTTCTGTAGGCAAACTGGAACGGATCCATCAGTGGTTCCGTGGAAGCTTTTAGGAGGGGCAAAACCACTCTTTCAAAGGTTTTCATAATGACAGAAGTGAGAGCCACAGGCCTGAAATTATTGAGGTCAGAGACGCCCTGTTTTTTGGGGACGGGGATGATCGTTGACCTCTTGAAACACCCTGGAACTTTGCCTACCTGGAGCGATTTGGTGAAGATGGAGGAAAGAACAGGAGCGAGCTGCTGTGCACATGATTTCAGGCAGGATGGCGACACTCCGTCTGGGCCTGGGGCTTTCCGCGCGTTAATGCACAGCAGGTGTCGCAGAACAACGTCCTCGTTCACCTCCAGAGGGGGTAGATTTGGATGCTGGATATCTGAAGCAGAGGAGGGGGCAGGTGGCTTTAGTGGTGCAGCCTGGTTCTCAAATCTGCGGAGCTTAATTTCTGTGCAGCTAAAAATAAGGCTTGGGTAAGAAAAACAAAAGTTCTGATGCTGTGAAACTATTAAGAAACAACCAAGCCTTTTCAGTGCTGCTGAGTAGATTTTTAGTCTGGAGGTTCACTTTAGTATTACACACTAGCCTCGCCATCAGTTCCTCTCAGAAGCTCACCACTTTCTTCCATCAACAATTACTTCTGGTTCAGACAAGATCTTGTCAGAACTAAAAACATGAGTGCCCTTTTCCACTATATCAGTTACTGTCAGTTATAACTGAAAGGACAACTGATGTGCATGGTAATGTCCATGTTTCCCTATGGCTCAAGTGAGCGATATTACAGTTTAACAGTGTGCTGACCCGAAAGCTGTTACGGGTCATTGCCATTTTTTAAATAGAAGACAGAGAATTCCATTGATCACAGTGGACAAACAGGACACGGGAGAGGAGAGAGATTGATGAGTAGACTGCATGGGAGGTAAGTATGACGTGTGTATGTTTATTTTGACTTTTATTTTTAACTTCAGTTTGCTTTAAAGATTACATTTTACTGTTTCTGTGACGAATCTCCTTATTAAATCCATCTGCTGTTAGGAGACCTAAGAATCCAAGAACCAAGACTCTACCAGGCAATACATAATGGTAACAAAGGTAGGTGACAAAAAGGAAGCACTGGTCGTGTAGATACCAAAATAGCTCAGCCATTTATAAACACTCAGTGAAGAGAGTGGAGCGGGCCGATGTGCAGCTTGTAACAGATCTGTGTGCAATGTGCTGTGTAAGTGTTCAGCAGAGCAGAGATCACCATGGAGGCTGGAGAAGTAAGTGAATCTCAGACGCCGAGGTGATAATTAAGCAGTAGGGAAGAGTAATGAATCACTGGTACGTAAGTCAGCGGAACAGGTAGAACGGAGCAGTAGCTGAAACATTGTAAATAGGGGATGACATAAAGTGACTAAGACATTGGGCAATCAGTCAATATGACAGGCATTCTTGCAATATTGTATATCATGGAATACAAAGACCATTGAGGGTTACTGTGCAGTTTGATAGAGTAGAAGGAGAGGGTTTCAGAGCAAATGTGCAGCATAGGTGGCACACCCGCCACAATGATGTCACTTCCACATTGAAGAAGAAGAAGACTAAGGCCTGGTGCACACCAGAGGAGTTTTTTTGAGCGTTTTGAGTTTTTAAATCTGCTGCTAATGTTATCCTATGTGTCTGTGCACACTGGAGCAATGAGGTTTTGTAAAAAAAAACCCATAGCATTACATTGGGAAGAGCTTTTGAAACCTTTCAAAAGCTCTTCCCAATGTAATGCTATGGTTTTTTTTACAAAACCTCATTGCTCCAGTGTGCACAGACACATAGGATAACATTAGCAGCAGATTTAAAAACTCAAAACGCTCAGAAAAACTCCTCTGGTGTGCACCAGGCCTGAGAGCAGCTCAAAATTGTGTGGGACATTTTGGCAGTAAATAAATGGCACGGGGGCACAGTGGGGGCACAGGGAGAAAGAGGGAACACTGGAGACAGGGGGTGGCACAGTGGTAGCACAGGGAGAAAGAGGGAACACTGGAGACGGGGTGGCACAGTGGTAGCACAGGGAGAAAGAGGGAACACTGGAGACAGGGGTGGCACAGTGGTAGCACAGAAAGACATGGGGACACTGGAGGCACAGGGGAGGCGCAGTGTTCCAACAAACCTTTAGTCCCTATCTCATTCAATAACTGGGGATTACCTGTATTGTAAAAGGAACATGACAACAGCAGGTCATACTCAGGTTTGACAGCATATTTTGTAAGATTTTGAGACAGAAGGAATGACAGACATGCAGGCAACTACAGCATTATTGTGGAGAATTCCGAGGCTTAATCTCTTTGCCTCACACGTGTTTATGCTGCTGCAGGAACCATGAGTAAGGATCGATTTTTCTTCTTTATACATCTCTGGTTCACTTTAACCGCTTGCCGACCGCGTCACGCCGATGGGCGTGGCCGCGACTGCAGCCCCAGGACCAGCTAACGCCGATTGGCGTAAAGTCCTGGGGCAGCAGCTTGCAGGAGATCGCGCGCAGGCTGCGCGCGCATCTCCCGCTTGGGAGATGCGGAGCTCCGCCTTCAGTCTCTGAGCGGCGATCGCCGCTCGGAAGACTGTTACACGGCGGTTCATGTACAGCGCTGCGATCAGCTTTGCATCTGACACTAATTACAAGCCCTTATTTACAAAAAAAAACAGTAATATACACTCTTGACATACATATTAAAAAAGTTTAGTCACTAAAGTAACTAGATGTCCCCCCAAACTTTATTACAATTATTTCCTTTTTCCTGGATACACGCGTTACAGGAAGTAATGTGTGTATGGTACACATTTTCTCTTGCCAATGAACGCCGGCATCTAATTGATATTCATTGATCATGGGCACTTAGATCATTGAATGGAAAATGTGTTCCCATTCAGTAATCTGTACACTAATAGGTGTCAACGAAAACCACGCGCGGGAGTGACGGGAGCGTGCACAGTGCCATGCACAGTGCAGCAATAGACTAAGAGCTACGTCCCTGGGACTTCAGATGAAGTCCTGCAGGGCGTACAGTAGATACACCACCCACGGTGCGGTTACTAGATAAGTTACCTCTAAGTGCTATAAGCTTGCAGGTCTTCCGAGCTGTGTCCCTGGCTCCAGAAATCTGCTTATGCCTGTCCATCAGAGTTTGCCAAATTCCCCCTATATAAAGTCTCCATGTAGTCAGTCTTTCCCCACTGTGATATACTGTGGTGGTAAAGGACCAGGTGCAGTGTCAGTCTTGCATGCAGCAATGCTATGGACAGCTCACAGCGGTATTCAAGTAACCCAGCCCATATCGTGGATATTTTTGTATTTGTTATCTTTTTATAATAGGGAAGAATGCTCAGCCTGTTCATCAGAGTTTGCCAAGTTTCCCCTATATAAAGTGCTGTGGGGAATTTAGACTACAAGATCAGGTATAAAGGAATAGAAAGACAGCTCATGATGACCCAGAACCTCCTGGAAAGTATAAAGGGCCTAAAGAGACCACTATTAAAAAACAATAAAAAACAATTCTAAAGGTAATTTTACCTTATTAAAATGGTTCAGCTGTATGTGAGCAACTGCAGTCACCATGAGCTGTCTAGGTATTCCTTAGTACTGGTCTAAGCCCTTTCCCATAGAGCTATATCAATCCATACCATGCATGCACTGATGGGAACCAAGAAGTCCGAAACAGGGTGTATGTATGTTGGATTGGTGTGGCTCTGTATAATGTATTAGCTATGCGTTTACTATACAGCAGTGGTTCTGGATGTGCAGCCTTGCATTCAAGGGCATAGAGAGAGGATTTGCATGTTGCATATTTGGAAGTGATGCATCATGGGAAGCCCTAGTTGCTCACTAACAGCTGAATTATCACACATTCCTTCTGTTTTAAGAAGGGGAACTTACATTTATGAGCAGGAGGTATAGCAGGTTGGTTGATCCATAGTAAATGGGTGCTGTGTATTCTGTATTCCTGCAGTGAGACAGGTATTGATATCCTGTCAGTGGAATAGATTTGTGTGCAGGAAATACACCTTCTCTGCAGACACAGAGATATTCAATTTTACGCTGACCTATTCAACGAGCCGCATACAATCAGCTGTTTTAGATTGCATGGCAGTCAATATGTGTAAAGCACAGGGAAATTAAAACGTAACTTTTGAAGTGTAACGGGGCGAACCTCACGTTAAAACCCCTATACTTACCCAAGAAGAGGAAATCCTGTAGAGCTTCCCACTCCAACCTTTCAGTCTTCCATTGTGGAGAACGGACCCCCTGGAGAAATCTCACTCTTCACAAGCGAGCGGCTCTATGGTGCAGATGCAGCATCGCCACGCTATTGCATGTAGAGGACTGTGGACTGTATCTTCAGGGGAGACCTGGCGAGTGTCAGCAGCAATGAGGAGTACAGCCTCTACAGGATCCAGAGTCTTCCCTCTTCTTGGTTAAGTATGTGGTCTCTCCAGTGGCGTACCTAGGTAATTCAGACAACCCCCCCCCAAAAAAAAAATTAGGAAACAAAAAATGTTTTTTTTGATGGGAGGGTTGAAAAATTGGTGTGCTGAGCATGTTGATGCACATTTTGGGGGATATTTGGGGAAAAGGAGTCGTCAGGATGTGGACGGAGCTAAGCGTTATGAAACTCTGTACTTTATACAGTGCTGCAGAAGAGGTCAGTGATATATAAATACACAATAATAATCTGGTAGGACATTGGACTATGACTATGGTACAATTAGATTGTAAGCTCCTCTGAGGACAGTCAGAAAAGGGGGACATATGAAAGAGGGGAATGCATAGGAAGGGGCGGGGTAAAGAGGTAGAGGCACAAGACAGAGAGCCCAGTGGGAGAGGAGAAATGGCAGGAAGGACTGCAGTTTGACAGGGACATGCTGTTATCATGCTGAAATCTGAAAAGAGGAAATGGTCATGGGGAAGACAACAGGGTGGAGGGGGGAGCTGGGAAAAGAGATAAGATTACCTGCAATCAAGCTAATCTAAATTGCCTGTCTAGAGCTTGCTCCTCTGCTCACTACACAAGTCAGTTATCAGCACCTGTATCACTGGTGTCTGCAACAGCAGGCTGCCCTGCATCATTGATTGATTACTCTGATCAGGATAAATAATCAATAGTCCAGGGCACTCTGGTGTTACAGAAGCCAATGTGAATGGCTACTAATGCCAGGCAACTGCTGAAGCACAAAACACATCCTGCCAACTCTCCCTGCTAATGTCCCAGCTGCAGCACATCAACCATTCTCTCTAATCACCCTGCTGCTTTGCACATTCATTCACTGCAGGCTGTGAGTAGAGAGCGAGGAGCTACATTGCCCACGGGACAGGAAGGGGGAGGGGTGCTACATCTAGTGCAGGAAGTAGTACAGTCCCCTGCACTGCCTGCTGCTATTTTCCCAAATGTTGCCCAAACAATGAGAACAAGTCCCCAGTGGAAGAAAACAGTGGCTGAGCACAACAGTGGCACCCCTAGCCATGTTTACACCCGGTGCTGTGAGCACCTGCAGCCCTGTGGTAGGTATGCCACAGGGCTTCGTCAGAGGATACCCAGTGAAAGAGCTGGGTGCTAAGGTGCAAATCACAAGTGCTTAAAGTTACATAAGATGCAGAGAATACAACAGTCCGTGTACAAATGTTGCAAGTTAACCAGAGTGTAGCAAATTCTTGATAAAGCTTGATTAACCACTTCACCCCAAAGCTGTTTTTACCCTAACGGACAAGAGCGATTTTCACCTTTCAGTGCGCATCCCTTTCATTTGCCAATAGCTTAATCACTACTAATCAATAAAATGATCTAAATCTTGTTTTTTTTTACTACCAATTAGGCTTTTTGGAGTTGATATTTGTATTCAGGAATCACTTTTTCTATGCATTTTAAAGGGAAAAACAAGGAAAAAATAAAAAAAATACACTATTTCTACAATTTCACCCCTATAGTTTTAATATAAACACTGCTACTGTATATAAAACCCACACATTGTATCTGCCTATTTGTCCTGTAAATTTTGTTAGAAATTTAGCTGCCTGTGAATTCCATAAGGAATTCAGCAGCGTTCGTAAGGGCCACCCTGCGAGCAGGAGGGGAGCAGCGCAGAGAAGAGGGAGAGCTGTGGGCACAGTGGGGAAGGGGGGACGTCTCCCCCCTCCTTCCCTCACCTTAGGGCTCTCCCTTCCTCGCTCTCCCCTCCAGAACTAAGTCTTGTGTGGTGGCTGGCAGCGTAGAACTTACCTCCGTCTCGTTCCAATCGCCGGAAGTTCTGGTGCCGCTGCTCTGGTCTAGACCAGACCAGACTAGCGGCAAATACATTAGACCATCCCACGCCTGCAACGAGACTGAGGTAAGTTCCGCCCTCTGCCAGCCACCGCACAACACTTAGTTCTGGAGGGGAGAGCAAGTGAGGGGGAGCTCCAAGGTGAGGGAAGGAGGGGGGAGACATCCCCCCTTCCCCTCTGTCCCCACAGCTCTCCCTCTTCTCTGCGCTGCTCCCCTCCTGCTGGGGGCACACCTGGCTACCTATTCTGGGGACATATACCCCTGCCTATATATACTGGGGACATATACCCCCGACTACATATACTGGGGACATATACCCCTGACTATATATACTGGGGACATATACCTCTGGCTTCATATACTGGGGACATATACCTCTGGCTACATATACTGAGCACATATACCCCTGCCTACATATACTGGGCACATATACCTCTGCCTACATATACTGGGCACATATACCTCTGGCTTCATATACTGGGGACATATACCTCTGGTTACATATACTGGGCACATATACCTCTGACTACATATACTGGGGACATATACCTCTGGCTACATATACTGGGCACATATACCCCTGACTACATATACTGGGCACATATACCCCTGACTTCGTATACTGGGCACATATACCCCTGACTTCATATACTGGGCACATACTGTATACCCCTGACTACACATACTGGGCACATATACCCCTGGCTACATATACTGGGCACATATACCTCTGGCTACATATACTGGGGACATATACCCCTGCCTACATATACTGGGCACATATACTCCTGGCTACCTGTTCTGGGGATATCTCTACCTCTGGCTACCTGTTCTGGGGACATCTATACCCCTGGCCACCTATTCTGGGGACACCTATAGACCTGGGGCTACCTATTTTTGGAGAACCACTGCTGTCAGATTAAGTGTATTTTGGGGAACTGCTGCCAGATTATGTGTATGTTGGGGGAATCGCTGCTGCCAGATTACATCTATTTTTAGGGAACCACTGCCATATTATCTGTATTTTGGAAGAACCTCAGCCAGATTACGTGGATTTTTGGTGAAATGCTGTAAGATTACATGTATTTTGGGGGAAAGGTGGGAAACACAATGGCAGAGCTCAAACTTCCCCGGCAGACCTTTTACAGCACTACTAAAATCATGCATATTTGGCCCCACCCATAACCACACCCACATTCTGTTGTGTGACCACGCCCATTTTTCGGCACGCCGCAGATTTTGACAGGAAAAACAAGCTTTTGTCAGTAAATATTTAGGTATTTGTCAGTAAAAAATAATGTGAAAGGTTGGCAACACTGGCTCGGGTCCATTTCAAGTTGTCAACCCTATTTCACAATAAGTCTCTACAAACCGGCCATCTGTAATGCTCTCCTATTGTTTATCACTTTCAAGACTCTTCTCCATCACACACAGGAAAACAGCTCAGCCTTGCCTGACAATCAGTGCATTTTGTGGTCCCATAATAGTTATTGGTCATTCTCCTCACCCACCGCACATCTCCAATAGCCAGGAAGTGGCTGTTGTACATTTCAAGTAGGAGACAGGTAACTCAATTTACTTCTTTCAAAGCCGCCCTTTATTGCTGGAAAATAATGCTACCTTTTCCTTTTCACTGGGGCTGCTGGAAGGGTTATATTTAGGCGGTAAATCATTTTTAACTGTTCTTTGTCAGGGAAAAAAGAATTGAATTTCCTGTATGATAAAAAGGATTTAGATGGAATGCAGGCTTGGCAGTTTATAAATCATGCAGCTCATATTCACACCATTCCCTGGTAAAACACACCGGCGCTTTGTCTGTTAGGATGACCTTAATACACAGTATGCAGAAGTGTACACAAAACCTCTGCATAATCAGCAACATAGATAATACATAAGGTATGGGATTATGTATAGTAGAAAAATGGAAGGAATCAACTTTCCCTCAGGGAGCAGTATAAATTATTTTGTGTATCCGCACGACGTGAGACAGACATATCAAACAGTATCATTTTAAAGTGACATAAACTCTTGCACAGGACAGAAGGAAAACCCAGAGAAATACACCCTGTATGTATTTAGAGAGATTAGCCTAATCCCCCCCCCTCATAAGTGACTAATCACAACTGTAATTTGATCTCTCAGCTGTGTCAGCTGTCTGCCTCAAGAGAGCAGAGCAGATAATTTGTAAACGCAGGATGTTAACAATACAGTATGTCTGCTTCCATGAAAGCAGGAAATAGACACACTGCAGATTTATCGCAGGATTTGTATCAGCTGTAACAAAGAATTTTTTTAAAGGTCATTCTGCTGTTGCTTATCTTTAGGAGTAGAAAGGAAGTTTTGAATTCATGTCCACTGTAACCCTCCCCCCCCCCCCCCTTTTCTAGGGACCAGGTGGGTGCTTAACTTGATTTGGCAGAACAGACAGAAATAGTATACAACATTTGAAGCGCTGGCTTTCTGGCACTGCCATCTTCAACCTCCCCTTCCCCATCCCGAAAAACAAAACAAAAAAAATAAACCAACAACCCACAGAAGAAACGTATATTTTTAACTGTGGATGGTATCAACATGCGGTTTTTACAGAAAGCGTGATTATGTCATTTATCAGAATCAGCATAGATTGCTCAGGTCTATAACAGGTGCACTTTCATTTCTTGCTGTAAGAAAGGTGTGTGTGTGTGCGTGTGTGTGTGCGTGTCTATGTGTGTGTGTGTGTGTGTGTGTGTGTGTGTGTGTGTGTGTCTGTGTGTCTGTGTGTGTCTGTGTGTGTGGTGTGTGTGGTGTGTGTGTGTGTGTGGTGTGTGTGTGTGTGTGTGTGTGTGTCTGTGTGTGTGTGTGGTGTGTGTGTGTGTGTCTGTGTGTGTCTGTGTGTGTGGTGTGTGTGTGTGTGTGTGTGTGTGTGTGTGTGTCTGTGTGTGTGGTGTGTGTGTGTGTCTGTGTGTGTTGTGTGTGTGTGTGTGTGTGTGCGTGTGTGTCTATGTGTGTCTGTGTGTGTGTGTGTGTGTGTGTGTGTCTGTGTGTGTCTGTGTGTGTGTGTGTGGTGTGTGTGTGTGTGTGTCTGTGTGTGTGTGTGTGTGTGTGTCTGTGTGTGTGGTGTGTGTGTGTGTGTGTGTGACGTGTGTGTGTGTGTGTGTGTCTGTGTGTCTGTGTGTCTGTGTGTGTGGTGTGTGTGTGTGTGTGTGTGTGTGTGTGTGTGACATGTCTGCGTGTGTGTGTGTGTGTGTGTGTGTGTGTGTGTGCGTGACGTGTGTGTGTGTGTGTGCGCGCGACGTGTGCGGTGTGACGTGTGTGTGTGCGAGTGTGTGACGTGTGTGTGTGCACGACGTGTGCGGTGTGACAAGTGTGCGAGTGCATGATGTGTGTGTGTGCGAGTGCGAGACGTATCTGTGTGTGTGCGTGCGCGACGTGTCTGTGTGTGTGCGCGTGTGTGTGTACGCGACGTGTCTGTTTGTGTGTGTGCGCGACATGTCTGTGTGTGTGTGTGCGCGCGACGTGTGTGTGTGTGTGTGTGTGTGAGACATGTCTGTGTGTGTGCGCGCAACGTGTAGGAGGTACTGTAAAAGGAAGCACTAAATTGTAAGCCACCTTCACAGAATGAAAAACATCCCCAAAAAAGGCAGCAATGAACCACAAGAACTGGATACAAAATAATAATCTCCCTCTAGGCAGGAATGACTGCAGAACTGTGCGAGAGTGACGCCAAAACCAGTGTGTAGCAGCTGCCAGCATTCCTATGTGCAATCCTCTGCCACCTACACCAAGGTACACTAGCTCTGAAAGAGAGGAGAATATAGGCTTCAAGTCTTTAAGCCTTACCACACTAGCTAAAGCAGAAAACAGCTGATTTTACCATCACATTCAGTTCACTAAGGCATGAAAAACTGAAAGTACTCACAGATTGGACCAGTTGGTAAAGCCAAGTGAGATGTATGGTATTTATCTCCAGGCTGGATATATGTTATGCAATGTTATATTTCCTTAATTTGCAAATTAACTGGTTCTGGATCCTTGCCACGCATGTCTACACCATTGGAAACTTCACTTGCGGATCAGGGGTGTAGATGTTTGCACTCAGCGTGCCCTTATTGCTGTCCGACCGCTCCATGATCAATGAATGGGAACATGTATTCCCAAAGGCAATCAAATTGCCCATATTGAATGATCACCAGCATCAGCAAGATGCCTGTGGTTATTCACAAAAAAACAAAACAAAAAAACGCATACACAATGCTTCCTGTGTACTGTTCAGTACACGGGCAGCAGTGTGGGAACATCTAGTGAACAAAAAGAAAGAATAAATGTTACATAAAGAAAAATAAATAAAAAATAAATTCCACCTTAGTTATTGCCTCTTCCACCCCCCTCCCCCATAGTAACCAAAATACAAACACTAGTCAAAAAAATAAAAAAATAAAAAAAGTGACAATATTACTTTAGGGAAGGGGTAGGGAACCTTGGCTCTCCAGCTTTTAAGGAACTACAAGTCCCCACCATGCATTGCAGGAGTCTTGACAGCCACTGTCATGATTAATAAAGGCATATGCATGCTGGGATTTGTAGTTTTATCACGGCTGGAGAGCCAAGGTTCCCTACCACTGCCTTAGGGACTTAGCTTTTTTTTAATTATGTATGCCATGCATGCCATATTACTGTCATTTTTGCAAATAAGGGCTTGTAATTAGTGATATAGTATAACAAAAACCGGGAAAAAAATACACCTTTATTTCTAAATAAAATACTGAGGCAGATTCATTATGTTTAACGTGATGAAGCGGCGCAAGTTAAATTGTCTTTCACATGATAATGAAAGTAACGCAGCTTAATGATAGCGTGGACACTCTGCCATCGTAGCGTGCGCTCCTTAGAAACGGCCAATACATTGCTGCACGATAGTGATGTGGCCACTACTACGTTAATAATTTAATTGTAATAAGTAGCGATAAGGTTATTGGCGAACGAATGGAAGGAGTGTGAAAGTTGCAGTGGTTTTTAAGGGGTAATAACCTGTGGTAGGGAAGTGGTTTTAAGATGGTTAATAAGATACTAATGGTTTTGAGCTGATATCAATTTTATGTTAAGGGTCTATTTCCACTAACGTTGCATTCCATGTGCTTTTTTCTGTATGCCGATTTCTGTGTTTTTCCAGCAAGTGTTAATGCAGAAATCCATATGCGGCTATCAATCACTGTATGGGAAACTGATGTGTGCTGCCGAAATGTGAAGCATGCCATCCATTTTTTTTTATTTATTTATTTATTTTTTTTGCATCTCACCACAACTGCAAATTCACATTCAATGGAAATGACTCCTTTGACATGCATTGGTTCCAGTTTTAAATCAAATTCCCACCCAGTGGAAACATGCCCTAATTTTATGGAGTTTTGGGCTTGCACTTTATCACATCTTTCATCCATTTTCCTGCACTGCAATAATCCATCAAATAATACAATATTACATGATTCCTTAAAATACTGAATTAAATACTCCAGGAGGTGAAAACCTTAGTGAATTGTTATGCTTTTTTGGGGGGTAAATTACCAAACTATTACCACGTGTGAAAATCGTGTGAAAAAACGTGTGATTTGAAAGTAAAAAAGTCTAAAATACAGCATGCAGTGAGTTACTGTAAACAACATTTTTACTGAACATGCCTTAGTGAACTGAAGCCATTATTTGGGCACTACAGTAACCTATGGCTCCTGACCACCCCTCTGTTGGAGGGACATCACCCATCTTGGGTCCTGAATCCCTCTGCTTGTCCTTCCTCTTCAGATGCCTGTTTTTTCGGCTATGGTACAAGTAACATTCATGTCAAACACAAAGAACAATTGACAGGTGTTTATTGTCATTTATTTAGGTCCTCGTTGGACATTTTTTGAATAGCATACAATCAATTTTTTTTCTAGAAATTGCTGCAGTGTAAGGTCCATTGTGTCTGGGCAGAGGCGGAATGCAGAGACTCGGGCTTCCGTTCCGACTTCTGGGTCTCGGCAAGCCGCTGACGTCAGTGGAACGCAAGGGGCTTCTCAGATCTCATTGGAAAGGCGGAGGATGTTTTCCCAGTACGCGCTTCGTAGGTGTAAGCAGTAACTCTGACGTTCATGTGTGCGTGTCAGCTGACACGCTGGATTGCTATTGGTTTGTTTTTAATTCTGCTTTTGTTGATTGGTTAGTTCTGTATTTAAACCTGGTGAGCGCCCCCAGTCATCGCCAGTGATAGCATTACCTTTGGCTTGTTGCTGGGTAGCTCTCACTGTTATATTGGAATCCTGTTGCCAGCTATTGCCTTGTATCTTGACCATTTTAATCTCTGCTGGATTCCTGTTGCCAACTTTGCCTTGTACCTCGACTACGCTTTGCCGCCTGGATTGACTACACCATCCTCTGAAAAATTCCTATCTGGACTCCCTCGCTGTCACCAGGAACTCCTGGCACTTCTGCCACTTGAATCGTCTGGATATCCTCATCCACTAGGCCTCAGGTGACTATCTTGTATATTTATATCCACTGTGCCCATTTTGCATTTCCAAGAATCACCAGGTTCTGTCTGGTGAATTAATGATCTGTAGGCTACATCTACCTGCAGGGTGTATTGTAGTATTGTGTCAGGCAGGAGTTTGCGCAGGTGTTACGGGCATACAGTCTGAACTGTGGTTATTCACCAGACAAGCCTGACATGCAGTTTGTGAAATGCTAGGGGAATGTCAACTAAAGAGAATCTTTGTGATGTTTCACTATAAATGCCTCTTGTATGAATACACAATTGACAAATGTTTTGTTTTTTAAGTATTTAGCAGGTATTTTTTTAGCATTTGGCAAGGACCCCTAATATAATCCAATTGCTGCCCAAATAGGGGGGGATGGGTCAGGCAATGTTTTCTAGACCCACAGCCAGGGAAAATCGCCCCCAGTGTGAATATCCTCATGAAAATATTTGTGGATTACACTGTAGGTACAGATCACCTGATCTTTTTCACTCCTTCATTCTGCTAAAAGGTTTACTCTTTGTGGCCTGCAGGGCTGCTACATTATATTGCTGCTAACCCCCCACCCCACTCCAAGCTAAAAACAGTGTATTTGTTTCTGCAGCTGAGCTGTTGGCTTTTACATTTTTTTCCCTAGTGCCACACTGTAACTGTGTGCCAGAACAGCTTTGTCACTGTCAAGGTGATGAGGTCTTTTCAGAGCAGCTGAAGTGCTTGCCACTTACACCTACTGATAGAATCTCCAGCCAATCCCCAGCCAGCCAGCATTGCTCCCAACTGTCCCTCTTTGGGAACCAAATCCTTCTATCCCTCTTTCTTCCTTATTTGTCCCTCTTTCAGGACTGATGTACAGATGAAAATATATCTATCTTTCTAATGAGAAATGTGTTAAATAGACTAAATTTTAATTCTATGATTTGAATTGATGTGTTTCTTATTTTTAAATGTTAAAATGAAGGAGAACTAATGATGATAGAGAGGACCAGTGTGGTCTGAAATGGTAAAACTTCAGCTGCTGAAATCTTTCTGGTATCAGTGACTAGGGGTGTGAGAGGGGCGGGACTTAATGTGTCCCTCTTTCTTTTATTGAAAAGTTGGGAGGTATGTGATCGGATATTTCTTCCAACTTCTAAGGGGTTAGTCCATCAGCTTATGTTAAAGGAGCATTATAGCAAAATTAGCAAAATAAAATAAAAATGACCATGCTGTGCAGTAGGGTTTATCAATTTTATTACAAATCATTTCTTCTAGCATTCAAATTCTATGTAAATGCAGCTTGAACTTAGCAAGAGCTTTTCAAGTCACAAAGTGCTCAGAAAAGCGCTCCTAGTGGGTTCCAGGCCTAAGAAGCAGAGATCTGGTTTTAGTGAGCTCCCACGTAAGCAACTGTGTAACTGCTGCCTCTTGCTGAAAGCTAGCACAGGACCACAGCATGATACTCACAGGCACAACCACTGACATACATTGCATCAAAGTGTACTGGGCATGTAACCCAACAGTTAGAAAGTGGTCATACAACTGTCTGATAATGACTCTAAACCTTCGGGCGGGGTGGGGGTGGGGATGGGGGTGCACTCGACGGGGGGGAGGGGGGGGGGCACTCGACATCAGGGAACTGTATGGGGTAGGGGGGCATTAAAAATTAGGCAAGTAGTTGGCCACAACACAGAGGTTGGCCCCTGACTTGGTCTCAGTTTTCAATTTCGGCCCACTTTGTTTTTGAGTTCGACACCCCTGCTCTAATTACAGAGCTACCTTTAAGCCCCAATAATTCTGAGATTTTGTATTATCTGAATCCAAAAAAAACAAAGTAAAGCCAGCTCATAATGGGACATGAAAGGAAACAGAGAGCGTTTAATCTGGGATATCAATCTTTGCGTTGTGTGACCTTTTAAGAGGCCTTTTATCCCCTTTAATAAAGTTTATGGTTGGCTTAAATTCCACTCAGTTATGACATCTTCTGTGGGTGAGAATCCATCGATCTTCTGGCGGCTGTCACAGTTATGATTGATCACAGCTACGCCCTCTGCTGACTGTCTACACAACCGCGCGGTGGGTGGACGTAATGAAACCGAAACACGTAACTTGTTTATCTTCCCTTCAGGTGGACGTGGACATTTGAGGCTCATTATATTTTTACTGTGATTGATAGATTTCAAATTTTCGATGCCTGAGGCCAGTTGGCTCTCTAATGATCTGTTTAATTAGAATATGTTTATTTTCTTCAGATGACTTAGGCCCCTTATCCATTGAAAGTCATGATGCAATCTCTATTTCCTCTTTCTTATTTTACACAGTGCATGTGTCAATGCAATTATAACACGTTTCTGATGTTTATACTGCACGACTGCCTTCAGAATTTCAAGGGGAAAAAAAAGATTCACCAAAATCGCATCGACACAGACAAAATTCTAGATGGATTTGCCTAAAAATCTAATTGCACCAGTGGAAAAGGGCATTTACCATGTGAATTGTGGTACCCATGTGAACCAAAAATTTGGATGGAAACACTGCCAGTGTAAAAGCGGCCTTAAAGGACTTTTGAGGCGACTCCGAGAACCAAGGTGGATCGGAGCTGTGGGGAGGGACAGAAATGGCTTACAGGGGCTGGAGGAAGCCCCAGGTGAGTAACAAATAGATTACAGTAGTCGCTTCCAAACTGCATGAGGACCACAGGCTTACACCTCCCTAGTGACCAGGCCATTTTTTACAATTCAGCACACTGCAGCATTAACAGTTCGCTTCACGGCCACACAACTTAGCACACAAATGAATCTTGACTCCTTTTCTTGCCACCAACAGAGCTTTCTGTTGATGGCATCTGATTGCTGCTGCAATTTTTTTTATACATTTTATTGTTATGTTTTTTTAATTCAATTATGCTATTTAATTTTTAATTTTCATTCATCCCCCTTCTCCCTCCCTCCGAGATCCAGCCCCTATGATCACCTCTTATAAGCATCAGCCTATGAGAGGGATCAGATTGTGAGCCTCTCCTGGGGACAGCTCAGTGACAGAGCTGTCCTCGTACAGTGCTGCACTAGATTGCAGCGCTGTACAATTAATTGTGGTGTTTTGTTTATTTTCTATTTCCAGCCTGCCAGCTCCGATCACGGCTGGCAGGCTGTTTATGGAGCGGAGTTCCGTAACTCAGTGGGGATGTGTGATCCCCGCTAATCGCCGACCCCAGAACTTGATGCCAAACAGTGTTAAGCGGTCCTGAGGGATCCACGTTGCAGCCGACAATTGGCGTTAGGCGGTCACACAGTGGTTAAAAAAGAACTAGAGTCTTTTAATGATTTTAGACATAAATATCAATTTAAAGGAAACCTGAAGTGAGAGTGATATAGGGGATGATATCCTTAACAGCGATAATATTACTGTGCACACACAGCAGCAAACACAGGATCTGTGTGAGAGAAGGGAGAGGTTAGGTCACAGTCCAATATCGACACATACTACTAATATTTCTCTATATGAATTAAATAGTACAATACTGGTGAATTTTCCGATACTCTACTACCAGCTACTCTACTACCAGCTATTTTCTGCACCCTTTTTAGTGATCATGTTTCCTGCACAGCCCACATGAAGATTAGCTAGCAGCGCTTTCAAATGTTTGCTAATTCCCTACCTAGCTCATGATTCTACCTAACATTTGACTCCATGGCCCATGTGCAATTCACTTTTTCACCTGAGTTTTCTCCTAGGTGATATTTTCACAACTTGAAAATAAAATACCTTTTACACCATCAAGCAAACAAATACTCAAAATTATTTTGACAGTACTTTTTCGCCTACTTTTTGGTACTTTTTCCATTGTAAAGTGTTAAAAAGTTGAAAAGTTATCTCCTAAAAGAAAACTCAGGTGAAAAAGTGAATTGCATGTGGGCCCCAGAGTTCAGGTTCACTTGAGATAGAAGCACCCCATCAGTTTCAGGTGATAATAGGCATGATACTTTCATCTACAGGTGGCAATCCAACAAGCACTTAAACCAGAGCCGGGACAAGGTCCACCAGCACCCAAGACTGAGACACCAAAGTGCGCCCCTCTATCCCTCCCACCCCAGCCGTCACACACTGATTGCTATAAGAGTAAGAGGTTCCCCAGGGCCCCCAACCCCCCAACACCTTAATCTCTAGTTATCTGGCTTGCAGTCACTGCTATGTGTCCCCTTTTCTTATTTATCTCTGCTTCAAACACAATAGGGGAATGATAGCAGAGTTATTTGTGTGTCCCCTCCTACACTGCGCCCTGAGGCTGGAGCCTGTCTTGCCTCTACCTCGGTACAGCCCTGCTTACACCTGGCTTATCATCAGCATGATGGAGAAGAGTGGTCAGTACATGCAGATAGGAACCCGGTATAACACAGATTTTATTGCTGGATAAAAGGTATGTACAGGCAGTTCAAGGATAGGCACATACTTCAAGAGGGTCCTAATCCACTTAGGACCCTCCCTGGCTGATAACGCTTCCCATTGGTAGTGGTACTCTGGCCCCTCAACTCGACTCTGCAGCTTTATTGCCCGCGCCTGTCCCGACTAGTTTCGGCTATTGCCGTCTTCAGGGGATAAAAACGCGTTATCAGCCAGGAAGGGTCCTAAGTGGATTAGGACCCTCTTGAAGTAAGTGCCTATCCTCGAACTACCTGTACATACCTTTTATCCAGCAATAAAATCTTTGTATATTCCACTAAAAGCCTCCCTGTCTGCTCTATCTGTCTGCTCTATCTGCACTCTGAGTGCATACAGGTGGAGGAGTGGAGGAGTCTACTATCCATATAGAAGAGCACGTCTGCGCTGTGTTTACTTTACATATTTGACTACCTGGATGTAAGGATTCGTCCTCACACAGCAGCACTGCACTCTGTTAGTGTTGGGACGCCACGGTTACCATATTGAAAAATTACCCGGTATAACAAATTAGACCTCTTTACTGAAGAAAACATGCAGAGATAGATCATACACCACCATCAGGAAATGCAGCTTACTTAGAACAAAGAGGAATATTTTCACAACTTGTAAATAAATTGCCTTTTACGCAACCAGCAAGCAAACAAATACTACAAATCATTTTGACAGGACTTTTTCACCTACTTTTTGGGACTTTTTCTATTGCAAAGTGATAAAAAGTTAATTTAAATCGAAAATGAAAAATTATCTCCTAGGAGAAAACTCAGGAGAAAACGTGAATTGCATATGGCCCATGTCTTATAAACAGGATTTTAGCTAAGGAAGCTTTACTTGGCACTATTGTGAAAAACTGTAAAATTGTAAATTATATACATATAAAACATACATATTTCTCATAGTAAAATCCACTAAGAATGATTTTTTTGTTTCCTATGTTGCTGTCACTTACGGTAGGTAGTACAAATCTGACAGTTTTTGGACAAGTCCATCAAGCATAGGAGGTTTTCTGGTCTTTAGACTGAAGGCTCCACCTACTGTATATTATATGTTTATTGGTAAAAATAAATATTGAAAGCAAATAACTAAAACATCATTTTAAACAATCTTGAGAAGAGGTACGGAAAGGATCATTTACATCTTGTCTGTGCATTAAGATACATGTTTCCTCGCTTCAGTATCAGAAACACTTCCTATATCTATATATTGCTGTATTGGTATGTAAACCCATCCTGCTAGTGAAGCTTAGTCTAGGCTGTTCCCCTATGCCCCCCTCCCAAGCAGTGAGACCAGGTATTTATTGTACTGCCTTTGTACTTGCACAGGACAGAAGGAAAACAGAGAAATACACCCTGTATGTATTTAGAGAATTTAGCCTGTCTATTTCCCCCTCATCTGTGACTAATTACAACTGTAATTTAATCGCTCAGCTGTGTCAGCACAGGAATATCCACAGCCTTAGCAGAGCAGCTAAGTTGTATGCATGGATGTTAACCCTATGTCTGCTTCCATGAAAGCAGGAAGTAGGTATACTGCAGATTTTTTTTGAAGGATTTCTATCAATTGTACCAAATAAATGTTTTTCTTTAAAGGTTATTATGCTGTTATGCTGTTTATCTTTTAGAGCAGTAATGTAAGAGTGAACAGAGGCGCCAGCAGGATAAAAGGTTCTAAAAGGCTTAAAATCCCTCAGGAGGTGGTGGTGGACTCGTCTTCCCGAAGCAGACAAGGTACAGAGGCGCTATTCGTGACCTTGAGACTATACTGTGTACTCCTATCTGTTTATTGCCTGAGGAAGCAGGAACATACCCGTGAAACGCGTTGCACTGTTTGTTTTGGAGTATATTAATAAACCTGTTGTCATAAAACTGACGGTATCTTGTCTGCTTCGGGGAGGCGAGTCCACCACCACTTCCTGAGGTATTTTAAGCCTTTTAGAAGCTTTTATCCTGCTGGCGCCTCTGTTCACTCTTACATTATTAATATCCACCCCTGATGGAGGGGTTGGTCCCCATTTTTTCCTTATCTACAGAGAGCGACTTTTAATCCTGAGTGAGGACAGGTGTAATCTCCTCACCTGCCTATACAGTGGTTACCTAGGCGGTAACCCACGTTTGTGAGTATATACATTATATACTTTTCATTTCCAACCCCTTGTTTTGCATACTACACTATATTGGGCTCTCGGTATTTCTTTTATCTTTATCTTTTAGAGTAGGTCTGAGATCAGGTCCGCTTTAACAAATGCTATCCTTTTTCCCCAAATGTATTGCATTACTTTAATGATATTATATAATGTTAAACTGATGGAGGTTTAGTGCATACAGCAGCCTGAAATCCATGGAAGGCAATGCCCAGGCATAGCACACAAACAATGCACACAATGCTTGGCAGCCCTGGCTTTGGTAAGCTTCTTAGCGGACTCCATTTAATTAACATTAAGTTGTAATACGATTAGATTTTCTCCATAATCCTTACATTACCTACATATACTATTACTTTACTTGCTGTGATCTGCTGTTGAGTTGTGAAGTGAGAGGGTGACTGCTGGGGCCAAAATGAATATTGTAGGATTTAGTTACAAGTGCCCCGATGCCGCGGTATTAGCTGCCCCTTCCTTGTCACTCATAGTACAGACCAGTCTAGCTGATATCTGCACACAGTTCTTAAAGAGAGGCCGAGGTTGGCGCAAAAAAAAGAAAAAAAAAGTAGGCAACCTGATCCGCGGGGCTGAGCGGATCAGATAGCCGCAAAAACCACCACTCCCGCCGCTCCTGTGGGCCAAAATGGCCCACTTTCACTTTTGTGACCTATAGGTCACGATGCTGCTCTGAGAGACTGTGTGTCTCTCAAAGCGTGCAGAGGGAGGGAGGAGAGCGGAAAGGAGGCGCGGCCGCAGGAGAGGGTGCTGCCCAATGGCAGCTCAGGAAACCCTGCAGGAATGCCCCTGGTGGGTGTTTTGAACAGGGAATCCCTCTCCGTGTTTACATCTGAGTTAGCGGCAAATCTTGTCCCTAAACTCGGGGGGCTATAGCTTGCTGGTGGAGGGGGGGGGGGGGCAGAGAGTGGCGGTTGGGGGACACATAGCCATGTCATTAAGCGGACAACATGCCTCTGTGTCCCATCTGCCCCCCCCCCCCCAAAGATCCACCTCAAGTTCTCTTTAAAGGTACCAGGGGTTAAGGTTTATGATATGAATCCACTTCTATATTCTAAAAGAAAATGTTGGTTACCTTATAAACGTTTTTCTCTGCCCAATCCAGCCAGGTGAAAAGTGTAGAAATTTGACCATAGAATCTGCAGCTCTGCTCAGTCTGTCTGCTTACTTCCTGCTCACACCCTCCCTTCTGATGAGTCGTGCTGTTTGCTCTCTGAACTCAGAGACAAGACAGTTGCTTTATGTGTATATGGAGCTGACTAGTAGGCCCTCTTAATGCCTGGTATACACAATTAGATTTTTAGGCAGATTTACTGCCAGATCAAATATTTCCAACATGTCTGATATGATTTCTGATCGATTTTCCATGTAGGTGAACAGAAAATCGATTGTAAAATCGGTTGGAAATCAGATCGGACATGTTGGAAACATGGGCGTAACAATAGGGGCTGCAGCCCATGCGCCCGCGGGGGGGGGCACACTAAACAGGAAGTCGTGGCAGACACTAGAGAGCGAAGCGTCCGTGCTGGAGCGCACGGATGGTGTGTAGCCCGCCGCACACATATGGTTATTGAAGCTGGAGGGTTGCGCACAGGGAAGAGCCCGAGGTAAGGGAGGGGGAGGACCGTCCCCCCCTTCCCGCCAAGTGTGGCCATAGCTTTCCCCTCATGCTGCGACCCCTCCAGCCCCCCAAAAAGGCCTTGAGCGGGTCCGGAGGGGGACGGGGGGCCCGGTGGGTCTTAGTTACGCCCCTGGTTGGAAATAATTGATTTGACATCTACTTTAAACGTCCAGTGCAACCTTTACTTTAAGGATGACTTTTGGATGGAGTTCAGCGCTGTTCTTCAACAAGAACCTAGAGAGAAATGTCATAAGTACTTAATGTTTTGTTAGGCAGACAGCAGCATTAATGTAACATCCTGTGAGTGTGTGTTGGGGTGGGGGGGTGGGGGGGGGGGCGAGCGCAGTAAAAACACAGCAGGAGATTAGGGCGCAGCAGGCGCCACCGTAGGACGTATTAGGAATTACTGCTATAACAGCGCACATCGAATGATTTGGGCGCCGTCAGAAGACGAAACCCGAATTACTATAACAACACTGTAATTCGGCCGCCAGCAATAGCTGGAAGCCAAATTACACCTTACCCCCACTATCCCATGGCAGCCTGGAGGGGGAATTGTAATTAACTCCGCCGGGAGTTGTGCAAGAGCAGGGTTAGCCTTTTATCGGCTTTACTCTGTGCCCAAATCTCCCGGCGGCCGATTCATATGTACTCGGCTGGTGCAAACAGTTGACAATTATTTCTGTACCCCTCCCATCCATGCTGCTTCTCACTTAAATTTTGATAATGCTATTTATTTTTATTTATTTCACATCACAAATAAGTCTGAGAATTCTATAAACATAAAATAACATACAAGGGGTATCGTAAAGTTTGAATTATAACCTGGAAAGTATTATATAGTATATTGATGACATTTTGTCAGTGTCACCATTGCATGATAAGGATCCTGCATTTGAAGCAGGGCCGGGCCGAGGCATAGGCTGGAGAGGCTCCAGCCTCAGGGCGCAGTGTAGGAGGGGGCGCACAATTCATTCAGCTGTCATTCCTAATTGTGTTTGAAGCAGAAAGAAATAAGAAAAGGGGATACATAGCAGTGACTGCAAGCCAGATAACTAGATATTAACCACCCTGGCGTTCTGATTAAATCGCCAGGGTGGCTGCGGGAGGGTTTTTTTTAAATAAAAAAAAAACTATTTCATGCAGCCAACTGAAAGTTGGCTGCATGAAAGCCCACTAGAGGGCGCTCCGGAGGCGATCTTCCGATCGCCTCCGGCGCCCAGAATAAACAAGGAAGGCCGCAATGAGCGGCCTTCCTTGTTTTGCTTATATCGTCGCCATAGCGACGAGCGGAGTGACGTCATCGACGTCAGCCGACGTCCTGACGTCAGCCGCCTCCGATCCAGCCCTTAGCGCTGGCCGGAACTTTTTGTTCCGGCTACGCTGGGCTCAGGCGGCTAGGGGGGCCCTCTTTCGCCGCTGCTCGCGGCGAATCGCCGCCGCTCGGCGATCAGGCAGCACACGCGGCTGGCAAAGTGCCGGCTGCGTGTGCTGCTTTTTATTTCGTTAAAATCGGCCCAGCAGGGCCTGAGCGGCAGCCGCTGGCGGTGTTGGACGAGCTGAGCTCGTCCAGACCGCTCAGCTGGTTAAGCTGTTGGGGAGGTTGTGGGCCCTGTGGCGCCTCTTAGTCTAATAGCAATCAGTGAGTGACAGCTGGGGTGGGAGGAATGGAGGGGCGCACTTTGGTGTCTCAGCCTTGGGTGCTGCAGGACCTTGTCCCGGCTCTGATTTGAAGGGTTATAATACTCAGCCAAAAAAAAATCCTCTTCATCCTGTTCCAACTGCAACAACATCTGTCTTGAAAGGTTGTGCCGTGTTTGTTTGTTTGTTTGTTAGCAAACGTGGCACCTAGCGTGCAGACACCTTAGACATATGCTGTTTGCCATGGATCATTTTCTACATACTACCATAACTGAGGACAGTTTCATCCACTGTCATTTGAATGGTTGTTCATCTGCCTCCCATTTTCGTCACTGTGGCACAATGTCTGTCAATGATGGTCTTCTAGGTCTTAGATCGTCTGTAAGGGACATGTGACCACTTTGGAAATTCCTTTTCCACCGCACAATAGTGTCAGAAGATGGGCAATTGTTTCCATGTGATCATGTCATCTTAAAATTGCCAGTCACAATTACTCTTCAAATGATGCTAAATACACTTCGGGAATGTTATCACGCTGCGAGCCTCAACCTTTTCCATCTCACACTTTAGTCACTCTCAGTACAATCTATAAAATAAATTAGGGCTACAATGAGCTGATTTTCTCAACATCATGCACTTAAGGAGCAATGATGACACTGACAAAAGTTCATCTACCGCATTTTTCAGACTATAAGACGCTCCCGACCATAAGACACACCTGAGGACAAAAACCAGGGAAAAAAATGTATACTAAACCTGGTGCATCCATGGTGAAGGGGCATCTTGTGGATTATGCCCCCTTTGTACCTCATGCCCCCTTGAACTTCTTGTTCCCTGTGTCCCTCCTTGTGTCCTCCTGTGTCTGCCTCTATGCCCCTTTGTGTCCCCCTGTGTCCTCCTCTGCATGGGCACAGTACACGGAGTCCCTGACATTACAGCGGTTGGAAGTTTGTATTGGCAGGCGTTCACAAGTCAGGAACTCCCTGCATTTGGACTATAAGATGCAGTGGCTTTTTCCTCCACTTTTGGGGGAGAAAAAGTGAGTCTTAAGCTGGCCACTAACAGTCCAATTTCTAGCAAAAAAATCGTTTGAGCGATTAGAAATTCTGATCGGATGGAAAATCATTCACTACACCATCAACTAACCAATCTTTGCTTCCTATCTATCACGACCACCAAGAAAATCCAAATTTTCGTTCGATGAAAATTCATTCGGGCGACATTTTTTTCACTCGTTCATAATCGATTGTGTCCACCAATGGAGATTATTTACAACGAATCCGATCAGAATTCCTGATCGCTCAAACGATTTTTTGCTAGAAGTTGGACCGTTAGTGGCCAGCTTTATAGTCCAAAAAATACAGTATATTCCATAATAATTTCTGAGTGATAATTAAAGCTTTATGATACCCTCTCGTATATAAGTCATCGATGGATGTGAGAGAGCCTCCTATACCACATGCCATTTTCAGATCTGCTTTGCTAAGAATTTTGAGCCGTTAATTATTGGAACGAAACATGGCCTTCCTCCTCACCGCATCTCCCAAGTGAAACAAATGGGAGATTTTCTGGATGTTGAGAACATATAGGGGGCTTTTACTGCCTGCATAATTTCTCCATTGCCGTTACTTGAAGAATGAAAATATTTTGATTAGAGAAATCTCCATTTTATTTTCATCTTAATCATATAGGCCCCGTGGCAATTTTCCATTTTTAAAAAGCATGGCCTTTAAATAATTTAATATCATATATTTTACCCAGCTTGAAGTAATTTTACACTAAAATCACAGATCCCAGAGGTAAGAGAGAGAGAAAAGATTATATTGGAAACATAAATTACTCTTCCTCATAATCAGTATAGCGTTTATTGTATGGTGTTTTCAATCTATAATTATTAGGTTAAGTTCTAAACATTAATTAGAAAAAAAAGTATTTATTTAAACAGGTAAGTATGAAAAACTATGCATGAATATTTCATATGTTGCATGCTGTCCAGCAGGTGGCGTGTTCAACTAACAGGGGAGCAGGCCTTTACAAGTCTTTGAATGATATTTACCACATTGAAAGTAAATAACGCTGCAGGCTTCAAAGGAGAACAGATTTGTGTTTTTAAAAGTGGTGATTGGTAAATCACTACCTTTTTTGGTGAAGACTTCATCCAACAATCTCGATCCTTGCCACAATAGTAGTATAGAGGGTGCTATTGTGGCCAGAAATGCGAAGAATCACTCGCGTTCCCAGCCTGTCGGCGCCTGTCGCCGAAACCGGAAGTAGCCGCTGGCAGGAAAAGGAGGATCGGAGCGAGGCTGCGAGGGCACCGGACAGCTGCAGGGAGCTGAGGGAAGACCCAGGTGAGTAAAACTTTTTTTTTTTTTGTGTGTGACTTAAGTGACCCTTAACTCAAAGTTTGCTTTCTGGGGGTAACTCTGGACTCATATTACACATATTAACTACCTCCTGCTACTTCCATCTCAAAAACATTTCCAGAATCCGTCCCTTCCTCTCACAAGAAGCAACCAAAATGCTTGTGCATGCTCTAATCACATCCTGTCTTGACTACTACTCTGTGGTCTACTAAAAAAGAGACTTTCACCTCTCCAGTCCCTACAGAACTCTGCTGCCTCATCCTCATCCTCTCCTCTGAGGCTACCTGTTATCTCAAGGATCCAGTAAACTCTTCACCCTATCATACAAAGCTCTTTATAAGTTGTCACCTTTTTAAATGTCCTCACTAATCTACAGATACCATCCCACTCGGAACTTTCACTCTTCCGAGGAGGAAACCCTATGATCCTCTAGCATTATAATAATACAATCATTTGTATAGCGCTTTTCTCCTGTCTTACTCCAAGCGCTCAAGAGCTGAAGACACTGGGACGTGCCTAACCAGAATCGGAATCATTTCTTTCGCCAAGTACAACAGGGTTGTACCTGGAATTATTTTTGCTAAATACAGAGTCGGTACACTGTCCAGCCACCCTGTACACTATCCAGCCACCTTAGACTCCTCTTCTCACTCTCGCATCCAGGCCTTTTCACTTGCCTCCTCTCTCCTTTGGAACGCTCTCATACAGCCTGCTCATCCTGCTCTGAGCCTGGAAACTTTCAAACGTACTCTCAAAACACAACTGTTCAGACAAGCCTATACTTTGCTCAGGCCCGGATTTACATCACAGGAGCCTATAGGCACAGATGTCCTGGTACCCTAGACTCCACCCTCCATGAGCCTACAAACCCTTGCCGAACCGCAATGCAAGTGCGCTGGCTGTCACTTCTCACTTACGTGTCATAGCTACAGGTGTCCCTTAGCATTAGGTAGCCAGAGATACCCTCGATATTAAGTAGCTAGTGGTGCCCCAACTGAAGGGAGATCTTGTCAGTGGAATGCCGAGAGCTGGGTGAGTACCTTCTCATTTACTCTCTGCTTGGGACTCTGCATAGGTAAGGAGGGAGGGAGGCACTAGAGGAGTGAGCCGCCTTTCCATCATCGGGGGCCTGTAGGCACGAGCCTACAGTGCCTTATGGTTAATCCAGCCCTGACTTTGCTATAGGTAGCATTGGTGGCTAACTGCTTCAGCCGCTAACCCATGTGTCTCCTTCCCTAGTGTCTCCACCCCACCACCCTTTAGATTGTTAGCTCGCAGGGACCGCCTCCTCGTGTTTCTTATTCTGCTGTAATTTATCATTTGAACAGGTACCAGTATTGGTGATGTCTCAAACCATCAACTATGTACTACTGGTATGTATTTGTATTGCTAGATGTCCTGATTGTACAGAGTTTTGAATGTCTCATGTATCTATGCTCCCCACTCTTTGTTTTGTACCATGTATAGCGCTACAGAAGATGTTGGCACTATATAAATAATAATAATAATGGGGAGGCTGCCTGGCAACCGTTTGTGCTCAGTGCTAGCTAGTGCCCAGCCAGTGGATGGCAGCAGCTGACAGGTGGTGAAATCACTGCCTTCAGCTTCTCGTGGGAAAAAGGGCCTAATTGCTTTAGTAGTTAGTCAACTCACTAAGGGCTTGATTCACTAAAGGGTGTCAAGTGTTAGCACGGCAGTAAAAAGCCGCTTTGCACGTGCAAACTACTTAGCACCCAAGTTTGCACGTGCAACGCCTTAACACTCGAGTTTGCACGTGCAAAGCCTTTACACGTGATAACTAAGTTATCATGTTTTGTGAATCAAGCCCATTGATTTCAAGGCTTTGCACGTGCAAACTAGGTTGCTAAGTAGTTTGCACGTGCTAACTAGGGTGCTAAGTAGTTTACACATGCTAACTAGGGTGCCATGTAGTTTGCACATGCTAACTACGGTGCTAAGTAGTTTGCACGTGCTAACTAGGGTGCTAAGTAGTTTGCACGTGCTAACTAGGGTGCTAAGTAGTTTACACATGCTAACTAGGGTGCCATGTAGTTTGCACATGCTAACTACGGTGCTAAGTAGTTTGCACGTGCTAACTAGGGTACTAAGTAGTTTGCACGTGCTAACTAGGGTGCTAAGTAGTGTGCACCTGCTAACTAGGGTGCTAAGTAGTTTGCACGTGCTAACTAGGGTGCTAGTACACATATGCAAAACTGACCAATTTTACCACCTCCATGTAGTATTATTATTATTATTTATTTATAAAGCGCCAACATATTCCGTGGCGCTGTACAACGTAAGAAAACAAACAAGGGATACATAATGATACAGACAATGATATACGTCAAATATGAACACTGATACAAGATACAGCACTGCTGATTACAATTTGATTTAACATGATGACTAAAATGTATAAATGTCTAACAGTGTGCAAGCAATTCAATTAATAACAGTCCATGACACAAAAGGGTGAGAGCCCTGCCCTTGCGAGCTTACAATCTAAAGGATAAGTAGTATGAGGGCACACAGATTTTGAATACAATGAACAGATTGTGTAGGTAAGCTCTCATTACATGGAGATGGTAAAATTGGCCAATCATTGCCCAATCAAAACTGAATGTGTGTACTGGAGTGAAGGGGTATAGTCAGATATCTCTGGTAATACTGTCCTATGCACTGGTATGAGCGGCAGTCAGGTAGTTTGAGTTGCACGAATAACGGAATGCGCTGCACACCAGCAATGTGTGTATAAGTGTCGGTGAATTGCCATATAATGCCTGTGCAAGGCAATTTTACAGCTATTTCCTGACTATACCCCTATATTTACTGTCACATTTATATGTTTTTATAGCCTTTGTAATAGGCACCTATTCTTGTAAGCTACTTCGTACAGTAAGACAGAAGGTATTGGTGCTACATGAACAACTATTAACAATAATTGTATATATTCTTAGCATCCATTATCTTCCTGGTTCCGGGGTGTAACATTGTTTTTTCTAAGTAGTCTAAAATGTGCCATTAGTTGCCATATAATGGATGCCAATATGTAATCTTGCATAAACACAGACATGCTATTCGCTGTTATTTTTGGTACTTTAAAGTGGACCTGAACAAGACACAAGGAAAACACAGATTAATCCACCCTGTATGTATTTCGAGAGTTTAAAGGCGTTATCAGGCACACAAAAAAAAAAGTGTTTCACTTCACTGGGGCTTCTCCCAGCCCCATGCAGCCATCCTGTGCCCTCGTCACTTACTGCTGCTCCTGTCCCCCACCGCCAGCTAGTTTTTGTTTTTGCCAACCTCGGGGTCGGTGGGCCGCATTGCGTCCATTTTATGCATTCCCGCTGGTGCAGGAACATCAACACATACATTTTTACGCGTTACTGGTTTATTTTATGCATTGAACCACTGAAGTGTAAAATGTATGTGTTGATGTTCCTGCACCAGCAGGAATGCGTAAAAATGTACGCAATGTGGCCCGCCAACCCTGAGGTCGGCAAAAACAAAACTAGCTGTCGGCGGGGGAAAGGAGCAGCAGTGAGTGACTACGAGGGCACAGGGTGGCTGCATGGGCTGGTAGAAGCCCCAGGTAAGTGAAACTCATTTTTTTTTTTGCCTGATAATTCCTTTAAAGTGAACCTAAAGGCATAAAAAAAAAAAAGAGATGAACTCACCTGGGGCTTCCCTCAGCCCCCTGCAGACGATCGGTGCCCTCGCAGCTCCGCTCCGATGCCTCTGGACCCGCCGGCGACGACTTCCGGTTTCGCCGTCACCGGCCGACAGGCATGGGAACGCGAGTGATTGTTCGCGTTCCCAGCCTGTGTATCGCCCCCTATGCTGCTATTGCGGCCATAGCTGTAGCCGCAATAGCAGCATAGGGGGCGATATACAGGCTGGGAACGCGAACAATCACTCGCGTTCCCATGCCTGTCGGCCGGTGACGGCGAAACCGGAAGTCGTCGCCGGCGGGTCCAGAGGCATCAGACCGGAGCTGCGAGGGCACCGATCGGCTGCAGGGGGCTGAGGGAAGCCCCAGGTGAGTTCATCTCATTTTTTTTTTTGACTTAAGGTTATCTTTAAAGGAGAACTTTAGTGAGAGGTATATGAAGGCTGCCATATTTATTTCCTTTTAAGCAATACCAATTACCTGGCTGTCCTGCTGATCTTCTGCCTCTAATACTTTTAGCCATAGACCCTGAACAAGCATGCAGCAAATCAGGTGTTTCTGACGTTTTTTGTCAGATCTGACAAGATTAGCTGCATGCTTGTTTCTGGTGTGATTCAGCCACTACTTCAGCCAAATAGATCAGCAGGGCTGCCAGGCAACTGATATTTCTTAAGAGGAAATAAATATGGCAGCCTCCATATACCTCTCACTACAGTTCTCCTTTAACCCTTGTAATTCTCCTTCATTTGTGACTAATCACCACTGTAATTTAATCTCTCAGCTGTGTCAGCTCAGAAATCTCCTCTGAGATCATAACAATATGTCTGCTTCCATGAAAGCAGGAAGTCGACACGCTGCAGATTTAGTGCAGGATTTCTATCAGCTGTAACAAATAAATGTTTTTCTATAAAGGTTATTATGCTGTTGCTTATCTTTTAGAGCAAAGAGAAAGTTCTGAGTTCAGGTCTGCAGGAGATAGCAGGAATGAACTCTTCTTGGGCATTTTGTTCTGAGTTCAGTGTCAGGGCTGAAGGTAACACACCCTTTTTATAGATACCCGATGATGCACAACCACCTTATTCCTCAGCATACACATCCATTTGGCATTTGTTGTCCTTGAGAAAGAGACATGCAGTGGTCACGAAACGTCGGAATGTTTTATATTCAGCGATAAACATTAGGTTGTATCCTATATTTGGAGTGCTGATCATCAACTCTGATTACATATTGGTTGTCTGGTGGCCATTGGTGTAAACACCCAGGAACCACAGGGTCATACCCTATGGTGTGCATCACCCAGGGCTGGTGCTATCATAGAGGCAATTGCCCTTAGGGCCCCAGAGCCTGCAGGGGGATCCCAAGGTATCCCCCCCAACTTAATTGTTCCTCCCTGGGGCCCCTGCAGAGTCTCCGGCATAATAGCGCCTCACCTGTCCAGGCGGGCACACACTTCTGTGTGCATGATATTATGTAACAACATGTGACGGGTCACGGAGGAGAAGCGCCCCTGTGAGGATGAAGTCGGGAAGTGCACAGAGCCGGGGACTGACAGAGGAGCACACCCCACCCGGATCAGATGAGGTGCTACTCTGCCAAAAACTCTGCAGGAGCCCCAGGGTGCACAGATAAGGACCCATGTCCACTACACACAGATTCTGGATGCAGAAAAACTGACTCCAATGAATGCCTATGGGCCTGTTTCCACTAAACACAATTTGCAGCTTTCTGCATCATGCATCGTTTCCCATAGCCGCATCCAGAAATCTGGAGCCAGAAAAACTGATGCAGAACTGATGTAGAACTAGTGAAAATAGGCCCTAAGAGTTCAGACACACTATAAGCGCTTTTCTGAGTGCTTGCGATTGATTAGCGCTTTCTGAGTACTTTTTAAAAATCGCTCCCATTCACTTTCATTAAGATTGCGGTAAAAATTTAGTAAAAATCACTGCGATCATGTATGTTTTTACAGTGGGTTGCAAAAGTATTCGGCCCCCTTGAAGTTTTCCACATTTTGTCATATTACTGTCACAAACATGAATCAATTTTATTGGAATTCCACATGAAAGACCAACACAAAGTGGTGTACACGTGAGAAGTGGAACGAAAATCATACATGATTCCAAACATTTTTTACAAATAAATAACTGCAAAGTGGTGTGTGCATAATTATTCGTCCCCCTTTGATCTGAGTGCAGTCAGTTGCCCATAGACATTGCCTGATGAGTGCTAATGACTAAATAGAGTGCGCCTGTGTGTAATCTAATGTCAGTACAAATACAGCTGCTCTGTGAGGGCCTCAGAGGTTGTCTAAGAGAATATTAGGAGCAACAACACCATGAAGTCCAAAGAACACACCAGACAGGTCAGGGATAAAGTTATTGAGAAACTTAAAGCAGGCTTAGGCTACAAAAAGATTTCCAAAGCCTTGAACATCCCACGGAGCACTGTTCAAGTGATCATTCAGAAATGGAAGGAATATGGCACAACTGTAAACCTACCAAGAAAAGGCCATCCACCTAAACTCACAGGCCAAACAAGGAGAGCGCTGATCAGAAATGCAGTCAAGAGGTGACTCTGGACGAGCTGCAGAGATCTACAGGTCAGGGGGGGGAATCTATCCATAGGACAACTATTAGTTGTGCACTGCACAAAGTTGGCCTTTATGGAAGAGTGGCAAGAAGAAAGCCATTATTAACAGAAAAGCATAAGAAGTCCCGTTTGCAGTTTGCCACAAGCCATGTGGGGGACACAGCAACCATGTGGAAGAAGGTGCTCTGGTCAGATGAGACCAAAATGGAACTATTTGGCTAAAATGCAAAACGCTATGTGTGGCAGAAAACTAACACTGCACATCACTCTGAACACACCATCCCCACTGTCAAATATGGTGGTGGCAGCATCATGCTCGGGGGGTGCATCTCTTCAGCAGGGACAGGGAAGCTGGTCAGAGTTGATGGGAAGATGGATGGAGCCAAATACAGGGCAAACTTGGAAGAAAACCTCTTAAAGACTGCAAAAGACTTGAGACTGGGGCGGAGGTTCACCTTCCAGCAGGACAATGACCCTAAACATAAAGCCAGGGCAAAAATGGAATGGTTTAAAACAAAACATATCTATGTGTTAGAATGGCCCAGTCAAAGTCCAGATCTAAATCCAATCGAGGATCTGTGGCAAGATCTGAAAACTGCTGTTCACAAACGCTGTCCATCTAATCTGACTGAGCTGGAGCTGTGCGTACGTACAAAATGGGCGCCCGGACAAAAAGGGCGCGGGGTGTAAACGCTAATTAATAATTAATCATTAATAGCGTTTATAAAAAATAGTGTGCTATATTTCGTTTACAAATAATGTTTTACAAAATTATAAATCATTAAATAATGTTTATGAAATCAGCAATTGTGAAAACATTAATCTTCCCTGTTTCAAAAGTTAAACTTATAATTAGGTTTATTAAAAAAACAATAATATATGTTTAATTGTTATAATTGTATATTATTGTGAATAACCTTCATTTATGGTTTGTTCTTATAATAAAATCTGAAAATATTCTTTATAACAATGATATAAATATTACTACGTTCGTAATAAGTGTTGTAAAACATTAGTAAGTATTACTAAAATGTTACTAAAACTATACCTAAGCCTACTCTCACACAGAACCCTCCCTGTACCTATCCCTAACCCCTAGACCCCCCTGGTGGTGCCTAAACCTAAGACCCCCTGGTGGTGCCTAAACCTAAGACCCCCCTGGTGGTGCCTAAACCTAAGACCCCCCTGTTGGTGCCTAAACCTAGGACCCCCCTGGTGGTGCCTAAACCTAAGACCCCCCATGGTGGTGCCTAAACCTAAGACCCCCCTGGTGGTGCCTAAACCTAAGACCCCCCTGGTGGTGCCTAAACCTAAGACCCCCCTGGTGGTGCCTAAACCTAAGACCCCCCTTTATTATGTGAATAATAATGTTTTACTAATTGTGGCTGCAAAAAATATATTGCAATTTACGTTACGTACTGATCGCTTTATTTTGTGAATAATAATGTTTTACAAACAGTAAGGGATAAAACTTTAAATAATGTTTTAATTAGTTAAATTAGATAAATATGTTTAGTATTTTTATAAACGTTATTCGGCACGGGTGCATTTTATAAACGTAAATCACCACAAGCACACTTATAAATCATTAAAAATCTCCGGGCGCCGTTTGTAAACGTTATTTATGTCCAGCGCCCTTTTTTCCTGCTCGGCGCCCATTAAACACCCTTTTGTCCACTAGCTGCCTGCGCCCTTTTTTCCCGCTTCCTGGAGCTGTTTTGCAAAGAAGAATGGGCAAGGATTTCAGTCTCTAGATGTGCAAAGCTGGTAGAGACATACTCTAAAAGACTGGCAGCTGTAATTGCAGCAAAAGGTGGTTCTACAAAGTATTGACTCAGGGGGCCGAATAATTACGCACACCCCACTTTGCAGTTATTTATTTGTAAAAAAAATGTTTGGAATGATGTATGATTTTCGTTCCACTTCTCACATGTACACCACTTTGTGTTGGTCTTTCACGTGGAATTCCAATAAAATTGATGCATGTTTGTGGCAGTAATATGACATAATGTGGAAAACTTCAAGGGGGCTGAATAATTTTGCAACCCACTGTACATGTACGCAATTGCAAGCACTCCAAAAAGTGCTTATAGTGTGTCTGAGCTCTTCGTGTGTGTTGGGGGGGGGGGGGGGAGATTTGGCTGGACAAAAAGCCCCTCATGCCACTTCTTTTTTTTTTTGGGGGGGGGGGGGGTGGGGCCCTGGATTTATTTTGCCCGGGGGCCTAATTGTTACTAAAACTGTCCCTGGCATCATCACCACCCCTTCTCCTCCACCATATTTGATATTTTTATATATAAGACTGCAGGAATTAACCCATGGGTAATTTGCTCTGTGTTCAGTGTCACTTTAATAAATCCACCCGCGTAGCTATGCTTTAAGTGACAGCTACATTTACACACTCACACCTGTCTAATCATAGGCATCCTATTACTCTGCAGATGGATGAGGTGTTCAGAGGCAGATAAAATTGTGTAAAATGTATTATTTTCCCCATTTTTGTCGGTCTTTTCCTCCTACGCGTTTGAAAGAAAAACACAGAGGGTGAGTTTTCCAGCGGGAACATGAAATGTTGCTATTTTTCTATCCCGTGTCCTGTGGGCTTTCAAGTACCCCCAGAGCACAAAGCAGATATGCGGACGTTTTCTGCCCGGCCTCAGAACCCGTGTCAGGTAGCGCGCTGCAGTGAGCCTTCGGAGCTGCCAAATTTAGGCGCACATGAGTCAGTGTTGTGCTGGGAAGGATTTGAAAAGCCGGCAGGAAGTGTGTCTCATCACCTTGCCGTGTATTCAGCGTTCGGCGTGTATAATGTGAGCACACCGAGAGATCCAGTGATTTTCTGACATGTGAGGAGCCGCGCCGAGTGGAAAAAACGACTGAGGGGGAGGAGGGAAATGCTGACAGGAAAAGTGGGGAATGTGGAAACTCAGCAGGTAGGAGCTATTTGAGCTAAAAATACCCACATCCTACATGATCACTGCCCCACTGTTACACAACACTTCACGCACTTTCCTTAAAATATTTGGAGTGCTGCTAGCGCCCTCACCGGGGCCGCAGGTACTTCTATAGCAAGGTGATGAAACGCGTGCTACCTTACATCACATTATTTCCACACACTGAAAAGTACTACTGATTCGCTGTTTCTGTTACTTTTACTGATTTGCATAGTGTAGAGCTCTTGCATAGCACTGTACAGATGAATATTACATAAGGAAGCACTCAGGCGTTCTTTAGGGTTACCATAAAAGAAATGTTGTATGCAAAGTCGAAATGTCCAAGGCTAAATATTTCCCAGTAGATATAAATGAAGGCAATGGTCACACTATGATGGACTAGTGTTAGCTAGATTTCTGCCAGTCTCTCACAACTCATTGGCCAGTTTCAGGGCAAGACCACCCTCTGCGGGTTCACTAGTGGCGACGTGCCATGGGGCGTGTGACACTGTCTGCTGATTATTTTTACGATACACTCCTAAATGTACAGCTCTGATACTTTAGCCTGGATCACATGTCCATTTTTGGAGGGCTAATGCATGGCCAAGTTTACCACTTCCATGTAGAGATGGCCCGAACCTCCGATTTTCGGTTTGCGAACTTCCGCAAAAGGTTTGGTTCGCGCGAACTTTCGCGAACCGCAATAGACTTCAATGGGGATGCGAATTTTGAAAACTAGAAACATTTATGCTGGCCACAAAAGTGCTGGAAAAGATGTTTCCAGGGGTCTAACACCTGGAGGGGGCATGGATGAGTGGGATACATGCCCAAAGTCCCGGGGAAAAATCTGGATGTGACGCAACGCAGCGTTTTAAGGGCAGAAATACATTGAATTCTAAATTGCAGGACTAAAGTGCTTTCAAACATCTTGCATGTGTATACATCAATCAGGGAGTGTAATTAGAGTACTGCTTCACACTGACACACCAAACTCACTGTGTTACGCAAAGCAAACAGCTGTTTGCGTAGTGACGGGCGTGCTAGACTGGTGCACACCATGGCGAGAGGGTAGGCCGTGGCGGTTTTCAAGCCCATATGTTCGCCGGGCTGTGGTAGCTCAATGATAGAACAACAGTGACTGTCCAGCTGATCAAATTTGGTCTGTCCACAATGAAGCAACGACCTTATTATCTTCTTTAATATAGGTAGGCATAGGTAGGTGCCCCAGTATAGGTAGGTATGCATAGGTAGGTGTCCCAGTATAGGTAGATAGGCATAGGTAGGTGCCCCAGTAGTTAGCTAGGCATAGGTAGGAGTTCCAGTATAGGTAGGTAGGCATAGGTAGGTGCCCTAGTATAGGTAGGTAGGTAGGTAGGCATAGGTAGGTGTTCCTGTATAGGTAGGTAGGTGCCCCAGTAGTTAGGTAGGCATAGGTAGGTGTCCCAGTATAGATAGTTAGGCAAGGCCTGGCTGGCACAGTAATAGCAATTACCAAGGTCCAGCTGCAGCAGATAGGGCTGTATAATGCAGTGTCAGTGGGCAACACAAAAAAAACAACACATCAGGAGACCATTAGCTCTCAAAAGAGCTGTTGAGGGGTACTATTTTAGCAATAACAATCAGCCAGAAGCAAGCCAACAAGCCAAGAGCCTAACTAAACTTTCCCTATGAGAATCTGTCAGCAGCTGCCCCTTCACTAATTACTGCAGGCACACGAGTGAGTGTAATAGCCAGCGCTGCCTGCCTTTTATAAGGGGGGAGTGGCTCCAGGAGAGAGTGTAGCCTAATAGGCTACAATGTGCCTGCTGACTGTGATGTAGAGCAGTGTTTCTCAACATTTTATTGGTATGTACCCCTTTTAAAACCCTGTGCTCACCAAGTACCCCCTGTTATAGTCAAAATTATCACAAGTACCCCATGACAAATATATATTTAATGGTAGCACATGATAATTGGTCCTAAACAATTTCCAAGCATTTACTATTGCTTTTAATTAGATAAAATACTGATTTGGTGTTGTTTAAGTTAGATTTATCATTTTCTAAAACTCAAAATTTGTTATTCTTGGTTAAGTATGTTAAGACTGAGTACCCCCTGGAACCATCAGAAGTACCCCCTGGGGTACGCGTACCACACGTTGAGAACCTAGGATGTAGAGGGTCAAAGTTGACCCTAATGGAGCATTATGGGGGCGAACCAAACTTCCAGAAAAGTTTGCCTTCGCTGGCCAACGCAAACCACCGAAAGTTCGCCTGGAACCGTTCGGGCCATCTCTACTTCCATGTAGTATGAGAGTTCACCTACACAATCTACTCAGTAGTATAGTATCTCCGTGCCCCCCACTCTCCCCCCCCCCCCCCCACCCCGGCACTCTCTAAGGTAACGTCTGGTGCTCAGTGTATTCTCTTTGGCACTCCCTCAGCATTATGTCAGGTAATGACTGGTGCCTGGCACTCCCTCGGCACTCTCTTAGGTAAAGTCCAGTGCTCGGTGCTCATTCTGTTCTCTGTGGCACCCCCTTTAGCATTCTCACAGGTAACGTTCGGTGCTCTCTCCGACGCCCCCTCAGCACTCTCTTAGGTAATGACCGGTGCTCATTGTGTTTTCTCTGGTTACGCCCTCAGTACTCTCTGGTAATGACGGGTGCTCATTCTATTCTCTCCGGCGCCCCCCCCCCCCCCCCTCCCCTCAGCACTCTCACAGGTCACGTTCGGTGCTCATTGTGTTCTCTCTGGTGCCTCCCTCAGCTCTCTCTAAGGTATGGTTCAGTGCTCATTGTGTTCTCTCTGGTGCCCCCCTCAGCTCTCTCTAAGGTATGGTTCAGTGCTCATTGTGTTCTCTCTGGTGCCCCCCTCAGCTCTCTCTAAGGTATGGTCCAGTGCTCATTGTGTTCTCTCTGGTGCCCCCCTCAGCTCTCTCTAAGGTATGGTCCAGTGCTCATTGTGTTCTCTCTGGCGCCCTCCCTCAGCTCTCTCTAAGGTATGGTTCAGTGCTCATTGTGTTCTCTCTGGTGCCCCTACTCAGCTCTCTCTAAGGTATGGTCCAGTGCTCATTGTGTTCTCTCTGGTGCCCCCCTCAGCTCTCTCTAAGGTATGGTCCAGTGCTCATTGTGTTCTCTCTGGTGCCCCCCTCAGCTCTCTCTAAGGTATGGTCCAGTGCTCATTGTGTTCTCTCTGGTGCCCCCCTCAGCTCTCTCTAAGGTATGGTCCAGTGCTCATTGTGTTCTCTCTGGCGCCCTCCCTCAGCTCTCTCTAAGGTATGGTCCAGTGCTCATTGTGTTCTCTCTGGTGCCCCCCTCAGCTCTCTCTAAGGTATGGTCCAGTGCTTATTGTGTTCTCTCTGGCGCCCTCCCTCAGCTCTCTCTAAGGTATGGTCCAGTGCTCATTGTGTTCTCTCTGGCGCCCTCCCTCAGCTCTCTCTAAGGTATGGTCCAGTGCTCATTGTGTTCTTGCTGGCCTCCCAAGAGTGCGGTGGTCTAATTACTCTAAAGGTGGCCACACACGATACAATAAAATGATCCGATTTTACGGAAATTCGATAAACATGATCGGATTCCCCGAAAAATCAAAAGTTTATTTTTTTCATTCGACTGAAAAATCTGATCGGATTTCCCATTTTGTTTGATTTTTATCGATCCGGAATGCTGGAAATTTGTCTTCAATTTTTCTAAAGGTTGTATGGTGTGTGTTAGATTGTCAATTTATTAATATACACAACCTAGCAATTTTCTCAGCGTTTTCAATAATTTTTATCATAATTGGGGAAAAATTGAACATAGGTGTGTGGTACATTGGTCATATTTTTGAAATGTTACAATCAGTCAGAAAAATTGATTGCAATTCTTAAATTGAACAGATATTTAAAAAATTGTATGGTGTGTGGCCACCTTTAGAATGATGGTTTACCAAAGCTTGCAAAACCATTCAGGATGACATTTTCTACATTCTAAACACACACTGCAAGTAATACCAGGGAATACATTTGTTATGCGGGTGAGACTATTCTAGTGTTTTTCACAAGAAAAAAATAACTTACTTTTGGGGGTTAATTTTCACCTGGTTACCCTTAGGGAAGTGGACTTCCTTTAGGAAGCTATGCGTATATCCACCGCCCACAGGAGACATGCTTGAGGAATGATTTGTCACTGGCAGGGGGAAAAAAGACATTCCGTGAGGTTTTCATTCTGTGTGGATCAATTCATGCTTGGGGCAGACTAATCAATCCTATGGCGGGTTACAGTGCCTATCCCCAGTATACAGATATGGAAAATGCACAGCTATGTGTTATGAAGCGCAGGCAGAACTGGATCTCACTCTGAATTCGGCAAACTTTTCAGAGTTTTCACTAGAGAGTTACAATGGTAAATCAAGCTCTGCAAATAGTTCCAATCTGGCCAACTCTCCCCCACATCCTGTCCTGACAGAAGGTGAGGAGAATGTACTAACAGCATATCTCCCAACTATTTGAGATGAGAAAGAGGGACACTTAAGCCACGCTTCTGCCACACCCCTTATCACGCCCCTATCACACCCCTAGTCACACATACCATAAAGATTTCATAAGAAAAATATGTTGTTTTATAATTCAAACCATGCTGGTCCTTTCTATCCTGGTTCATTTTCCTTCATATTAACATTTTAAAATTAGTAATATATCAATTTAAAGGATGGAAATAAAGCTTAGAGTCAATCAAACACATTTTTTAGTAGAGAAATATAAATATTTACATAGAAAGAGGGACGACGTCCTGAAAGAGGGACAACTGATGCAGAAAGAGGGACTGTCCCTCCAAAAGAGGGACAGTTGGGAGCTATGCTAACAAGCACAGGAATAATGCTTCTATATTTATTTGTGAATATGTCAAGTTTTTATTGCTGTCCTTCACTTCTCATCACCTGGGCTGCACATTAAGGTTTTGGAGGTCTCAGCATAAGAAGGGAGAAAGAATTTTACCAGTGGGGCCAGGGGCATAATTAGAAATCATTGGGTGGGCCCCCAATATTGACACATTTTCCTACCCTTGCCTACCCGTGGTGACCCTCAGTGCCTGGTGGGTTATAAAACACAAGTGGACATCATGGTCTTCACACCCATAACACGTGTAGCCACAAAAATACCTTATCTGAAGAATGGACCCCTTTATCAGAGGGAGTGAAGTAGTAGTTTGGTCCCCTTCACAGCTTTGCCATGCCTGTCAAAATGCATGACAGCAGACAAATCATGCTATAGTCCTAGCAAAGAAACCGTATGGCCCTTATTCCTTTTACATTTTCTTCTAGGAGATAATTTTCTTCTTATGTTTAACCGCTTGAGGACCACAGGCGTACACCCCCCTAGGGACCAGGCCATTTTTTGCAATTCAGCAGTCTGCAGCTTTAGTAGTGTTGCTGAAAAGCGGACACAACTGCGCACAACTGCACACAACTGCGTTAGTGGGCTCAGGCCCTTAGCACACAAAGGAACCTTGCTCCCTTTTCTTGCCACCAACAGAGCTTTCTTTTGGTGGCATCTGATTGCTGCAACTTTTTTTTAAATTAATTTAAATGTTTTTTTTTTCAATAAAAATGTTTTTTTCCTCCCTCCCTCCCTCCCTTTCCTGAGAGCCAATCAGTGTGATCGTCTCTCATAGGCATCAGTCTATGAGAGTGATCTGTTTGTGAGCCTCTCCTGGGGACAGCTCAGTGACAGAGCTGTCCCCCCGTACAGCACTACACTAGATCGCAGTGCTGTACAAGTTTTGCAGCCAATTTTTTTTTATCTTATTATACAGCCTGCCAGCCACGATCGCAGCTGTCAGGTTGTTTACACAGCGCGGATCCGTCTCCGCTGATCTCCGCCCCCAGGACTTGACGCCAATCAGCGTTCGGCGGTCCTGGGGGAGCCATCCCCCCGATGCCCATCGGCGTTAGGCAGTCGGGAAGGGGTTAAAATAACTTTTCTGCACTCTGCAATTTAAAAAGTACCAAAAAGTAAGTGAATAAGTACTATCAAAATTGTTCTGAGTACTTTCTTGCTTGCCGGGGACTTAAAAGGCATTTTATTGAGAAGACGTGAAAATATTACCTAGGAGAAAACGTAGGGGGAAAAATGAATTGCATCAGGCTCCCGTGCCCATTAGTTTTTTTTACTTTTTCTCCTGAGTTTTCTCCTAAGTGATATTATCACACCTCGTCATAAAATGCATCAGAAAATACTGAAATACTCAAATTAAATTTAAGAGTACCTTTTTACCAACTTTTAGGTATTTTTTCAATTGAAAAATGGTTTAAAAAGTTGTTTTAAAGAAGCCATGAAAATTATCTCCAAGGCGATAACTCATGAGACAGTTACTTGCATATGGGCCCATGTGTCTGTTCATGGATTTGATAACCAATCAAAGGAATCCAAGTGTGGTGATATATTGGGGTGCTGATGATGTTAAGGATAATACAGGAACATATTTCTTTCATTTTTCTGACTGTGATGTCGGCTACAGCCATTCTGGCTTTCTGGGAAACTGTGTTTGCTGTATGACACTGAAGGTCTTTGAGCTTTTGTAGTCAGTTCTTCTGGAAGGTGGATGCTGCTAATTGAATCTCCTGTAGTACATTTGCATTTGAGGGAGGACAATAGCAGACAATCTCGGAGGTGATTGTCTGTGTCTGTTTACAGGCAATTACAGGCAAACTGCTACCTGTAACCAAAATGCAATCTTTTGATGCATGGACTAGACCTGTCAAACTGTAGACGTCTGCCTGTGGGAATTGGATTTCGACCGAACACAGGATTGCTTTGAAGTCTGCTAGGTGTGACAGAAAAAGCCTTGAAATTTGCATGTGACAAGTGGCTCGGCAGACCGTGAGGTCACAAACGGGGAAATTGCGTTAGTTTTGGGGAGGGAACATTCAATGCCGCAGGCCCCAAATGGGCCTATAAGAACCTGCACAGGTTTTTCACAAATCGTAGCTCTCTGGAGATCGCAAGGACGCTAAGGGCTGCCCGACTACTGGTCGAAGCGGGGTTCTCCCGCCAATGACGTTCAAACAACGCTGATAATGTTTATTTTTCCCCGTTTATTTCGGTAAGCAAATAGCTTTGTGTGTACTTTTGTAAACTCTTCATTTTGTACCTTTTTACTTTGCTTTTGTAAATCTTTTGTATATATTATTTTCTGCATTGTTCCACTTTTTCCTGGAATATTAAATTGCTATTTATTAAGTTTGACTTCTGCTGTACTAAACTAACACTCATAGGGGCCTGATTCACAAAGCGGTGCTAACAGTTAGCACGCTGGTGAAAAGCCCTTTATCATGCCTAAACTCGGTTTAGGCATGATAAGTTTAGGTGTGATAAGTTTAGGTGTGATAAGTTTAGGCATGATAAGTTTAGGTGTGATAAGTTTAGGCATGATAAGTTTAAGCGCCAACTGCGTTAGCACCGCAGTGCACAGCTGATCAAAAGTTTTACGCTAGCAAAGTCTGGTGCACTTTGTATAAAGTTTAATGGTGCTGCTTTGCGTGCAGGACTTTGCAAGCGATCTAAACTTATCTAAACTTATCATGCCTAAACTTATCACACCTAAACTTATCATGCCTAAACTTATCACACCTAAACTGCCTTTTCACCAGCGTGGTGCAATGGTTATCATGCCTAAAGTCTCTAACTGGGTTATCACCGCTTTGTGAATCGAGCCCATAGCCTAGAAGAGACTGAAGTGTAACTGTGTACAAGTCCATGCCTAATTGTTGTTTGAGCAACCCTACCGTATAAGATTGTGATTGCATTGTGTGTGGGGTGTTTGTCACACGCTGGCCTAAAGCACGCAGCTGACCCAACGTACGAAAACGCCAGTGCGAGTAGCTCGACAGCAGAGTGGCTAACAGTATCATTCGGAACGACTGTTAGTGGTTTTGCTTCACTACAGTGTAATATTGCAATTGTGCGTGTGCGTGCATGGCGTTCCCGTATTCGGCCTAAAGCGCAAAGCTGACCCGAATACGAAAACGCGGATTGCATGAGCACTCAGAGTGGACGTTTCTAGCAACAGCTAGTGGTGGCAGTGGGAAGTGTTCTGAGGGGTCACAGCCTTGTCTGTAGCTTGAATAAGGCTGTTCCCCGCTTGATCTGGTCAAACCCGCAGTCGGGAACCATATACGCAGGCGTGCCGCAGGCCGGTTCCTGACACCAAGTGCACACCTAATTAAAGGTATGCAGTGGTTTGTAGTGATGTCATTGCCAGACTGTGGTCTCAGGGATGTTATGCATTTCACGGTACTGGCATCAATCAATAGCAACACTCCTGAGTTCAGCTCGTCCATAAAGGGAAATCTGCAATCAGTTATTTTTCTCCCTAATTTGAGTCGCTGCCTTGTAAGAAGCTAATAATAAACAGACCTGCCATTTTCATCAGCCCCGCTAGGCAAGGTTCGCTGACCCAGACACCCATTATTCATAGGCTCCGCTAATCACTGACTCGTCCGCTGGAATCTATACTAATTAGCATCAGTAGCGTGCCATGTCACGATGCGCCTGTTCTGCAGCCAAGCTCTGTGAACTGGCACTCATCGCTCCTCACTGCGTGATTAGTTTGATCTGCGGTACCAAAGCACGGAAGCTTTTGGAGACGGGAAGGGAAGTGCGTATTTCCAAGATGTTGCAAGTAATTTAGCACAGGAGATGGTTCATCATTGCCCGTCATGCCGCTACAGCAGGCCTGGGACATGTGGATTCAGCAATACCAGTCTGCATTGCAGAGTGAAGACTGAAACATGGAAAGTGGAAAACTTGTTATAAAAGTATTAACTGTATAACATATACAAACTGCATTCCATCGATTCTAGAGGTGTGGTCAGCTTATAGGGACAACAAACAGATGATCTGCATATTCAGAAGTGATGCATTGCGGAAGACCTCATATACTCATTCCAACCTGAATAATTGCAAATACCTTCTGTTTAAAGAAGGTAAACTTTTGTTATGTATAGACTGTGTAAGAGAAACCAATTGACAGCAGACAGGAACACTTTACAGTCAAATCACCAGCGCCCTACTTATAAGGAAATGCAGACAAAATAACATAATTGATAAAATTGCCTTTTTTTTTTTTTTTTTTTTAAACAATATTTATTTATAAATAATTGTAGTCAGTGTTGCCCATTGTAAATGTTTTCTTCTCCCTGATTTACATTCTGAAGAGGAAGAGGTTAAAGATAAACTTTGACCCAGAATAGATCTTCATCCCAATTAGTAGCAGATAACCCTTTTCCCACAATAAGTCTTTCCCTTTTCTTCAAAAGATTATCAGGGCATCTGTGTGGTTGAGATTGTGATGAAACCCCTACCACTTTTGATATAAGGGCCTACAAGCCGCTTCCTCAGAGGCACACTGTATACAAACATCCAATATGGACCAAACGAGATATATAGCCCCGAAAAGTAGTTAGGTATAGGTCCCTTCAATATAGGTTAGATAAATATGTGCCTTCAGTATAGGTTAGCTGGGTATATGTGCCTTTAGTATAGGTTAGCTAGGTATAGATGCCTGTAGTATAGGTTAGCTGGGCGTATGTGCCTGTAGTATAGGTTAGCTGGGTATGTGCCCTTAGTACAGGTTAGCTGGGTATATGTGCCATTAGTACAGGTTAGCTGGGTATATGTGCCCTTAGTATAGGATAGCTGGGTATATGTGCCCTTAGTATAAGTTAGCTGGGTATATGTGCCCTTAGTATAGGATAGCTGGGTATATGTGCCATTAGTATAGGATAGCTGGGTATATGTGCCATTAGTATAGGATAGCTGGGTATATGTGCCCTTAGTATAGGTTAGCTGGGTATATGTGCCCTTAGTATAGGTTAGCTGGGTATATGTGCCCTTAGTATAGGTTAGCTGGGTATATGTGCCCTTAGTATAGGTTAGCTGGGTATATGTGCCCTTAGTATAGGTTAGCTGGGTATATGTGCCATTAGTATAGTATAGCTGGGTATATGTGCCATTAGTATAGGATAGCTGGGTATATGTGCGCTTAGTATAGGATAGCTGGGTATATGTGCCCTTAGTATAGGTTAGCTGGGTATATGTGCCCTTAGTATAAGATAGCTGGGTATATGTGCCCTTAGTATAGGATAGCTGGGTATATGTGCCATTAGTATAGGATAGCTGGGTATATGTGCCCTTAGTATTGGATAGCTGGGTATATGTGCCCTTAGTATAGGTTAGCTGGGTATATGTGCCATTAGTATAAGATAGCTGGGTATATGTGCCCTTAGTATAGGATAGCTGGGTATATGTGCCATTAGTATAGGATAGCTGGGTATATGTGCCCTTAGTATAGGTTAGCTGGGTATATGTGCCCTTAGTATAGGTTAGCTGGGTATATGTGCCCTTAGTATAGTATAGCTGGGTATATGTGCCCTTAGTATAGGTTAGCTGGGTATATGTGCCATTAGTATAGGATAGCTGGGTATATGTGCCATTAGTATAGGATAGCTGGGTATATGTGCGCTTAGTATAGGATAGCTGGGTATATGTGCCCTTAGTATAGGTTAGCTGGGTATATGTGCCCTTAGTATAAGATAGCTGGGTATATGTGCCCTTAGTATAGGATAGCTGGGTATATGTGCCCTTAGTATAGGATAGCTGGGTATATGTGCCATTAGTATAGGATAGCTGGGTATATGTGCCCTTAGTATAGGATAGCTGGGTATATGTGCCCTTAGTATAAGATAGCTGGGTATATGTGCCCTTAGTATAGGATAGCTGGGTATATGTGCCCTTAGTATTGGATAGCTGGGTATATGTGCCCTTAGTATAGGATAGCTGGGTATATGTGCCCTTAGAATAGGATAGCTGGGTATATGTGCCTTTAGTATAGGTTAGCTGGGTATATGAGCCCTTAGTATAGGATAGCTGGGTATATGTGCCCTTAGAATAGGATAGCTGGGTATATGTGCCTTTAGTATAGGTTAGCTGGATATATGTGCATGCAGTATAGGGTGGGCACGCTTACCTCCCTCCAGCTCCAGCGGTGACGTCCTGGTCTTCACCCCCTCAGCCGCGGCTGCCTGGAGGGCAGATATGCAATTCGGAGGCTGAGGGAGGCTTCGGCGGGCAGCGTGAGTGGAGGCATAAGTTTTGCTTCCAGCGCCACGCCCCCAGCCATGACACTGCGTCATGGCAGAGCCGCCCCTGGCCTCTCAGCCGCGCGCCTCTCTTCTCCCCTGATTGGCCGCGCTACGCTATCAGTCAGCCAGCAGCAGAATCAATCGGCCGCGTTCTAGAGCTGCTGGCCGCAAAATTCAACGGGCCATAAGGCCGCGATCTACCAATCAGGCGGTCGCGATCTACCGGTAGATCGCGATCGACCTATTGAGCAGCCCTGGTATACAGATTGCGGCTATATACTGTACCTCGTACATTCTACACACCACCACCACCACCTCCCAGCAGAGACACACACAGACGTCACAGACTGTAGAAAGAAATAGCAGATGAGTGACTGCTCTTAGGCTCCACAGAAGAACTGTCGTAGCAGTGAAGAGGATTACCATTATTAATTTTAAATCAGGTGACATCTGCTGGAGCACTTTTAAGATTGAGAAACAATTTCTAATCCTTTCTCAAAGGCCTTATCTTCCAAAGCAAAATAATCACATATGACATAACTTTTTTCTTACCATGATGCATATTTTTTTTCTTACCATAAGCAGCCTATAGCAGGCAAGCCGCTGCCTCTAGAATTAAAATGACAGCCCAAGGTCCTGACTCATGTATGCCCCATCCTGGTTGGCTGTTGTCCCTGCCTTTTTTTTCCTGGGAGTTCAGGCTAAGCACATGAACTTCTGGCTTCTAATTGCCCTCTTGTTCATTATTTATTTATTGGAGTTATATAGCGCCAACATATCACGCAGTGCTGTACAATACATAAGATTACAGCCAATGATAACAGGAGTGACCGACAACACAAAGCAGTTAATAAGCAATAAGATACACAACACAATACAGGTAATAATTCAATGCCAGTTCATACACTGGAGTGGTATTCCCAATAATACAAGTTCACATTATTCTGGGTAGAGTGAACAATCAAGTAGGATACACAAGGAGAGAGGGCCCTGCCAAAGACTTACAAGACACAACTACATCACTCACTGCAGCCCTGACCCCACACACGCCTCACAGGAGCAGTTAAAAAAGTTGAGGCCGAAAATGGTCACAATTGTTATTTATCGCAATATCGATAGCTGTTAAGCTGCTATTTAGCGGGAGGTTGCGATTACATTGAAATTTATAGTTTTGTTATGGGGGATTGTGGGGTTTCAAGGTTAGGCACCAATAGTGGGGTCTTAGGGTTAGGCACCACCAGGGGAGGGTTCTGTGTGAGAGTAGAAAGAGGTTAGGTTGTACATTATCGGTAAATTTATCGATAATGTAATACAACAATTAAATTGTTATTTACAATTTCTTGTTATTGTTATTTAAAGGGACCCTGACCTCTAAAAATAAACAAAATTGGTACTTACCTGGGGCTTTCTGCAGCCCACCGTAGGTCGGGAGGTCCCCCGGCGTCGTCCTGGCTCCTCTCCCGGTCCCTCCGCCGCATATCGCACTGGCGACACCCGGGTCGGATGTCGGGCTCCCACTTCCTGAACCGGGACGCTCTTCGTCATCACGGGAGCTAGCTCACAGCAACCACAGGGTTGTGAGCCAATGAAATTGTCCCCTGACCGTTACACAGAAGCCCTGCTCTCAGCGTTACAGCAGAGGGAGAGCAGGTGCAGCGTCCCAGGCAGCGGTGGGAACGGCGAGAGTAAGCGGCGGTATGATTGAATTTTATGCCCTGGCAGTAATAACAGGATGTAAATTTAAATCATTAAAGTCCACAAGAGTTTAAAGGACAATTGAAGTAAGAGGGATATGGACACTTGTACTTAAGAAAAAGGTTATAAATAATATTGTGCTCTGGACAGCTTGTTGCAGCATGTCTGTGGGACACATAGTTGCTCAGCCCACAATGAGTCTGCATTAACCAGTTCACCCCCAAGGGTTTTTATCCTAACGGACCAGAGCAATTTTCAGTTGTCAGCGCTCCTCCCTTTTATTCCCTAATAACTTTATTACTACTTATCACAAGAAAATGATCTATACCTCGTTTTTTTCGCCACCAATTAGGCTTTCTGTGGATAGTACATTTTGCTAAGAATTTTTTTATTCTAAATGCATTTTAATGAGAAAAACAGAAAAAAAAAGAAAAAAAATCATTATTTCTCAGTGTTCAGCCTTTATAGTTTTAAAATTAAACATTCTCCTGTGGATAAAACAAGCACGTTTTATTTGCCCAGTGGTCCCGATAATTAAACCGTTTAGATTATGTCCCTACCACAATGTATGGCGACAGTATATTATTTTGAAATATAAGTGGTTATTTTTCTGTTTGTTCTGGCCATAATTACAAGCCCCTATGTAATAAATTAAAATTAATTTTCCCCCATAAAATATAGAATAAAAAAAGCTGAGTCCCTAAGGCAACTATTTATTTATTTTTTTAAGCTGATTTTTTTTTTTTTACAAGTGTTTTTTTTGGGGGGGAGGGTTGGAAGTGTAATTTTATTAATGATGTGTATATACTTGAAAATGTGTGTGTTTTGTAGGTGTAATATACTTTTTGGCCACAAGATGGCGCTGGTGAACACTCATAGGACGTGTTCACTTTTTTTTTTTTTTTTTACACACTTTATTAAACTGTTACATTTCCTGTTTATGTGAATGGACGTAGCCGCTGTTCGCGGTCACGTCCATTCACTCCAGGCACTGCGATTGGGTAGAGGACTGTTCAGTCCTCTTCCCCAATCGCCCAGCACGGGATCCCGACGGTAATGGCGGCGGTAGCGGCGGACACACGGCGGTAGCAGCGGCGGGAATGCGCGACGTATTAAAACGTCATGTTGCTGTTAATAGCGGTAAGCATGACGTTTTAATACGTTAGGATGGCGGTAAATGGTTAATAGCCTCTGATCACCTGCTCAGATATCATACAATACAACGGCGAATATTCTAAAAAACACTATTTAGTAAAGTTATTCCTAATGATTACTTTTTTTCATGCATTGTTCCTATCCCTCATTTGACACTGACATTTTCTCTTCTTTCCCAATTTGTGGACCAATTCACATAATTTTTTAAGAGCTTAACTATTACTAACTAATGATTTAGGGCCCGTTTCCACTAGTGCGGTGCGAATCGCTGGGATTCCACCGCTGACAAAATCGCATGCGACTTCGCATAGGCAGGCTATCAGCGATTTTAACCATGTCACTGCCTGGCTCAATGTACATTAGTTTTAGTGCGATTTCAAAAACGCATGTGCGATTTCCCCTATTAAATACATTGCCTGCGAATCGCCTGCATTCCACACGCAGGCGAATTCTGCAGGCCCTACCGTGCAGAAAAATCCTGCACAGAAAAACGCACCAAAAAACTGACAAGTGGAAACAGTCTCATCCACTTGTATTAGTTATGCGAATCCGCATGCAGACAACGCATGCGGATTTGCTCTAGTGGAAACGGGCCCTTATAGTTCTTTAGCTTCTTTATTATGTCTGTAACTTTAGCTTGTGTTGGGTGGTGTACCCTCAGGATTGGAAGTGAAATACAATTTGTTTTCTTTCCTTGCATGATATTCTTGGTTTTCACTCCCATAAAGATCCCAGGAACTTCTCCATTGTTTCAAAACGTACCCTTTTCTCTGGGTAAAAAAGTTAAATGACTATCTGTACATGTTTTTTTGATCCAATTCTGTTAGAGCCTATTTCCACTAAATCCGAATCTCTGTGATTTTTCTGCATAGGAATCAGCACACATAGTGGCATAATACTGGAAGGTCCATAGAGTATCTCCATTATAGGCGGGTTTTTAGAAGCAGAAAAACAAAAAAGGTCAGCATGTTGACTGCCTTTGCACATGTTGAAATGCGACTCGGGCACAATGTACATTAATGAGCACTGGATGGAGTGTATTTTTTGCACATTTGTATGTGTTTTGCACGCATGTTTTCTGCAGAATCCCAGTTCCTTGCCTTCCCTATTCCTGCCTCTGTTTACCAGTGTTTTTCTAGAAATATAGGTTAGCCAGACATGGGTGCCACTGCCCCCCTAGCATATAGGTTAGCCAGACATGGGTGCCCGCCTTCAGCACTGAAGAACTTATGGCTAAGGTACACTCCTCTGTCAGTCCATGGCTCCCTGCACTCCAGGCTTCATCCTCACAGGGGTGCCTGTCCTCAGTGACCCGGCGCATGTTATTACATAACAACATACCGCAGGTCACAGAGAAGATGCTGCCAGTGGTGGATGAAGACGGGGAACGCATGGGGACATGGACTGACACAGCGCTAGATTTCTGGAAAGGCCACAAAGGAATGGGCCTTGGGGGCAACAGCCCATATGAAAGAGGTGCAAATGGGGGGGGGGGGGGCAACACATACAAAAGGGAACCGGATGTCCAAGGAAGCTGTACATGAAAGAGAGGGGTTGCAGTACATGGATATTTCATATGGAAGAGAGGGCTTCATGGACTGGGAGGGGTGCTGTTGCACATGGAAGAGGAGCTCCAACATACTTGGCCTAGGGGCAGAATAAGTATAAATCCGGCCTTGGACTGACTGACTGAGGAGAGCACCTGCTGGGACAGGTGAGACGCTACTCTGCCGAAAACATTACAGGGGCACAGGAAAGCAACAGTTAAATTGGGGGGAAGCACAGGAGGAATGTAAAGCACAAGATGAGGGAGCAAAGGACTAGTTGCCACTAAACACCAGGGAACTGTACAGAGTGGGGGAGGGGGGCGTTTTATGCAAAATTGAGGTGTGGCTGAAAGTGTGGCAGGAGTGGGTCTTATGGTGGCCATACATGGTACAATTATTTCATCCAATCTTACCAATTCTATGTAGTATAAGGGAACTGCCTAAATTATCCTTTCAGTATATTCACATAATTTACCCTTATACTAAATAAAAATGGTAAGATTGGTTGAAAAAATTGTACCATATATGGCCACCATTAGTGTCCTTTTTACCTGTTCCCCTTATTATTAAAGTGAGGCTCCAGATACCTCCATCATTAACCTCCTATTGCCACATGCTCGGCTTATCCCTATTGTTTACATTTATTTTTCATGGTATTATTTCTAGATTTCTGTTTATAGCCCATTCTGTTCTCTGCCACCCTCCCTATTTCCTCTTTAATACTCCGCTATCTCTCATCTACACTTTGGTTCTGATTCAAGTCGTGCAGCTTAAAGCAAGTTCCTTTTGATACGCTTTTGTATAGCAGACGACTGAATTTTTTTGCAGTTCCATTTTTACGTTGAAGAAAAATGTGCTATTTATAATTGACCTTTGTGAGTCTGCTAAATTGTGGATTTTTTTCCCTCATTTCTACTAACGTACTTTTTTTTTTTAGAGTACATATTACAGCCAGCTTACATTGTTATACTGTTCTTCTCTCCACATTGCAAGAAAACACTGTGTACTATTCATTTATGCTAGAAGTAAAAACCAGCATTCCACAGTTGTGCAAGTCCCTGCTCTGCTGGCAAACAGAAACAGAATGACCCGATGTGGATGAATCTATGACCCAATGTGGATGAAGCTATGACCCAATGTGGATGAAGCTATGACCCAATGTGGATGAAGCTATGACCTAAAAGGACAGGATGCCTTCATAGCCACCGAACAGTCCTGAAAGGTTGGCATTTGCTTCAAGCATGAGTCAAGTAAACACAGTGCTTTTTGCTTAGAAGTTTTTGGAGTGCTAGCTATCTGGGATATTAGATTGCAGGTTTTTATGGATGCCAAATACCATGTAGCTTCAAGTAGTAAAAAAAGTTTTTCACTAGTCTATGTCCTCATGGGGGATTCTTAGGTTTTTCTTTATTTTCAAAATAACTTAGGTTATAAATAAAAAGGTATTCGATCTACCTCCACACCCCTGACATATCCACCACTACCATGGACAAGGTCTCCTCCTACCTATCAGCCATCTCCTCCTGGATGTCCACTAGGTTCCTGAAACTAAATCTAGACAAAACTGAATTTATGATCTTCCCACCCCGGCCATCCACGAACCTCCCAGATGTGCATGTCACTGTTAACCACACTACCATTCGCCCTACCTCTCAAGCCCGCTGTCTGGGTGTCACCCTGGACTCCGCACTCTCCTTCACTTCCCACATCCAAAACCTCACAAAGTCCTGCAACTTCCACCTTCGTAACATCTGTAAGATTTGCCCTTTCCTGACCTCTGCCACCACCAAACTCCATATCCATGCCCTCATAATTTCCCGCCTTGACTACTGCAATGCCCTGCTGTCTGGTCTCCCTATGACCCGAACAGCCCCACTGCAGTCCATCATGAATGCGGCAGCCAGAATTATCCACTGCTCCCATCGCTCTACCACGGCAGATCCCCTCCTAGAATCCCTCCACTGGCTTCCTATCCAGTCCAGAATCAGATTCAAGATACTGTGTCTGACCTACAAATCTGTCCACAAAACCTGTCCAACCTACATTTCTGATCTTACTCAGAGGTACACACCAAGCCCAGGGGCGTAGCAATAGGGGTTGCAGAGGTAGCGACCGCATCGGGGCCCTTGGGCCAGAGGGGCCCCGAAGGGCCCTGGCCGAAGGGCCCTTCCTCAACTACAGTATTAGCTCTCTATTGGTCCTGTGCTGGTAATAATAACTTCTATAGATACTTTGAATACTGGTAATCATTAACAAACTGCTCCCCATCCCCTTCTTGCACCTCTGACACTGTAGTTGCCATTGGCAGATTTTGGTGTGCCGTATCAATTGTTATGTATAGAGTGCTTGGGGGGCCCCATTGTAAAACTTGAATCGGGGCCCACAGATCCTTAGCTACGCCACTGACCAAGCCGCTCACTCCGCTCTTCCAATGAACTTCGCCTAACCTCCCTCCGCATCACCCAGTCCCATGCACGCCTCCAGGACTTCTCAAGAGCTGCTCCAACACTATGGAACTCCCTACCTCCACCCATTAGGGCAGCCCTAACCCCCCCTTCAACATCTTCAAGAAAGCCCTCAAAACTCACCTTTTCACTCTGGCCTACTACCCCTCACAAGTGCTCTAAACCTACAGCTGAACTCTGGTCCCCTACCGTTCGTGTCCTTACCTCTCCCTCTAGATTGTAAGCCTTTGTGCAGGGTCCTCCTCCTTTTGTGTCCTACCTGATCATGCACCTCCATTACTGTGAACCCATGTTATGCATCTGAGTGAACCTAACTTGCCTAATCTCCATGCTCCATCCAGTGACTGACTAAGCATTACCTTGTTCTCATACTGTGCTGTGTGATCTCCATGCTCCATCCAGTGACTGACTAAGCATTACCTTGTACTCATACTGTGCCGCGTGATCTGGCATTCTTGTATTCATGTATTGTCATTTTGCTGTATGTCACCCCTAAATATTGTCTGCAACCTAAATTAATGTCCAGCGTTGCGTAATATATTGGCGCTTTATAAATACAATAAATAAATATTCGGTCCCGTCAGTTTTCAACAATTGGCATCAGTTTTGTATGTGTTTCTATGGATGTGTTCATATGTAAATCTGTACATTTTCGGTCCAGTCCTGTCAGTTTTGTATATTTCTATGGCTGTGTTCTCACATAAAAGGTGTACATTTCTAGTCCAGGTAAAACTGATAGAAAAGGGATGCAAAACTGACAAGAGAAAAAAGGATTAGACCAGATATTTGCAAATTAATGTGTGAACCAGGCCTTACTGAATGACACTTGCCAGAAAGTGTGCAGCGAGCAGGGAGGTTGTCTGACATCTTTGTGTAGATCCTTTCCAAGGAGTGATTTTATAAAGAATAAAGGAAATACTGAGAATCCCCATGAGGGAATGGACTAGTCCAAACCAATCAAATTTTTTTTTTTCAAAACGTTATTTCTTGATGAAGGTGACAGCGACATAGAAAAAAAAAGTAATTTATGGTCCATTTTTAGTGGAGGAGAAATGCATATTGTAACAAACCAACCCTGTCATTGTCCCTAGAGATGTCGCGAACGGCGAACATCTCTGCATCACTGTGCCCTTCACTACTTCCGGGTCGCTCTGACCCGGAGTTGTACGCCTGCGCTGGCCCTGCGGTGCGTGTCCTAGATCGCGCTCCTGTTGACGGGCACTTTCTGCGCATGTGCATGACGTCATGAATGACGTCACGCTCATGCACAGAGAGTGCCCGGCAGCAGCAGCGCGATCTAGGACGCGCACCGCAGGGCCAGCGCAGGCGTACTACTCCAGGTCATTGCGACCCGGAAGTAGTACAGGGCCCACAGAGATTCGCCCGGCGAACGGTTCGGGCCATCTCTAATTGTCACATAACACCATTAGTCTTTGATCACGCCACCGGTTACCGATAAAATGGAAAATCCTCAATAAGTATTTCCTACTACCATTCAAACATGGAAACAATTTAGCCCCCGGCTATCTGAAGGATTTCTTGCATCTGCATCACACCTCTCAACCTCAAAACAACAGTATTCAATAATTTGGTCATCCCCAGAGTCCGCTTCATAACCTTTAGAATCAGATCCTTCTGTCATGCTGCCCCTACCCTATGGAACTCCTTACCACACTCAATCAGGATAGATCCATCTCTGGACATGTTTATACCTAGATTTAAAGGCCACTTGTTCACCCTGGCATTTAAAGGGTCCCCGAGGGGAAATTAAAAACAAAATTTGGACCTACCTGGGGCTTCCTCCAGCCCCCCCATAGCCCGCGAGGTGCTTCGGCATCCTCTTCTTCCCTCTCCTGATCCCGTTGGCGGCTCCGGTAATTGGTGACTTCGGGCGAAGTCGCACGTGCCCACCCCCTGCCGCATCATCACACCGGTTGCCATAAATGTCCTGCGTTTGCCTGGTTCAGTCTTTAGATATTTGCGCATGTGCAGGAGGCAACTGGCGTGATGGCGGCGTGCGTGTGCGACTTCTCCGGAGCCGCCATCGGGACCAGGAGAGGGAAGAAGAGGATTTCTTGTATTTTTTTTTTATTTTTTTTTTGTAACTTATTGTTATTAAAAAAGTTATGTTCCATTTTAGCTTTCAACCAGCTATGAGTTTACAAATCTGGAAAGTAAGATTAAATAGCATTTTTTGTAATCATGGTAACATTCCTTTGGAGGACAGACTTCCCACAAACATGCCTGTTGCTGCATGGGAAATTACTGTAATAAGAGTAATTGCTGTATAAAGTGGGGGGCTCTTGTAGAGCCCTTTCTGCACAGCTGGGCTAATCAATGACTGACAGCAGGCTATGAAACATCCGCGTGGGGATTCTGCTAGGAACACTTAGGATGGACGGCATGGTATATGCTTGCATACACAAGGTAAGCATGCAGAAATAATGATGCCCATTAATCCTTGCAGTGCTTAAAACGGAACTGAAAGAAGTGCTTTCTCTCACCACAAACTGGAATTTCTCCTTACAGCAAACCTGTATCTAAACGTGTTTAACAGGTTAAATGCGTGGACAAATATAATGGCTTATTAAAAAGACTTGCTTGTTATTTTTTTTTGTATTCAATGAGTTAAAGCGGATCCGAGATGAAAAAACGAACTATAACAAGTAACTTGTCTATATAGCTTATCTAAAGTTTAGACAGTTGCACTACAAATCTAGCTGCAAACAGCTTCAACAGTATATATTATCCCTTCCTGTGATACAATGACAGCAGCCATGTTCTGTTTGTCACGTTACACAGGCAAGCTGATAGCATCTCCAGTCCTCAGCCTGTGAAAAGTCCACTCCTCCCTCCTCCCTCTGAAATCTCTGGCTAGTAACACTTCCTCTTCCTGCCCAGACTAAGCTCCCATAAGCCTTTGTTACATTGCTTTAAGAGCGCCAAGGCACAAAAGGAGCTGTGGGCAAGGCTTGTTTAGTTTATAGGGAATTAGAGTATTAAAAGAAAATTAAAAAAAAGTATTTGGCTTGAGGAATGCCCTATAAACTATATGAAAGGAACCCAACTATGCAATGAGTAAAAGTTTTATCTCGGATCCACTTTAAAAAGAGAAGCTGCCCCCAGCTAAGAAATTTAGTAATGAGCAGAGACAGAAATCTGGTGAGCAAGTGACCTGCCCCTAGCTCTACGTAGCAGTCTGATCTGCTGGTCAGCATTGGAAAGGTATATCGGAATGGGGGGACACAAAGCCTCCACCCCTCACAAAGCATTGTGTTCTCTGCTGGTGGGAACAGAAGCTCTTCAGATATCATGGCACCTTAGTAATGGAGTACCTGGAGCTGGAAGGCTTCTTTGCACTCCCACCACTAATGACATGACACACTAAGACCACCCTCGCTGCATCCTCCCACTAAGTCTATGAAGGCTAAGTGGCGGAACTCAAGGCAGATGCCTGTTATATGCAGTGTTGGTTTAGGCAACATAGAAGACTATAAGAGAGTGGAGAAGATACTGGAAAAGCACCCGCTTAAAGCAAGATGACTAAATGCTTTACCCTCTTTTAACCCAAACAGGATGTTTATATGCGTCCAGTTTGAGTCTCTAAAAAACAATTAGATCACGTCGGGACTTATGCTGGGAATACACGTTTCGTTTTTGCCTTCGTTTAAACCTTCGTTTCGATTGTGCCTTTTGTCCTTTTCGATCCCGAAATAATCGATCGTACGGTTAATATCACCACCCACGGTTTCGGTTTTTTTTTTCGATTCTGATGGTTTCGTTTTTCCAATGATCGAAGGCTGCAAAGAAACAAAACGTAGTACAGGGACGGACGGCATTGTCAAGCTAACACTTCACGTTGTTTCAATTTTGTGATCCTGTCTCCACCTCTCCGTGGTTTTGGAACATGATCAATGATCATGAATTTTAAATCGATATCTTTATGTCCCATCTCGACATAAAATTCATGATCATTGATCATGTTCCAAAACCACGGAGAGGTGGAGACAGGATCACAAAATTGAAACAACGTGAAGTGTTTTGGATTAATAAATTAGGGACTTTATTTCCTTCAGGTTTAAATAGGGATTTTGATTTACATTTGTTTTTGTGATTTATAGGTCTCTACTGGCATCACACCACCATGGATTTGCAAGATATGATTGGGACTGACTGTTTGCATGAACGCACAGATAAGTGTGCTTTATTGTAATGCATTCATGCACTGGACATTTATTTTCATTGTTTTGTTTAGCCTGTTGCTCAGGCAACTGTGATGTCATTTCCTGTAGGGGTGGCTATAAGTATTCATTGATTTCCTGTCATGTGTTAGCTTGACAAAGGGTGTGGACACCCGAAACTGTTGCTACACCTTTTGCTGTTTGGCTCAAATAAAGAGCGTTTGTGTGCTGCAAACCCTGTGGACTTTTGTTGTATCTTTGAGGACGTGGGGAATCCTCCGTTTGCCTGCACACTATACCCCATCCATAGGGGTGAGCTTGTGGAGCTGCTAATCCCTTGGACATTATATATATATATATATATATATATATATATATATATATATATATATATATATATATATATATATATATATATATATATATATATATATATATGCACCAGAGCTCCAGAACTGGTTAATAAGTAAAACTTTTATAAGGTGTACAAACTCAAGTCTGGCAGTTGTATTACATTGAGTTTTATCCCAGGCTCTCCCCGTGCACCACTCTGGGTCAGTTTTAAAAATATGCAGAACAGCTAGGGCAAGGTGAGCTGTCTTTGGGCTTCACCCTGCGCTGACGTTTCCTCATGCCATTTTAGATTGATACATTAATGGGAGAACTTCATAGTCAATAGCTGGTAGATGCATATTTCAGTGCATTTGCATATCACTGTATACCTTCACTCCTCTTTACTAGGTGCTTGCTACTATTGCAGGGCACCTCCATCCTACTGAAGGGCATAACCTCTCTCTTGTTACCAGATTCTATGGCTGGGGGAAGGCACTAGTTTAGCTCAGTGGTAGAGAACGCCAGTGTTTATAGTTCTTGTAGCTGAACATGTTCAGCACCTTGGATAGCGTCTGCTCTCTGGTAAGCGAGGTGATGGTCTCTGCTTGTCTCATCTGGTTAGATGTGGTGCTAACTGTTATTGTACCAACTCACGTGTTAAATAAATCTCACATTAACATACTGGCTCAAGCATGAATGAAGGGTTTAGTGAGGTGCAATAACCAGCAGTAATTCATGAGCTAGTTATAGCCTTATAGAACTCTATTTATAGTCTTATAGAACTGTATTAAACTTAGCTCAGAGAAAATGTATGAAAAATTGATAGAAGGCAGAGCCCACTAGTCCTGTTACCAATATTACAGTGGGCACCAGGCCCGGATTTACATCACAGATGCCCTGGCACCCTAGACATCACTTCACCCTCCATGAACCTGCAAGTGTGCAGGGTGGCCCAGCTGTCACTTCTCTCTTAGTTCCCTTGCCCATTATAGGTAGCTTCAGATGCCCCTTAGTATTAGGTAGCCAGATCTATTCTCAGTATTAGGAAGCTAGACATACCCTCCACTGAAGGGAGATCTGGTCAGTGGAATGCAGAGAGCTGGGTGGGTAACCTCTCACTTACACTTCGCTCAGGACTCTGCATAGGGAAGGAAGAAGGGATGCACAGGTGGAGGGGAGTGAGCCGCCTTTCCATCTTCAAGTGCCTGTAGGCGCTTGCCTACAGTGCCTTATGGTAAATCTGGCCCTGGTGGGAACAATTTATGATATCTGTGTCTGCCCGTGTGTCTCTTTCTCTCTATGTGTGTATACATATCTCTCTATACATACATACAAATACACACAAGAATAAGGTCAGGCATGGAACAATGGACAAATTACAATACAGTAACGTTGATATTGATTTTTTTTAATTCAAATGTCTAGTTTAATCAAGAAAAAAATGTAAATAGCTGTATTCCTTACTAGATAACCTAAACACATCCTGCCTATATGAATACTGAATACTTCCCCGCCCCTTGTTTCCCCCCCTAATCCTTTAGATTGTAAGCTCAGAAGGGCAGGGCTCTCTCCCCCTGTTGTGTCCTGGAATGTTTTTCATGTCATAGCTTGCACTCTGTTATACATTTTATTCATTATGTGACATTTGTCATTGTAACCACCAGTCTGTATTTTGTACCAGTGCCCATATTTGATGTAAATCGATGTCTGTATCATTTATGTACCACGTTTGTTTTTCTTCCTTTCTTCACAGCCACGGAATATGCTGGCACCTAAAGCCCCCTCTACACCATTTAATTCCAAGCGCGATCGATCGAATTTGATTGAATCAAATTCAATTAGATCGATTAAATCCGACATGTCCGATCGGGATTCGATCAATCGTATGATCAATTTGCATTGAAAGCTAGCCAAAATCGTTCACACGATCGATCAAATCCTGATCGGACATGTCGGATTGAATCGATCTAATTCAGGGGTCTCAAACTCAATTTACCTGGGGGGCCGCAGGAGGCAAAGTCAGGATGAGGCTGGGCCGCATAAGGGATTTCACAATCGCGGCGCATCGCCGCCTCTGCCCGCCCCTCTCACTCTTCCTTCACAGAGAGGGGCGGGCAGAGGCGGCTATCCGCCGCGATTGACGTCAGGAGGGGCAGAGCTGAAGCTGAAAGCTCTGCCCCTTCCAGGAAATGCTGGCGGATTGCCCCCCGGGCGATTTGGGGGCTCTGCAGCCCTCGTTTAGCGGCGGGGATGCGGCGGATTACTTGGGAGCACTGAAGCGAACTATAAGGAAGCTTTTGCCGGCGAGGGCCTCAAAATATTGTATAGAGGGCCGCAAATGGCCCGCGGGCCGCAAGTTTGAGACCCCTGATCTAATCGAATTCGATTCTGAAATTGAATGGTGTAGAAGGGGCTTTACAAATCAATAATAATAATAATAATAATAAATATACAATAGTTAGAGCAACTGCTGTGGAAAGTCATAACAATACACAGATTGGGCAGGTAAGGTGGGAAACCAAGACAAGGCATTATAATATAAAGAAGTACAAACAATAATCCCCTTAGTGATTGGGAGACCACCTACATAACAGGCATATAAATCACGCATGATGGCATCACAGAGTGACATACTACTACTAAGTTAAATAACACAATTAGACTGCAGTAAACCAAAATCTTTAAACAAAACCAATAATTATGGGGTATAAGCAGAACCCCAGGCCTGGCCAGGCCATCCAACCCACACACATGAGAAACTAGGGGCAGGAGCTATGGGCCCCAGTGCAAGTTTTACATTGTGCCCTGCCGAGCACTCTAAACATACAATTGATACGGCGCACCAAAACCTGCCAATGACAACCACAATGTCAGAGGTGCAAGAAGGGGATGGGGAACAGTTTGTTAATGATAACTACCATTCAAAGCATCTACTGTATACAAGTGATTATTACGAGCACAGGACCAATATGGAGCTAATACTGCAGTTGAGGGAGGGCCCGGTGGGGTCCCTCTGGCCCAAGGGTCCCGGTGCGGTCGAGACCTCTTCACCCCCTATTGCTACGCCACTGACAAGGGGGTATGTGAAGAATTATAAGGCACTAAGTAAGTAATAAACAAATTACATAATGAGAAAAAACAATCATACATAAGGTAACCAAACATCCCAAATTCTCAAATACTTGATTGTGCATATATATATATATACATACAGTGGTGTGAAAAACTATTTGCCCCCTTCCTGATTTCTTATTCTTTTGCATGTTTGTCACACTTAAATGTTTCTGCTCATCAAAAACCGTTAACTATTAATCAAGGATAACATAATTGAACACAAAATGCAGTTTTAAATGATGGTTTTTAATATTTAGTGAGAAAAAAAAACTCCAAATCTACATGGCCCTGTGTGAAAAAGTGATTGCCCCCCTTGTTAAAAAATAACTTAACTGTGGTTTATCACACCTGAGTTCAATTTCTGTAGTCACCCCCAGGCCTGATTACTGCCACACCTGTTTCAATCAAGAAATCACTTAAATAGGAGCTATCTGACACAGAGAAGTAGGCCAAAAGCACCTCAAAAGCTAGACATCATGCCAAGATCCAAATAAATTCAGGAACAAATGAGAACAAAGTACTGTAATTGAGATCTATCAGTCTGGTAAAGGTTATAAAGCCATTTCTAAAGCTTTGGGACTCCAGCGAACCACAGTGAGAGCCATTATCCACACATGGCAAAAACATGGAACAGTTATGAACCTTCCCAGGAGTGGCTAGCCGACCAAAATTACCCCAAGAGCGCAGAGAAAACTCATCCGAGAGGCCACAAAAGACCCCAGGAGAACATCTAAAGAACTACAGGCCTCACTTGCCTCAATTAAGGTCATTGTTCATGACTCCACCATAAGAAAGAGACTGGGCAAAAACGGTCTGCATGGCAGATATCCAAGGCGCAAACCACTTTTAAGCAAAAAGAACATTAAGGCTCGTCTCAATTTTGCTAAAAAAACATCTCAATGATTGGCAAGACTTTTGGCCAAATAACTTGTGGACCGACGAGACAAAAGTTGAACTTTTTGGAAGGTGTGCGTCCTGTTACATCTGGCGTAGAAGTAACACAGCATTTCAGCAAAAGAACATCATACCAACAGTAAAATATGGTGGTGGTAGTGTGATGGTCTGGGGTTGTTTTGCTGCTTCAGGACCTGGAAGGCTTGCCGTGATAGATGGAACCATGAATTCTACTGTCTACCAAAAAATCCTGAAGGAGAATGTCTGGCCATCTGTTTGTCAACTCAAGCTGAAGCGATCTTGGGTGCTGCAGCAGGACAATGACCCAAAACACACCAGCAAATCCACCTCTGAATGGCTGAAGAAAAACAAAATGAAGACTTTGGAGTGGCCTAGTCAAAGTCCTGACCTGAATCCTACTGAGATGTTGTGGCATGACCTTAAAAAGGCGGTTCATGCTAGAAAACCCTCAAATAAAGCTGAATTACAACAATTCTGCAAAGATGAGTGGGCCAAAATTCCTCCAGAGCGCTGTAAAAGACTCGTTGCAAGTTATCGCAAACGCTTGATTGCAGTTATTGCTGCTAAGGGTGGCCCAACCAGTAATTAGGTTCAGGGGGCAATTTCTTTTTCACACAGGGCCATGTAGGTTTTGAGTTATTTTTCTCACTAAATAATAAAAACCACCTGTAACGATTGTGGAACTTTCTCCGTGATCAGCGCACAACGCGTGCGCTGATACGGCGGAAATCCTCCACAAGAGTATATTTGCAGGCACCCAGCAAAAGGTGCTACGCACCCGTAGAGGGAAAATTCCTGTCGGCAGATGGCGCTGGGGAGTGCAGAGGAACCAATCCTCTGTACCTCCACAAATGCCAGACAGGAATTGTACGAAGCGCAGAACGCAATCGCAAGAGAGGCGATTGCGAATGAGTCAAGCAAAGGGACAGGTTGTATGTGTGTGCGCCAACCTAGTCACCACCCCGCGACAGTGCACACACAACAGCAGATATGAAACAGGAACGCGATCGCGAGAGGTGTGATCGCCAGACGTGACACAAGGCAGATCAGGACAGAATACGAGGTTAGCAAAGGCACAGCAAATTATACAATGAGGAGATACGGAAAATAACAAACGCTAGCTAACCGCAATCACCGCACTCATTCGCAACAGTGCACGCGGTTATGCGCGGTCTCCACATGATAAGCACAATAGAGACAAGCACGCCTAACTAACCATTAACAGACAAACATGAAACAGAGGACGCGAGCGCTTGCTTAACGGTTACCTCACCGAGCCTCCAGCAAGCGTAGCAGACAAGACAGACACACGAAAACAGGGACAAGCGAGAGATAGGATCCACAGCACTAGCGAAAGTGGCTAGCGCGATCTAGGTACAGAGTAGCAGAACAGAAGGATCCACAGCACTAGCGGAAAGTGGCTAGCTCGATCCCAGGAGACAGAACAGAAGGATCCACAGCGCTAGCGAAAAGTGGCTAGCGCGATCCCAGGAGACAGAACAGAAGGATCCACAGCGCTAGCGAAAAGTGGCTAGCGCGATCCAAAGAGACAGATCAGAAGAGATAGCTGGTAGCAACCGCTGCACCAGCTATACTCCAAGAACAGAGATCAGAACCATTTCCTGTCGACCACCGTTGGGACAGGACAATGGCAACAGAACAAACAAACAGATAAACAATCCTAACTGCACTAGGGAAAACCTGCCTAGCGCAGATTCAGGAATTACTCTAAGCTGATCTTCAAACAGAGAGTAAGGCTGACACCCCACCAGGAGTGTTACATAGGACGAAATCCTTATGAACAGCAAAGCATTGTGGGACACACATAGTACTTATAGTACACGCCTCCAATGAATGTGGCCAGGCAATTTGCATGACAACGTATGCAAATTCCTCAGCAAGCACAAGCTGCAAAACTGACAGAAGCTCTTCTTTCCAGAGTCCTGCAGCATGCAAACCTACACAATGGTCAAAAAGCTGCCTGCCTTCACAGGCAGCTGAGCAAATCATCACACCACCATTTAAAACTGCATTTTGTGTTCAATTATGTTATCTTTGACTAATAGTTAACGTTTTTTGATGAGCAGAAACATTTAAGTGTGACAAACATGCAAAAGAATAAGAAATCAGGAAGGGGCAAATAGTTTTTCACACCACTGTATATATATATATATATATATTTTAAAGTTCACTTTAGGCCCTGTTCACACTTGCGTTTTGGCAAGTAAACGGACCGGATCCTGATCGGATCCTGATCGGATCAAGACCTGATCCTGATCAGAACCGTACGGTTCAGATCCGGATCCGGTCCGTTTGTATCAGGTATGCATCAGGCTGCCATCCGGATCCGTGGGCAAAAAGTAGTTAAATTTAAATGAAAAAATGTTGGGGTCAGCAGAAGGTGCACCTGGTGCACCTGTAGAATCAGGTTCCTCCGCTGTAGGCCTCACCTCCACCTCCGACATTCTGCCAAACAGCTCCAGCACGTCTGTCACTGCTGCTCCACTCCAGACATGCTTGGCCCATGTGTCCCCATTCGAAATGGCCGCTTGGATACGCATAGGAAGTGGGGTAGAACGTCAGGTTTTTGTAGGCAGTGTGTTCTGTGCCTTCCGTTCCCCATTGGTTTCTGTGTTCCGGATGGTGCTGTCAGGCTCAGGTCTGGCTCCGGTCCGGGTGCGTGGGCCGGAGATCCGGACCCAAAAAATAGCGCATGTTGGAAAAGAGTCCGGATCCAACCCGGCTCCGATACGTACGGAACGGACGCGTGTGAACGTCTGCATAGACTTTACATTGCTATGCGGAACGTATGTTCCGTTTGTACAGTATGCGGTCCGGATCAGATCCGGAAAATCCGGATAGAGAACGCTAATGTGAACCGGGCCTTAAAGGACAACTGAAGCGAGAGGGATTTTGCATTTTCTCAAAAATTGAAAGGTCTGTGTTTAAAAATTGTTTGTCTTGTTGCCACTATTCTCCTTAACCACTTAACGACCAGCCAACGCCCGCGCATCACAGATCATAAAAAACTCAGCCGGTCCTTAAGTGGTTAACATACATAGTGATTTTGGTTGATAGCATGCTTGGGGACTTTGCCATTAAAGGGGCACTATTGCGAAAAAAATTTAAAATTTTAAATATGTGCAAACAAAGACCAATAAGAAGTATGTCTTTTCCAGAGTAAAATGAGCCATAAATTACTTTTCTCCTATGTTGCTGTCACTTACAGTAGGTAGTAGAAAATCTGACAGAAGCAACAGGTTTTGGACTAGCCTATCTCTCCATAGGGGATTCTCAACAAGGCTTTTATGCTTTATAAAGATATTCCATAACAAAGATTTAACAATGATGCTGGCCAGCTTCCCTGCTCGCTACACAGTGTTTTGGCAGTTGGACAGAGCAACTGCCATTCACTAAGTGCTTTTGAAAATAAATAAATCCCTGAGAATCCCCCCATGAGGAGATGAACTAGTCCACAACCTATCGCTTCTGTCAGATCTTTACTACCTACTGTAAGTGACAGCAACATAGGAGAAAAGTAATTTATGGTTCATTTTACTCTGGAAAAAACATACTTATTTGTTTATGTTAGCACATATTTTAAAGAAAGCCTGTATCAAGAAAAACGTCCCCTGGGGGGTTCTCACCTCGGGTGGGGGAAGCCTCCAGATCCTATCGAGGCTTTCCTCGTCCTCCTGTGTCCCACGGCGGCAGCGAGAAAGCTCCCGAATAGCGGGGATGTAAATATTTACCTTCCCGGCTCCAGCGCAGGCGCAATATCGGCTCTCCACCTCGGAGATAGGTGGAAATAGCCGATTGCTGTCGGGCCGCTCTACTGTGCAGGTGCAAGTCTCCTGCGCCTGTGCAGTACAGCGGCCCCGACAGAGATCGGCTATTTCCGCCCATCTCCGTCAGGAAAGCCGCAACAGCGCCCCTCTGGAGCCGGGGAAGGTAAATAAATCAGCTCTTATCAGTGCTTGTCAGGCTCGTGGAGGGAGGATTTCAGGACACTCCGGGGAGCCAGCGCTGGACTGTCTGCAGCTACAGCGGAGGGGGAAGCCTCATTGGGACCCTGAGGCTTCCCCCACCCGAGGTGAGTACCCCCATGGGCACTTTGTTTTATACAGGTTCTCTTTAAATCTTAACATTTTTCGCCATAGTGCCCCTTTAAAGAGACACTGAAGCGAAAAAAAAATGATGATATTATGATTTGTATGTGTAGTACAGCTAAGAAAAAAAACATTAAGATCAGATACATCAGTCTAATTGTTTCCAGTGCAGGAAGAGTTGAGAAACTCCAGTTGTTATCTCTATGCAAAAAAGCTATTAAGCTCTCCGACCAACTTGGTCGTGGAGAGGGCTGTTATCTGACTTTTATTATCTCAACTGTAATTGAACTGTTTACTTTTCCTCTAGCAGAGGAGAGTTTATTACTTCACAGACTGCTCTGAAAGACTCATTTTGAATGCTGAGTGTTGTGTAATCTGGACATATTATAGAGTGATGCAATGTTAGAAAAAACACTATATACCTGAAAATAAAAAATATGAGAATATTTTCTTTGCTGCTAATCTTCTAGTAATTATTCATAGTACACAACCAATTCATTATATCATATATTTTTTTCGCTTCAGTGTCTCTTTAACCTCCTTGGCACTATTATTATTTCATATTTTAGGGTCTACAAGCAGTGACATTTTTTCACATGCTTTTAGACCCTAAAACGAGGAAACAAAAATCACACCGCCTGCGCTTATTCACCGCCCTGGGGTCCAGTGCTGCAATTATCCCTCCATCCTCCAGATGGCACTCTACCCCAATAGTGAGATCACCATCTGTCACCATGACGACAAACAGCAATCTCACCTAAGGGATCCAGAGCCTCAGAAGACCGGAAAAAAGAATGGTTTCCAGCGTCTGGATGCTGAGGGAGGCGAGTTGAAACGCCCGCTGCACTGCACTTTCTCCCTATGCCTCCCTGCAACTACCCCGAGTCTGGCTCGGGATTACCGCACCTGGCTTCTTTTTTCCACCCCGAGCCTGACTCAGGGTTACAGCCATGACAATTAACCGCTAAAGTCAGCACAAAATGTTCCCAAAATTTTGCATTATGATTTTACATCCTAATTGCAAAATTCATGTATTATCACCACACAGAGAAACTTGGGGGGGGGGGGGGGCACAGGAAAATGGGAGGTTGAGGAAACAGAAACTAACTTTGGCTATATGGATTATAACTTGTCTCTATAATCTGATTTGATTAGATATGTCTGATCCCTGCGAGGAATAATTTTGGTACAGTACCCTGCTGATGTCCATAAAAAGTGTCAGACAGCTCACCAGTGGCGTAGCAATAGGGCTTGCAGCGGTAGCGACCGCATCAGGTCTCTTGGGCAAGAGGGGCCCAAGGGGGCCCTTTCTGAACCGAAGTATTAGCTCTCTATTGGTCCTGTGCTGGTAATAATGACTTCTATAGAAGCTTTGAATAGTAGTAATCATTAACAAACTGTTCTCCATCCCCTTCTTGCACCTCTAATACTGTACATGACATTGGCAGGTTTTGTTGCGCCACATGAAGTGTTACGTATAGAGTGCTTGAGGGGCCCAATGTAAAACTCGCACCGGGGCCTATAGCTCCATAGCTACACCACTGTAGCTCACAGAGCATTTTTGGCATTCCCAGGCTAAAGCAATGAAGTTTGGACACTAAGCAGAGATAGATATAGTTACAATACAAAGTCTGTGTAGATGAACATAACTGAGCATCGCACATTGCCAATCTTCCCTCCCAATTAGTCATTGTTAGAGCTGTCCCCTGGGGGCATGCACTCTATTCTATTATTATATTACTCACCTCCTATTCCTGCAGATCCCAAGCCCAACAGACAGAAGCACACATTAATTGGCAAACATTTCTGGACTGCTGCAATTAAGCTATTTAGGAATAACGTGCTACTGAGAGAGGTCCCTGAGGTCCCGGGAAGATAGTGGAGACATCATAGGTACAGGATCTTGTAATGATTAGTCCCTGGCTATTATTAGGTTGGCAGTGCCTTTTCCCGGAGGCTAACGGAAATAACGCTATATTTAAACAACTCACCTATTTAAAAAAAAATAGAAGTTGCCTTTTACTCTTTAGGGACCTCTGCTAGACTTCTGTCTGAATGTCTACTTCAATATTAGCATCTTTCTCTAACTTGGATAAAACCAAACTAGTGCCACCTTCTGTCTGGAGTAAGAAAGTAATCTTGCTTCAGTGTACCTATGACGTGGCCAGGAAAGATGGATACATCTCGCTGAAAACACCACGTACATGCCTGAGGTGTGCATAAACCACCTGTAAGGCCACATCTGGAGTATGGAATACAGTTTGAGGCACCACACTATAGGAAGAGCAATGAGGGTTGAAAAGAAGTACAAAAACAGGCAACTAAGCTATTTAGAGGGATAAAAGGTCTCACTTACCAAAAAAGGTCAAACTAGGCTTCCTAAGCTTGGAAAAAAAGATAACTAAAGGTGCGTTTTAATGGTGCAATTTTAGCCAGTGATTGACCTTCCGATCATATAATTGTGATTGGAAAGAAATGATCCCTGTGTTTTGGGATCCTATTCCGATTGCTAATGGATCGCAAACCGCAGGGTACAGAAAAACAAATGGAACGGTGTGATCTGATTGCGTTGCAATTTTGTCCCAAGCACAATTGTCATCCTGATGCGATTTGGGTGCAATTGAGCGCCTATACTGAAGTAGTAGCTTACTCACAATAGTGGAAATTAAGGGGCAGCGCACATCCAGTTTATTAAAATGTCATTTAAAATCACATCAACACATGCACACAACGCCTGCAGTGGAGGTAGATACAGATAAGGAGAGGTCAAAAGTCATTTCGCACCTCAATGTGTGGTGCTTTGTAAGGACCTGACAAAGCACCACGCATTTAGGTGAGAAACGGCTGTCGACCTCTCCTCATCTGCCCTCAGGATCCTTGCACTCTATATGTGATCTTGACGAAGCACCACGCATTTAGGTGCGAAACGGCTGTTGACCTCTCCTCATCTGCCCTCAGGATCCTTGCACTCTATATGTGATCCTGACGAAGCACCACACATTTAGGTGTGAAACGGCTGTCGACCTCTCCTCATCTGCCCTCAGGATCCTTGCACTCTATATGTGATCCTGACGAAGCACCACGCATTTAGGTGTGAAACGGCTGTCGACCGCTCCGCGTCTGCCCTCAGGCTCCTCACACACTATTTTAGATTCATCACAACACACAATATTATCACATCACAATGCAATGCAACAATATTCCAATAGGGCTAGCACATTGATTGAGGTGAGGTGCCTTGAGGTGGGATAACACATTGCATGCAGTGTATTTAAAGGGTAACATGTTTTTACAGTTGCAGTGAAACATACTTTCAATGATACTGTGGCCTCAATTCACGGAGCATTATCAAACGTTTATCAAACACTTTATCAAACGTTTGATAATTTACCTCATGGGTAAAATCTCATTTTGAATCCACTAAGGTGTTATATATTTGTTGAGCGTTTTATCGGTAAAACATTCGATAAATATATAACACCTTAGTGAATTTAAAATGAGATTTTACCCATGAGGTAAATTATCAAACGTTTGATAAAGTGTTTGATAAACGTTTGATAATGCTCCGTGAATTGAGGCCACAGTTGTTTCACCATACGCATCACAACCCACTTGTAACATTTGATGCAACTTTTTGGCAGTTTTGCGATTGTATTGCAACCTATGCACGTTGCGTGCATGGTGTGCAAAAAGCCATAGGTTGGCAGGTAGGTCTGAAACAGGAAAAAATTAATTAACGTGGACCTGAACTCTTGCACGGGACAAAAGGAAAAATGTACCCTGTGTCTATTTAGAGAGTTTTGCCTGTCTAATTCCCCCTCATTTGTGTCTAATCAGATTTTGTAATTTGATCTCTCCCTTGTCACATGACTGCCAATGGCAGAGATAGCAGATAAGCCATTTGAAAGCACAGGCTGTTAACAATATGTCTACTTCCATGAATCAGGAAGTAGAAACAATGCAGATTGATTGTAGGATTTGTATCAGCTGTAGCAATGAAATGTTTTTAGTTTAAAGAGGAGCTGTGGCGAAAATCTTAAAATTTAAAACACATACAAATAAGAAGTACATTTCTCCCAGAGTAAAATGAGCCATAAATCAATTTTCTCCTATGTTGCTGTCACTTACAGTAGGTAGTAGAAATCTGACATTACCGACAGATTTTGGACTAGTCCATCTTTTCATGGGGGGTTCTCAGGGTTGTCTTTAATTTTTAAAAGCACTTAGTGAATGACAGTTGCTCCGTCCAACTGCCAAAATAGTGTGCAGCGGGCAGGGAGGCTGGCCAGCATCATTGTATTAATCATTTTCAGAGAATGTCTTTATAAAGAATAAAGGTCATGCTAAGAATCCCCCATGAAGAGATGGACTAGACCAAAATCTGTTGGTAATGTCAGATTTCTAATATGCACTGTAAGTGACAGCAACATAGGAGAAACGCAATGTGTGACTCATTTTACTCTGGAAGAAATATACTTCTTATTTGTATGTGTTTTAGATTTTAGGATTTTCGCGACAGTTCCTCTTTAAAGGTTATTATGCTGTTGTGTATCTTTTAAAGCAAAGTGGACGTTCTGAGTTCAGGTCCACTTTAAAGGGAACCTGAAGCGAGTAAAATTATTTAAAATAAACACATGACGTAGCTGCAAATGAATATTATATACTAACCTCACCGTCAGTTCCTCTCAGAAGCTCTCCATTTTCTTCTTACAGTGATCCCTTCCAGTACTGACAATATTTTGTCAGAACTGAAATATACCAGTTGCTGTCAGTTATATATCAGCAGCTGTCAGTTACAACTGAATGCACAAGGTAATGTCCATGTTTCCCTATGGCTCAAGTGGGTGATATTACAGTTTAACAGTGTGCTGACCAGTAAGCTGTTATCAGGTAATGGCCATTTTTAAAATGGAGGACAGAAAATTCTATTGATCACTGTGGACAAATGGGATGCAGGAGAAGAGAAAGAAATTGAGTAGTAGACTACACAGGAAGTAAGTACGACCTGTGTATGGTTATTTTGACTTTTTATTTTCAGTTCAGGTTCTCTTTAAATTGTATTGCCCATGTCGCAGTAGCAGATTCTTCCTATCCTCATCTGTGGAAGCTGTGCTGACATTCATGGGATAGGCAATCAACAAGAGGAGGCATTTATTAAGACTTAATTCATACAACAAGAAGAGCAAAACAGAAGCAGAGGGCAACAGGCTTACCCTAGCAGGACAGCATGAATCATACATCTCCCCAGAGTACAGCCCTGCCTGAAAACCAAACCGTCTGAATGTTACTGTTTTCGGTCTCGTATCTGTTCCAAATCTGCCTTGCATGTTAATATTTCTGTCACAATGGATGACAGCTGCAGAGGTCACAAAAGCAGAGCAACGCCCTCACAAATCATTTGATAAACAAGTAGCAGCATAATTTGCAATAGTAAATGGTTGCTACTTTCAGAGCCTTGTGTGATTAATGTTCCTTACGCTTCCTAATGTAGAAAATGTGCTCTCAGGGCTGGAACCCACAAGAGCGCTTTTCAGAGCATTTAGGGAGCGCTTGAAAACGCTAGCGATTTCCAAAAATGCTTAACTAATGTTAACGGATGTGCTAAGTTCCACTGGAGCGTTTGCGATTCCCAAAATCGCAAGCGCAGGATATGCAGCATTTTGTTAGCGTTAGTGCTTCAATGTAAAGTATATAATCGCTGGCGTAATCGCTCATCAAAACCTGCACGGAGCGATTTTGCTAGCGTTTTAAAGTTAATGTACACTTTCTGTAACAAAATTAAAAATAAATGAAAGGACCAATCAGACTTTAAAACGCTAATCGCTACACAACCACTGGCAAATTGCTTATGCTTTCTACAATCGCTCCCTAAAACGCTCATGAAATCACTTACAAACTGCTCATACAAAACGCTTGCGATTGCGATTAGCGATACCGTTTTGTAGTGGGTTTCAGGCCTCAAAGAAGAATGCTCAATGTTCAAGCACAGAATTTTTAAGTCAGCACTGTACTGTAAAAAATGACAGGTGGGAACTGCCAGGTTGGCACAAGCAATGCGACCCTTCGGCATGTTTGTAAACGTATATGTAGATGAAGCAATAAACACAGAATAAAACTAATAGGGAAATAAAAGTTATGAAGCTACTGACTGAACACTCACAAGCTATAACAGGGATGACCAACTCCAGCCCTTGAGGAGCATATCCATGCCAGTGTTAAGAAAGAAAGAAAGAAAGAAAGAAAGAAAGAAAGAAAGAAAGAAAGAAAGAAAGAAAGAAAGAAAGAAAGAAAGAAAGAAAGAAAGAAAGAAAGAAAGTGAGAAGCGCTCCAATCGTGCATTAAGCTTTCTTTAATAAAACACACATATACTGATGCACTTACATCTGTGTGTAGTTAAAATCGTGTATAGGAGGCCACCCACATCATCACTCTTTACCAAAGTCCGGCCAGGACCTTGGGACCGGTGTTGGCATCCTCCGGGTGTCGCGCGGAGCCGGCGAGAGAGTCAGGGGGCGTGTCCTCGATGCGCTAGTGCCCAACCACACTACTGGTTTTGGCGTAATCCACGCCTTCCTCAAAAACTTCCTGTTTTAAGTGTTTAGAATGGACAGAGAAATGGAGAAAGGTGTTCTATTTGATGATCAACAACTTTCCTGATTCAGTCCCATCAATTAATTTCAGCATTTCCAAAAATGTGTGAAGACCTCGGCCCAGGAGGTCTGGAGTTGGACATCCCTAAGCTATAAGATGGCCTTTGCGCACCATATTTATCAGGTTGTGTTCAGCTATACTAAGAAGTGTAAACAATGCAGAAAATCTTCTGCTGTATCCAGGGTAAAGCAGAGCACTTTCTCTACTTTGTTTGCACTGCAATTAATGCATTACAATACAATTTGATACTTTGTCCTGCAACTGGCAATCTTTTCAGTTACTTTCAGAGAATATGCCTTTCAATAACATTAGGCCAGTCTTTATGTTAAAACAAAAGAACCCAAATCTCTTCCATCAAGATGCTGAGACACTAGAGTCCAGAAGATGGGAATGTGCCATTCTCCCAGCTGAGTGATGCTTATCCTATATGACCAAAGCACTGCATGGCCTCACGTAATAAGTTGTCATTTGCTTCCAACCTTCCCTTCCTCCAATACGGGGGACTATACTGCAGATCAGGTGTTTTTGTGGCCACACTTGTTATGGATGTGACGATCATGATGGCCATACTTGTTCTATGACTTGTGAAATGGGCCCCAAGGCCGTGAAGGGCACCAAGGGGAGGCAAGGAGGGGCGTGAACATTGGGGGGCCCTATCAGGTTTGTTGGGGGGCCCTTGAATTGTAGTTGTGTCACTGGCCAGAAGTAAATTCAGTTACCAGAATTCCCTCAACCTAAATTATTGAGTGTTAGGTGAGTGGCCACTTTACTATATTATTATTTTGAATTCTGTATGTATTTTTAGATTCAAAAACATTAAATAACTTAAAAGTATAACATATACAGAAAGTTGTGAAGTGATTACAACAAATTGGGATCATATCCATATGTGGGCAGCGCGGTGGCGTAGTGGTTAGCATGCTTGCCGTGCAGCGCTGGGTCCCCGGTTCAAATCCCGGCCAGTGCACTATCTTCACGGAGTTTGTATGTTCTTCCCGTGGGTTTCCTCTGGGTACTACGGTTTCCTCCTACGATGGTGTAGTTTCTGGGTCAAATACCAGCCAGGGCACTATCTGCAAGGAGTTTGTATGTTCTTCCTGTGACTGTGTGGGTGTTTCCTCCAGGCAAACTGGTTTCCTACCACACCCCAAAAACATACAGGTAAGTTAATTGGCTTCCCCCTAAAATTGGCCCAAGACTACAATACTTTCGCTACACCATACACATACAGACATATGACTATGATAGGGACTAGATTGTGAGCCCCTCTGAGGGACAGGGACAAGACAATATACTCTGTACAGCGCTGTAGAAGATGTTGGCGCTATATAAATACTTAAAGCAGTTTAAAACCCTGACATAATATTCAATAAAAACATGTTTACCTACTATGTATATGCCATACAGTTATCATATTTGCATTGGTGCATAAGTATTATTATTCATGTAGAAGTTATAGGTTTCCAAAAGTAAAATAAGGAGAAAGTGAAAAAAATACACAATTTATCCACTTTCATACATTGGAGCTTTAATCAGTTCTATTGTACATTAAACCCACACATTTTATTTGTCTATCCCTCCTGTTTATTTAAACAGTCCATTTGTTCTTATAATGTTTTAATTGTAACAATTAAGTAATGTATACAATCTGCTACTGTCTGCTCCTGGAATGTGTATTTTGCACTTGTTTATTAATTAACTCTGCCATTGAATTCCCTGGGAGGAGGAGAGGGGTTTGCTGTAATTACTTTAAAACTCTGTAGAGATGTTATCAGGTCAGAGATAAACAAACAGTGTTATCTAAGATTTTATAGGAGAATGCAGAGACTTATTTTCACGTCATAGGGACAGGAAGTGGTTACACAACCTTGGTTGATCACTAAACAAAGATTGATGAACCCCACTGTGCATGTGTCACCCAGTCATTCCTTATACCCACTCCATAGAACAGTATGCCCTACTTAGCCCTAGCTGTACAGCATATCTGTACAGTGCTCTCCATGCTCTCCAGTGTTTTTAGCAGATGTCTTTTAGTTTCCTTTTGGTCCACTACACAATATCCAAGTGGTTCTGGGTCACTGCCATTTAACGGATTACCCCGTTATAGCGGTATTACTGTTTTGCAGGGGGAGAAGGATAAAACTTTTGATGCCGCTCATCAGAGGGAGGAACAGCAGTTCATAAATGAGCCAGACTGTAACTGAAATTAAGTTTTCAATTCACTACACATGGAAACAAAGGCTTGAAATAGATCTTGAAATCAGCATCACTAATGAATAGCTACAGTAGCTGGAAACACAGGGAAATAACAAACAATGTTCTTAATGTCATATGACTTGAAAAGCAGAACAGATAGTGACTGGAATCGAGGCACGGCTGACAGAGCAGCATTTTATGGAGATAATAAATGGAGTAAAAGGCTGCATCCCATTTATCATCAGTACACAATGCTGTTCTGTGATATCCTTACCTAGACACTATGAAGACAATACAAACCTTCAGCCAAGCAGAGAAACAATGAACATCTGCATAAGGCCTCACCAAGCCCGCTCCCGCGTCTCTCCCCTGCTGTCCGCATTCATGGACAGAACAAGCCTCTGACCTGACCTGGGAGTTCTTTCAGGGTTGGTCCAATTCTCAAAAAGGCAGTACCAGATTGCAGCGATTAGCGATGGCCGAATTGAACACCAAAGGGACGTAAGTAAGAAGATGACAGAAAGGATCTACCAGGGGTATTAGGGTCAATTTTTTTTCTCTTTTTTTCGGGGGGGGGGGGGGGGGGGTCAGTTCAGGTGTGCTTTAGGATAGACAATGGGGTTGATTGAAAAAACTTTTGTTATGATTTATTTCATCTTATTATCTCATCTTACTTATTTTTCACCTTAACTGTAAGGAGAGCTAATGCATGAGATACAAAGAGAAGGGTAGATTTTTTTCATGAGAAAAAACAGAGAAGAAGAGATACATCATCAGTTAAATCAAATAAGAGATAAACCATAAATTAAGTCAGTTAAAGAGAACCTGAACTGAAAATAAAAAGTCAAAATAACCATACACAGGTCATACTTATCTCTCGTGTAGTCTACTCCGCAATCTCTTTCTCCTCTCCTGTGTCCCATTTGTCCGCTGTGATCAATGGAAATTCCTCATAACACCTAGTGTTGGGCGAACAGTGTTCGCCACTGTTCGGGTTCTGCAGAACATCACCCTGTTCGGGTGATGTTCGAGTTCGGCCGAACACCTGATGGTGTTCGGCCTTTTTAGTTCGGGTTCGCCCGAACTTTTCAATGCCCGCCGAACAGGGCCGAACAGGGCCCCTGTTCGGCCGAACAGGGCCCTGTTCGCCCGAACATGCCGCAATACGGCCCCCCTATGGGGTCGCAGGCATAAGGGGGGAGCATGCCCCGATCGCGGGGGAGGGGGGGGTCGGAAATTCCCCCACCCCCTCCGCTAGCGCTCCCCCCTCTGCCCGCTTCCCCATAAAAAAAGTTTAAGGCAAGGTAAATAGTACCTGGTGGCTGGCACTGGCAGTGGAGTGAGGAGGAGGAGGAGTCCGAGTAGCAGAGTGAGGCCGGGCAGCGGGCGGTTCAGCGGTAGTACCCTTGTGGTACTTCCGCCCTTTCTCTGACCTCACGTCCTCTGCATACGAGGGTACGCGTCACGCGTACCCTCGTATGCGTCATCACGTAGAGGACGTGAGGTCAGAGAAAGGGCGGAAGTACCACAAGGGTACTACCGCTGAACCGCCCGCTGCCCGGCCTCAACGCGTCACTCTGCTACTCGGACTCCTCCTCCTCCTCACTCCACTGCCAGTGCCAGCCACCAGGTACTATTTAACTTGCCTGAAACTTTTTTTATGGGAAAGCGGGCAGAGGGGGGAGCGCTAGCGGAGGGGGTGGGGGGAATTTCCGACCCCCCCGCGATCGGGGCATGCTCCCCCCTTATGCCTGCGACCCCAAAATGGGCATGTTCGGGGGTCCCATTGACTTCCATTGAGTTCGGCGTTCGGGCCGAACATGCCGAACATCTGGCCCATGTTCGGCCTGTTCGGCCCGAACCCGAACATCCAGGTGTTCGCCCAACACTAATAACAGCTTCCTCGTCAGCACACTGTTAAACTGTAATACCACCCACTTGAGCCATAGGGAAACATGGACATTACCTTGCACATTCAGTTGTAACTGACAGCTGCTGATATATAACTGACAGCAACTGGTATATTTCAGTTCTGACAAAATATTGTCAGTACTGGAAGGGATCACTGTAAGAAGAAAATGGTGAGCTTCTGAGAGGAACTGACGGTGAGGTTAGTATGTAATATTCATTTACAGCTAAGTCATGTGTTGTCATGTGTGTCATGTATTTTAAATAATTGTACTCGCTTCAGGTTCCCTTTAAAGTGAACCTAAAGCCGATAAAAAAAAATGAGATTAACTCACCTGGGGCCTCCCTCAGCCCCCTGCAGCCGATCGGTGCCCTCGCAGCTCCGCTCCGATGTCCCAGGACCCGCCGGTGAGCACTTCCGGTTTTGCCGTCACCGGCCGACAGGCACGGGAACGCGAGTGATTGTTCGCGTTCCCAGCCTGTATATCGCCCCCTATGCTGCTATTGCGGCCAGGCCGCAATAGCAGCATAGGGGGCGATATACAGGCTGGGAACGCGAACAATCACTCGCGTTCCCATGCCTGTCGGCCGGTGACGGCGAGTGACGGCGAAACCGGAAGTGCTCGCCGGCGGGTCCTGGGACATCGGAGCGGAGCTGCGAGGGCACCGATCGGCTGCAGGGGGCTGAGGGAGGCCCCAGGTGAGTTAATCTCATTTTTTTTTATCGGCTTTAGGTTCACTTTAAGGAGAAATAAAGGATGAGTTAAGTTAGATTAGTTAAATCATGACTTAAGTCAAATTAGGAGAGACAAAGGATGGGTTAAGTCAGTTGAGGAGAGATGCATCATGACTTAAGTCAGTTAAGGAGAGATAAACTGTGAGTTAATAAATAAGAGATAGTTCAACAGAAACACTTTGTGAATTAACTCTAAAGAGAGGTAAAACATGAATTATTGAGGCACCATAGTGACGTATAGTAGAATGTAGTAAATTATTCAGGATACCCACTTTTACTGTAATTTTCCTGGTTCCAGCATAAGAAACACTTCCTATAGCTATATATTTCAGTATATTGGTATGTAACCTCGCTCTTGCAGCAATGCGGAATTCTCCTTCCAGAGCATTCTGGGATGCCTGGTGTTTGTCCTACTGACAGAACACAGGAGTAAGCAAACTTTCTACACAGATTACCTGACAGCTCTTAAAGAGAACCTGAGGCGGGTATTTGAAATCTTAGGAGACCACAGAGGCATGTCCTGTGCATAATAACATGCCTCTAAGTCTCGCTATTGCCGCCTCTAGTCCCCCCCCCCCCCCCCGGGGTCTCCTGTGCCCCCTGTAAAAAGCACCCGGCTAGCGACAGTCTCCTTGTTGCTAGCCGTCTACTTACCCTTCTGTATGTCATTCAATGCGCACTCCCCCGCCTCTGTCCCCGCCGCTGCCCGCCTCCTGTGAGCTTCCTCCAATCGAAAGCTAAGCCGAGACCCAGGAAGTACCTCCCAGGTTGCGGCTTAGCTCCCGAATGGAGGAAGCTCACAGGAGGCGGGCAGCGGCGGGGACAGAGGCGGGGAGCGCGCATTGAATGACATACAGAAGGGTAAATAGACGGCTATTGACAAGGAGACTCTTTTTACAGGGGACACAAGAGACCCGGGATGGGGGGGGGGGGGGGACTAGAGGCGGCAATAGCGAGACCCAGAGGCATGTCATTATGCACAGGACATGCCTCTGTGGTCCCTTAAGATTTCAAATACCTGCCTCGGGTTCTCTTTAAGATGTCGCCACTTGAGATCAATTTTAGAATGTAAATCAGGGTGAGGAGAGATTTTACAGTAGGCAAACAATGACTAAATACTTTATAAAGTAATATAGTAAAAAATAAGCAATTTTATTAGTTACATTATTTTCCGTAATGTTCCCCTCAAGGGTTCTCCACAAAGCAGACAGCGCGCAACAATAATAACGTTACTACCACCAGCAGATTAGCACAAGTTAGGCTATTAGCAGGCTATTACCACGACCCACGGTGCTCAAGCTTTGCTCTGGTAATGTCCTTACTATTGCACCAGGGATGTAACTAGAAATCACTGGGCCCCACTGCAAAACTTTAGATGGGCCCCCCTCCCCTTGCACACTGATCAGACACTGTCTACAAATCTTTGTCTACAAAACAGCATGATTTGTTATCAGTGGCAATGCAGATGCAGTCATTAGAACAATTATGCAGATAGCAGAAACTTTTTTCTCTCCTTGCCTTTAGTTGTCAGTCTCTTAGGACTGGGCCCCCTGTTGCTTCTAGGTCCCCCTGCGGCTGCATACCTTGCAGGGTCTATTGTTACGCCCCTGTATTGCACATTAGTGTAGCAGCGCTGGTGGTACTCGAGTAGTGAGTTCTGTGCACTACAACCTGAAAGACTAGCAATAAACATTATTATATGTATCTGGGTAAATGGGTTAAGCTTGCAGAACACATTACCATTGAGCAAATAACAGGATACGGGTCGTGTCGCCCCTCCTGGTACTTAGCGGCCACGCAGCAGCATTTTAACGGCTAAGCCAATATTTATCTAATTTAATTAGCAATTTTTAAGTGTGTTCACATAAATTTGTCAGCTTAATATTACAAGCATGCTGTTGGGAGCCATAGGAATTCACTTATCCTGGTATTAGGAAAATAATTAAACTCTACTCCCTACAAGCTCCGCAGCGTACCTCAGATCCCAGCAAACAGCCCGGCTGGATTACTCGGGTTCTCTAATTATCTGAGAATCAAAGAGAAACGTAACTAGAAACTAAACAAATCTATACTACTTTTCAGTCAAGTTTACATAAAGGGGTACTTTAACGAAAAATAGTAGTAGAGGGAAACTAACAAGCTGGCAGATCATTGCACTCTAGCAGTTCTGGGTGTGTGTTGACAGGGGCACTGCCGTTTATTGGGCCGTGCAGAGCGTGCAACTGCCCTGAGCGCAGTACCGGAGGTTGGAGTAGGGGGCGCTGAGGAGAGGAGAAAGTGTCAGACCAGCAGAGCAGAAGATGGGAGGAGAAAGTGACAGGGCGATCACAGTGCAGTTTCTAGATGAAACTGCTACCAGGACGAGTGTCAAAAAATACGCCCCCCCCCCCCCCCCTTCCAGTACAGGTGGTGATGCCATTTGCCTCTTGCTGGCACCCAGGCTCCCTCAGCCAAGGTCGGATTAGTATTTTTAACTACCCAAGGCCTCACTGAACGCCCCTCCTAAGACCAAAGGTCCGTGTACATGGTTGACCAATATCGCTCTTCACGTTTAATCATTAGGTTGCCAGTTCTGGGGAGCAAGGTCTTAGAAGGCACACGGCTGAGCTATACTTTCTACTCCATGAAGAAAGGGGCAGGTGGGAGGTACAATTGGCTGGCACATAGTGTCTGGGCATGTATGAGCACAATGGGCTTACTAATTATATCACAGCTATGTATGGAGTCTGTTCCCGGAATGGGCGGGAGCCATAGATGGTAGAGGATAATAGGATCTAACACTGACTGAATTGGTTAGATTTGGGAAACATGATTTCATAGCCTGGAAGAATCGATCTGCCAGGAAAAGAAGCTGGAAATTAAGTGTAAATGAACAGAGGTGGGGATGTTACATGATAGCATGTAGCACTACAGACTACACTATACAATACATACATAGATTAGATTGTGAGCTGCTCTGAGGACAGTCAGTGACATGACTATGTAGTCTGTACAGTGCTGTGGAAGATGTCAGAGCTTTATAAATACATAATAGTAATATGGTCGGACATAAGACTATGACAGGATTAGATTGTGAGCTCCTCTGGGGACAGTCAGTCACATGACTATGTACTCTGTAAAGTGCTGCAGAAAATGTCAGTGCTATATAAATACATGATAATAATATGGTGGGACATTAGACTATGACTATGGTAGGATTAGATTGTGAGCTCCTCTGGGGACAGTCAGTGACATGACTATGTACTCTGTAATGTGCTGCAGAAGATGTCAGTGCTATATAAATACATAATAATAATATGGTAGGACATAAGACTATGACTACGGTAGGATTAGAGCTCCTCTGAGGACAGTCAGTGACATGACTATATACTCTGTACAGTGCTGTGGAAGATGTTGGCACTTGCCAGTATATAAATACTAAATAAAAATAATAATAGAGTGCAGCAGAGACTTGGGTTCAGCAGTAGTCTGAAGCCAATGGGGTGAGGCATGAAGTAGCAGTTTGATACTGATGTTTGGAGGTAAATGGTGAAAAAAAAAATAGTACAGAAGAGGTTAACACTTTCTTAAAACCAGCCTGTAGGAGAAGCTGCCACTGTTATAAAAGGTGTCAGGTGTGTAGCTATACTCTATGGACATACAAAGTGCAAGTCAATCTCCCCAGCTCACTGCCCAGTCCCCTCACTACTGTAAGCCCTGTGCACACAGAAACTCCCAGTGACTTACAAGAGACAGAAAGGTCCATCCATCACTATAGCTGTGGGGGAACCTCATATACCAAACTGATAGACCCACAACTTCAGTTCAGCCCTCTCTCCTGTGTGCTGCCTGATCATAAAAAGCACCCCTGCCTGAGGCAATGCATGAAAAGAAAACATTTCTCTTTAGCCAATCTATTTCCTCCTGCAAAGTCTTCCCCACAGAATTTCACCTGGTGGGAGTGAGACTACATAAAAGTTTGTCACGTTTTGGATTTCTTTACTGCCACTTTTGTAATGTGCTCTGCAATGAGGGAGGGATGTCCAGGGCACAAGCACAACAGCGTTGTGATTCCTCTCTGCTGGAGCTCTATATTGTTCCCCTGCTGACATCCTCCCTCTCTCCTGTGCAGAGCTCTCAGCAGCTGCCTAATAAATACCTGACTCCATGCATATGTTTCCCTCCACTGGCTGGGGCAGCACTTTCCTTCCTCTCCGTGCTATAGTGATGGGTCGTTCGCGAACGAGCCGGCTCTAAGAGCCGGCTCTTTGCTGCGAACGACAAGAGCCGGTTCTCAGTTTTGAAAGAGCCGATGCCTCAGCCGCCCCACAGAGCTCTGCTTTGCTCTGCAATAAAGGGCGTGAGGCATGTTGGGAGATGTAGTCCTCCTCTTGCAGCTTGTAGGAGTGTATGGGGCAGAGCAGTAGCAGGAGGGATTGCCCCAGTCAGATGAGCAGTCTGGAGTTGTCATGGAGATGGGGGCGGGGTTTTTACTCCGATTCTGAGTGGCGTCTAGTGACATTTAATGAAGAGCCGATTCAGAGCCGTAAGAGCCAGCTCTTTAATGGGAGCCGATTCAGAAGAGTCGATTCTCTGAAAAGAGCCGGAATTCCCATCACTACCGTGCTATGTTACAGCAGAGGAGCTGGGTCACATGATCGCCCTGTCACTTCCTCCTCGCATCTTCCGCTCTGCTGGTCTGACACTTTCTCCTCAGCGCCCCCTACTCCAACCTCCGGTACTGCGCTCAGGGCAGTTGCACGCTCTGCACGGCCCAAGAAACGGCAGTGGGCGTGTACATGGTTTAAACCGGATCCTTTGAGTAATTTGGGTAATTGGTAGCATTGTGTTGATGAACTATACATCTTACTTACTTAAGTTACAGGTCCAGCAATCATTGTGGCAGTGCATAGAGGTATAGGAATTTCTGCCCGGCACACATATACCCTTTTGATGTCCATGTTTTTGAGGACTATTAAAGTGAACCTCCGGACTAAAAATCAACTCAGCAGCACTGAAAAGGCTTGGTGTTTCTTTAACAGTTTCACAGCATCAGAACTTTGTTTCTCTTATACAAGCCTCATTTTTAGCTGCACAGAAGAAAACTGCCCGGGCTTTTTTCCCCTGATGCTGTGCAAAGCATGATGGGATTTCTGATGTTGTTGTTCTCGTTCTGCTGTTTTGGTGCAATTTGTTTTTTTTTTACATTTTGAATTTGACATTTGACGCCTAGCGTGTGCAGCTGGGAGGGGTAATCAGGACACAGGACAGTTGGAACTGTGTCTCCTGCTCCCTGTCACCTCCTTTCAACCAAAAAGATGGCTGCCCCCATGACAAAGATGGCAGCCCCCATGAATCACAAACATTTGCCTGTTCTTTTAAAACAGGGTGGGTAAGAGATTATATTACCTATCTATTCTAATTAACATAACTAATGTAACTTGATGACAGTATGTTTGTTTAGCCTGAAGTTCCCCTTAAACTGCTTGAACCTATATTCCTTACTCATTCCTTGCATAGCACAGTGTAATAGGACGTTGATGCTTCGTGAAGGAAGAAGCAGAACGCTGGCTTGCCGTTTGCTATCTACCTGCACTTTATGAAGCAATTTCTATTCCAGCGTATACACGTCCTGCAGCTTCTGCGCTGACATTTTCCTTGTGGGAGAAGTGTATAATAATAATAATAAGGGAAGACACCCTCTATGCTGCCGCTGAATCTTTCCAAGTCTTTACTAGATAAACAGTGCCAGTAGGGCTCAGTCTTTATTGACACATTATTCTGAGCGTGTTAAAGGTAATCTCTATTTCTCGCCACTGTTGCCATACAGCCAGGATCTCTGCCGCTGTCGCAGCTGGATAATGCATGCCGCTGCTTAATGACTTCATAACATAAACAATTTCCACGTTAGAGACGACACTGCTACATGATGTGAACACCGCCAGTTTTACAAGTCATTTCACAGGGGAGTTTCAGAAGTGAAGCGAATGCAATGTATTCAGAATCAGTGGTGCTCGGATACCACTTTTCACTATCTGGATCTAATTCGGATCCGGATACCCACATATCCGATCCGGGTCGGATATCCGAGTTTAAAATTTTCCAATCCGGATCCGAATCGGATATCCGACCTCAGTATCTGGCCGGATTTGGATATCTGGATAGAAAACTGGAAGTGACCAGAAAATGGCTTAAAATGCTTCCTAAAGTCTCTTCAAATGGCCAAAATCCCTTTTGGAGGTCTCTCTCTCTCTCTCTCTCTCTCTCTCTCTCCTCTTCTCTTCTCTTCTCTTCTCTTCTCTCTCTCTCTCTCTCTCTCCTCTTCTCTTCTCTCTCTCTCTCTCTCTCTCTCTCGGCCTGACTGCCTTTGAAAGGGATTTTTGCCATTGAAGGTGATTTTGGCTTTCGCTCGGATATCTAAAATAACTATCCACCCGGATTTCAGATGGGAAATCCGAATTTGCTCGGATAGTCTATTCGGATTTGAAAAAATATCCGAATTGCTATTTATAGTTCGGATAATGGAAAAAGTTTGGATTATCTGGGTAGTTCGGATATCCGAAATCTTGCTGAGCACCCCTGTTCAGAATTACACTGCCACCAGTGCCCCAAATGGGTACTTACCCTAGTAGAGGAAAGCCTCTGGATCAGGGCTGTCCAACTGGCGGCCCACGGGCTGGATGTGGCACCCGGGCTGTCCTCACTTGCTCGGACTATTTTTTGTGTTGGCCCCCTCCTCTGGCAGGTGCACCTTTTGTTTGCGCTTTGCTCTGTCCCCCACCCCCACCTCCCGAAGCCCGGACATTGAGGCTCTGCCCCTTCCAGCCCAAAAAATCCGGTGCTAGACACACACCCTGCCCATGAAGTTGGACAGCACTGTCTGGATAGTCCAGAAGCTTCCCCTGTCCCCCTCCTCGCTATTCCAGCGCTGGTTCTCCCCGAAGCCCATCATCAAGGGCTTGTCAACGGAGTTCGGCCACAATGTGCAGCGGCACAATGCCGAACGGGTTTGGCTTTTTCCACCCAGCCTGAGAGGCAGCTGCTTGCTACTGTGCAGGCATAAGCCGTCCTGTGCCTGGACAATGCAGCTGCTCTCGTCCACGTACGGAAGCACGGTGACGGTCGCAAACTTCTGTGGGTCTCGGCGGTGGATAGGTGGTCGGAAGGAGGATGTGAGAAGCCTATGGAAGATCATGATGCTTCCCTCTACCTAGGTAAGTATCTACATTTTTGTTCTATGAAGTGCACAGGTTTGCTTTAAAGGTCTATGCAGAGTCCTAACCACCATCTTCACTTCTCCAGTGACCTATAAATGTCCTTCTCACTCATAAAATGTAAGCTGTGCCAAAGAGAGGACCTCGGCCCTTGAGGACTGGAGTTCAAGATCCCTGGTCTTTAGCCCAAGCTATAATGACAAGTTCAGTTAATGTGGGGCATTAAAATGGTTATGCTCCAGTGCTTACTATATGGAGAGCTGCCAAGGCAGAGCTCTCCTGCAGTCTATTCACAGTCACAGATAAGAACTAATTAGACAGGTTGATCTGCCCAAACAAACACAGAGAAGTACATTTCTTGAGCAACTATATGTGGAATAAAGACTTTTCATTGTGCGCTGTGCAAGAGTTCAGGTCTGCTTTAAAGACTAATTTTCTTGAGTAGTGAGCCTCAGTTTCAGCCCAGGCTCTAATTGTGGTGATTTGGTCACTACAAATGGTGTTTTGGCTTCCCTGTAAAAGAACAGCTGATTTCAGAACAAGTCATAATCAGTGGTGTAACTACAAATCATGGAGCCCCACAGAAAAACTTTTATGGGCACCCCCCAAAGTTTACACCCCTTCCCTTGCTCCTCTTCACAGCCTTGGGGCCCATCTCACAAGTGTGGCCATCATGAGCTTCACACCAATAACAAATATGGCCACAAAAAAATCTTGATCTTAAAGCGGAATATAACCCTGCATTTCAACTTTGCTCTAAAACATTATTTACAGTATATTATATGCAACCAGCATTTTTTTTTACTAGACCAGCATTGGAAGGGTTACACAGAGCTTTAAAGTTCCTGGAGAGAACTGCAGACGCATCCGAAGCTTACATAGATACATTTTGTTTACATAAGGCCTCGTTCACATCTGCTGCGCTGAAAAACGTGTGAAAGCGTGTGGTAAAAAACGCATGCGCTTCTGCGCGCTTTAGTGAGCGTTTTTGTGCGTTGCGCTGCGCTTCTTTAAAACACGTTTTGCTTACTGTAGCAGCAGCAGTTGTAAATAAAACTTTGTTTTTGTATGTAAATGTATTTTTTTCTTCAATTAGGGGTAAAAAACGCATGCGCTTCTATGCGTTTGTACGCGCTTCTGTGCGCTAAAAAAAGCGCACCCATTCACTTGCATTGATGTGCACTTTACAGATCAGCGCACAGAAATGCATGCAACACTACGTTTTTGTAACGCTGCTCAGCGCAGCGCATAGATGTGAACCAGCTACATTTAGTTACAGGGGTAAATCAATACCTTGCTGATCGTACAGGGCAGTGCGCTGTGAAAAGCGCACAGAAACGGACCTGATGTGAACAAGGCCTTATGTATCTAAGTGTTGAATGTGACTCACTCTCTCTGACTGAGAAGGAGCTGGAGGACAGCCAAAGAGTGTGTAACATTTATCACTTGTTACATTCTATTTAGTTAAAATGTATCTATCTGAACTTCTGCATATCTCTCCGCGGAACTTTAAACCTCTGTGTTTAACCCTTCCAATGCTGGTCTAGTAAAAAAAAAAAATGCTGGTTGCATATAATATGCTGTAAATAATGTTTTAGAGCAAAGTTGAAATGCAGGGTTATATTCCGCTTGAATTATAGTCCCCTGTATAAGAGGAAGGGAAGGCTAGTAGTAAGGTAGTAGTAGTGTAGTGTAGTGTAGTTGGTCCCCCCCCCCCCCCCCCACACACACACACACACACACACAGCTCTGGGCCCTCCTGCAATTGCAGGGGCTGCTCCCCTCTAGTTACGCCCCTGCAGCCTGTTTCACATCAATTTACAATTAACCTACAGCATGGAACTTAAACAGTATGCAGGTCACATTTACATAGGAGAGGAACAGGGGCGACCTATGCTGTATGCACGTGTGACAGATTCCCTTTAAAGTGGATCCAAGATGAAAAACTAACTATAACAATAACTATAACAATATATATTAAAAAAATAACTTGTATACCGCAACAAATTTGGACAAGCACCAACGACCATATTATAAATATAAAGGCATTCTAATGCATAATAGTACACCTGATAGTGTGCAGAAAGGCCATAAATGTATACAGTACAAACCAAAAAGAACAGGACTGGCCATACAAAAACCGCACCACAAGGTATGTACGAAAATGAAAAAAGACTTTATTTAATCCATATGAAGCAATAAAACCATAAAAACAATGGCACAAAAGTGATATTGAAGCCCTAATATATAAAGAAGAGAGAGCACCGAGTGAGGACCGTGTGTGCAGAAAGGCTTACCAGCGGTGGACAGGATGAGCGGGCGTCAGAGTGCCAAGCCGTCGCGATTCACATGCCTGGAAGAAGCCGCTCATCGCAGTGAATCGCGAAGGCTTGGCACTCTGATGCCCGCTCATCCTGTCCACCGCTGGTAAGCCTTTCTGCACACACGGGCCTCACTCGGTGCTCTCTCTTTTTTGGGCTTTTGCGCTCCGTTTCACCCTTGTTCTGTGCGGTTTCTCCACAGCTCCCCATTTGGGGTCCATTTCACTTTGGGGCACTCGTTCTTTCACCCTGCTCGTATAACACCTTGCTGGGTGCTCACACTTATACAATTGTCGCTCCTTTGCCTGCTCATTTTTTTACTCTCTACTTCTGGTTTACCAGCATGTTAGATTTGTGCATAAATTGGTTATTTACACCTATTTTGGTTTATATTGTCTTTATGTAGACTTCCCAATTTATATATTAGGGCTTTAATATCACTTTGTCCCATTGTTTTTATGGTTTTATCTCTTGATATGGATTAAATAAAGGCTTTTTTTCATTTTCGTACATACCTTGTAGTGCAGTTTTTGTAGGGCCAGACCTGTTCTTTTTGGTTTGTACTATAACAAGTAACTTGTCTATATATCTTATCTGAAGTTTAGATAGTTTACTCAGCAAATCTAGCTGCAAACAGCTTCAACAGTTTATGATTATTTATTACTGTGATACAATGAGAGCAGCCATGTTCTGTTTGTCACATTACACACAGGCAAGCTGATCTGTATCTCCAGCCCTCAGCTTGTGAAAACTTCACTCCCCTCTCCCACTCCCTCTTCCCCTCTGCCTCTGAAATCTCTGGCTAGTAACCTCCTCCTCCTGCCCAGACTGAGCCCCCATAAGCCCTTGCTACTAAGGCTGAGAGTGCCAAGGCTCTCTGGTTGAAGCTGTGGGCGAGGCTTGTTTAGTTTATATGGAACTAGAGTATTAAAAGAAAACAAAAAAAGTATTTGGCTTGAGGAATGCCCTATAAACCATATGAAAGAAACACAATTATGCAATAAGTAAAAGTTTATCTCGGATCCACTTTAAGATCTTCAAAGATGAGAGAGACTTGATGTTACACTCTGCGTTCTGTACAGTCATGAAGACATTTAGCAATGACTGTGCACTACTGTGCACAGCCGGCACTAAGTGTATCTAAGTACCTTTTCGCACAATTATCCTTGAGATGTACAAATGCAACACTGTCGAAAGAACAGTGGTAATGGGTTTCTTTTGTGCCAGCGCATTTTGGACAAGAACTATACTGTACCTAGATATGAATGTTAACTGCCATTTACCACTAAGGCTGGTCATAGAATATCATTCCAAAGTCGCTTCGGAAAGAAAATCTTTTCTTGAGGGAGAAAAGAAGTGTTTATAGAGGTCCCGTGCCAGCAATGATTATACAGGTGTAGCATTCAAAGGAATGTGAGCTGTGTGTGGCCACTTCTCCTCCTCAGCAATCTATCATTGCCAACGCTACACACAGAAGTCAAGTACAACAAAAAGCAAAGATATTTCCAGAGTGAAGCCGCTTTTGATGTCTGAAGTGACAATAATCAGACCCAATTTTGTGCACCTGGAAACCCTGATACACAATAGTGTAAGAAAGATGAGAAGGTAGCACACCTTGGGCTCGATTCAGTAAACGGTGCTAACCTAGTTAGCACGCCTAAAGGCTTTGGGCATGCTAACTAGGGTGCTAAGTAGTTAGCACATACAAACTACTTAGCACCGTAGTTAGCACATGCAAACTACTACTTAGCACCGTGCTAACTAGGGTACTAAGCTCCATGGTTAGATACCCCGGGTCTTGCTAATTATGATCTTGTAAAATATAGAATATTTGGAAATTTAAATTCAATCTGAGCTTTATATATTATGTGACGATCATTATATTATTGTTAAAGAGAATCTGTATTGTTAAAATCGCACAAAAGTAAACATACCAGTGCGTTAGGGGACATCTCCTATTACCCTCTGTCACAATTTCACCGCTCCTCGCCGCATTAAAAGTGGTTAAAAACAGTTTTAAAAAGTTTGTTTATAAACAAACAAAAAGGCCACCAAAACAGGAAGTAGGTTGATGTACAGTATGTCCACACATAGAAAATACATTCATACACAAGCAACCTGTATACACCCTTCCTTTTGAATCTCAAGAGATCATTTGCGTGTTTCTTTCCCCCTGCAGCTATCTTCCACTGAAGTGTCAGGCTGTTTCTTCCTGCAGAGTGCAGACAGCTCTGCCTGTATGTAATTCCTCAGTATGTGAAAGCCCAGCCAGCTCAGAGGAGGATTTATCCAGCTTGTAAAAGATAGTAGAGCAGAGAGAAGCTGCACTAATCTAAATAACACACAGCAGTGTGCAGAGAGGGGCCTGGAGGGGGGAGATGCATCACAGAACCACAACACTGAAGAACTTGGCAGCCTTCCAGACACAGGCTGACAAGTCTGACAAGAGAGAGATAAGTTGATTTATTACAGAGATGGTGATAGTAGAACGTGCTGCAGTAAGCCAGAACACATTAGAATAGCTTTTGGAACTTGTAGGATGATAAAAACAGGATGCAATTTTTGTTACGGAGTCTCTTTAACAATACCTCTCATCTTCCACAGTGATAATTGATGCTGAAGTTACTGTTGGAAAAGTTAGGAGGCGCACTGCTACACTGCATATTCTGTCATATGTTCCTTTTCTTTGTTGAATAACACTGTTTTTTTTTTTTTTTAAACTAGGGTGCTAAGTAGTTTACATGTGCTAACTACGGTGCTAAGTAGTTTACATGTGCTAACTACGGTGCTAAGTAGGTTTGCATGTGCTAACTACTTAGCACGTGCAAAGCATGTTAGCACATGCAAAGTGGCTTTTCACTGGCGTGCTAACACTTAGCACCCTTTTCTGAATCAAGCCCCCTGTGTTTAAAAGTATAAACTAGACCCTGGCCTGTCTACGCAGTGACCGGCCCACCTTATTAGATGCCTGAAAATGGCAATATTGACAGTTCGACACATCGTCTGTGAAGGATCCAATATAGAAGCTGTTGAAGGTCTCCAGATGAGTCCTTGGATCGGGATATAGCTGGATGGTGTAATGGTTAAGGGCTCTGCCTCTGACACAGGAGACCAGGGTTCGAATCTCAGCTCTGTGAATCTCGGCTCTTCCTGTTCAGTAAGCCAGCACCTATTCAGTAGGAGACCTTAGGCAAGTCTCCCTAACACTGCCACTGCCTATAGAGCGTGTCCTAGTAGCTGCAGCTCTGGCGCTTTGAGTCCGCCAGGAGAAAAGCGCAAAATAAATGTTATTTGTCTTGTCTTGTCTAAATCACAGGCTATCTGCACCCCAATAGGTAAGTTACAAACATTAATTGGAGAAATATAAATTGCATGCAGTGGCCCGACGCATTTCACAAGGATCACCCTCGCTTCATCAGAGGCAATTTTGCAATGACTAGAACTAGGAGTTTGATATATAATTTTACTTTGATTGATGTACAATATAACATACACGCTACCAAAATGATTTGTAAAAGGTTTAAAGGCGGAACTTAGTGCAGAGCAGAAACTGCACTGCTACAGAAAACAGTGTGCCCTGGCAAGTGAGAGGGGTGGTTAAGGTTAGGCTTTGGGGGAGGGGGTTAAAGTTAGGAGTCAGGAAGGGTGTTTGTATGGAGGGACGGTTAGGGTTAGGCATCAGGGAGGAGGGTTCTGTGTGAGAGGTTTAGCTATAGCATGGTGGCGTAGTGGTTAGCTCTCTCGCCTTGCAGCGCTGGGTCCCTGGTTCGAATCCCAGCCAGGGCACTATCTGCAAAGAGTTTGTATGTTCTCTCCGTGTCTGCGTGGGTTTCCTCCGGGCACTCCGGTTTCCTCCCACATTCTAAAAACATACAGATAAGTTAATTGGCTCCCCCTAAAAATTGGCCCTAGACTACAGTACTTACACTACATAACAGACATATAGCAATGGTAGGGATTAGATTGTGAGCTCCTTTGAGGGACAGTTAGTGACAAGACATATATAGATATATATATACACTGTACAGCGCTGCATAATATGTCGGCGCTATATAAATACTAAATAATAATAATAATAATAATATAGTAAAATATCAGTATTTAATAACGATATTTTGCGATCCTTCTTCACACTTCAATAGTAGAATATTTGTACATTTACCAATATTCTACTATTGTCTTTCCTGGATGCCCACATTTCCAGGTGTCCTTTTATTACGTACACCTGTAAGACACCCTACAAAACCCATTATGCTCATATTTTAGGAGTTGTGTGAGGAAATAGAAAGATCCCAGAGTCCAGGTTATATAGTGAGGCCATACACCTAAGCCGCTGCTCTCCACTTACCTATACTGCTGTGTCACATCTCATAATAAATATAAATGCAGTATTAGAGACGGCAGGATGGCATTGCTGAATGTTCTGATACAATTGTAGTTTATTCATTCTAGTCTGTCAGTCTGTGATTTTTCTGCTTCACTTCAAACTATTCCTGCACAGTGTTATTGATCTTCAGCTGATGTGCCGATTACATTTAAAAACAATCTTTATTCTGTGATCACGGAAAGCATCAGTCATCTCGCACTATAAATAGATTTCATTCTGCTCCATCAGTTCCCCTTCATTTCTAAGCAGCTGCCGCTCTGCCAATCAGACTTCAGGACTTGATAGTTCTAGGTTTCAAGGTTAAATGATTAAGGTATATACTGATCAGCCATACCAACATCAACTCCTCCTGCCAAATAAAGTTTAGGTTACCTCTGTGCTACCAAATCAGTTATGACTAATGGAAGCAGGGACCATTAAAGGCGTCCTATGGTATATCTGTCACCAAGAGCTTGGCAGCACATCGTTTGTGCACCGGAAGCATCACAAAGTAAAAAAAAAAAAGTAATTCCTTAAGAAAAGGGAAGCCTCTATAAAGCAGTGTTTCCCAACCGGTGTTCCGCGGCACACTAGTGTGCCGCGGGATGCTGCCTGGTGTGCCGTGCGGGGATCCCCAACCTGTGGTCCGCGGTACGCAGGACTGTCCTCTTCCTCCCCCCTCCCGCCCGTCCCTGCGGCCGCCGCTTTTTTTACCTTAGCAGCGGCCGCTCTCCCCTCTCCGGCGCGTGTATTTATTCAAGCAGCGTATCTCCCGGCTGCTCTGTGTGTGATGCGCAGGAAGCAGGGATCGGTTACCATAGTAATGGCGATACATATCACCGTTACAGGAAGCCGCTGCTCTGCTTCTTGCCGCATCACACAGAGCAGCCGGGAGATATGCTGCTTGAATAAATACACGCGCCGGAGAGGGGAGAGCGGCCGCTGTTAAGGTAATAACAGCGGCGGGGACGGGCGGGGGGCACCACCTACCCATACTGGCTATCCTGGGGCACTATTCTGGCTATACTGGCTATACTGGGGCACTATACTGGGGCACCATACTAGCTATACTGGGGCACTATACTGGGGCACTATACTGGCTATCCTGGGGCACTATACTGGCTATACTGGGGCACTATACTGGGGCGCTATCCTGGGGCACTATACTGGCTATACTGGGGCACTATTCTGGCTATACTGGGGCACTATACTAGCTATACTGGGGCACTATACTGGGGCACTATACTAGCTATACTGGGGCACTATACTAGCTATACTGGGGCACTATACTGGAGCACTATACTGGGGCACTATACTGGCTATCCTGGGACACTATACTGGCTATACTGGGGCACTATACTGGCTATACTGGGGCACTATACTAGCTATACTGGGGCACTATTCTGGCTATACTGGGGCACTATACTGGGCACTATACTGGCTATACTGGGGCACTATACTGGCTATACTGGGGCACTATATTAGCTATACTGAGGCAACTAAACTCCCTATACTGGGGCAACTATGCTAGCTATGCAGCCGCACCCCAGACCCCCCCCCCCCCCCCATAGCCTGCTGCGCACAGCACTGTCCACTAGGTCGCGCAAACACCCGCCCCCCGCCGTTCCCCGGAGAAAAATTTGGTCAGAAAGCGTTCCCCGGGCCGGAAAAGGTTGGGAACCACTGATATAGAGGATCAAATCTTCTTACGCTGTTCATAGTCTGCCAGTCGCCAAGTGTGGACCCCACGAAGATTACCAACAGCTCTCCTCTTCAGGCACGGGCGCAGCCGTACGGTGCCTGCACAAGCTGCTCTGATGGTAAAGTGTACCAGAGATGGTTTCCTAGCACTTATTTATACTTACCTGGGGCTTCCTTTAGGCCCATGAGCATCGGGAACTCCCACACCATCCTCCCGCTATAACTCCCGGTAATCCGGGCAGTCACTGGCTTTTGTGCATGAGCAGCTCGCCACGCACGCACCCCTCATCGCGCTCTCATCCCCTGGAGCATTCTGCACCTGCACAGTAGTACGGCACAGGTGCAGAACGCTCCAGGGGGCGGGAGCACAGCAGGGCATGCATGCGCAGAAGGCAACGACTGGCGGTGAATGACCGGATTACTGGGGGTCGTAGCGCCATAATGGCGGGGCCGAGGAGGATGGCGAGGGAAGCCCCAGTACTCTTGGGGCTGGAGGAAGTATAAATAATGGTCAGTGTACCATCTCTGGTACACTTTAAGGAGGGTCCCGGCGAGTAGCAGAAGACCGGGGTACAGCGTGGGAAGCCTCTTTTGCAAAGCAATGTAATATTTATCTACTCCAGTGCTGCATCCATTCTCCTCTGTACTCCCTGCTAGTTTTTTGCTCCATGCTGCATACCTCCCACTTCCGATATTACTTGTTCAGGAGCAGGTGGTATGCAGAACAGACCGTGCAGCTGCAGTGAAGGACAGTGGAGACCCGTTGCAGCACCGGAGAAGGTATATATCACACTGCTCCACTGCGTGGCTCTGGAGAGGAAGGGGGTGCCAAGGGGAAGGGGATTTGTCTGTTTTTATGGGTCCTATGCATGCAGTGGCATAACTAAGGAGCTCGGGGCCCCACTGTGAGTTTTACATGAGGCCCCAAGCACACTGTTGATATGGAGCCCCAAAATCTACCAAGGGCAGTTGCAGTATTAGATAGGTGTAATCAGAGTAAGGAAACAGTGCAGTTTGTTGAGGATTATCCCTATTCAATGCACATATAGTGGAGTTTATTACCAGCATAGCAATGAAAAGCTAATAAAATGAATGAGGGAGGGCCCTTGGTGGGCACCTCTGGTCCTGGAGCCTCAGTGCGGTCGCAAACTCTGCATCCCCCAAGGATATGCCACTGCATGCGTGGGAAGGAGGGTTGGAGCCCAGGGAGGGAGCCCCATGTCAATGTCGCTGGACTGGATGTCAGGGGTTGATGCTACGTCCGTACTCCGTACCTTATATAATTAAATTCCAGGTTAAATGAGGAAAAATCTAAGGTTCAGGGGAGCACAGACAATTTTTGTTTTGTTTTCAAATTGAACCCCATGGCTTGTTCACTTTCTAAATGGTAAATGATCTTTCTTGGCAGGCACTGTGGTAAGAAAAATTATCACTGACTTCCAGCAAGGATATTACCATGCCAAGCAGCTCTGTACAAGCTCAGTGTTGTCATCCCCAGAGCCAGAAGGCCAGCTGCCTTCAACACTGCCTGTCTGTCAGTCAGATAATGCAAATGTGCTGCAATTAGAAAGAGCAGGACTCTTCAATAAAATAATCCTCAGAGATCATTAGGACCGAGTCACGATCTTTTCCTCGAAGTGATACTTGAGCTACTTTGCTCCCCCCCCCCCCCCCCTACCCTTTCAATAACTGATCAGTTTAGCAATGATCTTGGACATGTTCCCTTTCCTGTAAACTGATCGGTGCACTAAAGCAGTTACAATGAATCAGGTTTAGGCTGTGGAACATGTATCAAACTATGTGATGAAATTGGATACCGAAAACACAAAGCTGACATCAGGTCAAAAGGAAACTGGTGTCATGCTACTTGCGCTGGCTGCATACAGATGCTCGACGGGTCTGACGAGCAATGGAATCATTCTGTGGTTACCTTTCTACCAATTGCTTGTTTTAAAGGGAATCTGAAAATAAACTTTTAAGTCTGGCTTTGCTCAGGAATCATTATAGCTGAGTCATTATAGCAGGGCCACAAGGGGGCAGGCTTGGGCTTGAAAAGGCAACGGAGAACAGACTCAGTTATAATGATTCCTGAGCAAAGCCAGACGGAATGCTCAGTTGGGGATTTTATCAGGGCTGCTAAGAAGCAGGCTGAGCAGGGAATAATGAAACAGAGAGCAGGGTAGGTGTTTTCTCTAATGTTCCTACTGATATATATGGTAAAATACACGAGGGTGCTTTGTCTCTAGTTCACTTTAAGGACAAGATATAACATTCTTCATACAACACCTCCCGTGATATATCAAGAGACGTAACTAAGCCTCTCTCTCTTAGTACATCCTTTTTAGCCAGAAGGGTTGTGAACCTTACAAGAAAGACTCAGGACCGGTTCACATTGGCAGTTAAAACGGTTCGTAAAGGAGCAGTGCGATGTGGCTACATAGCCGCATCGCACCGCAGGTGTCCTGAAACACATGCACAGCAATGGAAGAGTTTCCACTGCGTGCATGTTGTGCGGAGCGATCCGAGAATTATTATTATTATTATTTATTGTATTTATAAAGCGCCAACATATTACGCATGCAGCAGAATCTCGCACGCCCGCATCCGCCCGCAGCCGCGTCCCATCTCCTCAATTGACATTCGCATCACTAAGGCTGCTTCCACACAGGGACGTTACAGGCGCACATTAGTGCAGCCTGTAACGTTCCCCAACTCACAGCAATACAAAGTCAATGGGGCTGTTCATACTGCCCACGTTGCGTTACATGTAACGCTGCACGTTCTTCAGAACGTGCAGCATACTATAGCGTTCCAGCGGCTTAAGCCGCGTTAGACTGTTTGCACATGCTCAGTGTTGGGGCGGAGAGGAGGCGGGGAGAGGCCGCTACGTAGCCGCGCACATGGCTACTCAATATGCACTGCAGTGGTGGCTGCTGATTGGCTGGCGGTACCACGTGATGCGGAGTGTTTCACTCCGCATCACGTGGTCCCGCCGGCCAATCAGCACCACTCTCACTGCCTTAATGCGGAAAGAGCCGCTTAACGCGGCTCACTCAACGTCCTCTACCAACACCAGCAGGCGTTGCGTTAGGGTACGTTATGCAACCATAACGTCCACTATAACGCAACGTCCCGGTGTGTAACTAGCCTTAGAAGTGGAAACGGGCCCTTAGCGGTTCTGTACCAGGCAGATTCTAACAGATGTAAATAATTCCAATCTGTTAGAACGGATCCCTCCTGCGCGTTCCGCCGAACGGACAGCAAGTTTGGGGAGGCTGCTTGCTGACTGCTTGCTACTGGAATGGATCAAAAACTGGTGCCAGTTTTTACATGGATCGGTTTTTGATCTGGCTGTGACAATCTATCCATTATTACCCCCCCCCCAGGCGCGGAGCTAGGGGGGGTCGGGGTAGGACAAGTGCCCCGGGGCGCCGGGTCCCCAAGGGCGCCCAGTTGAGCTTCGTTTTTTTTTTTGTTTTTTTTTTTTGCGGGGCTGAGGGGAGCAGCGCAGAGAAGAGAGAGAGCTGTGCGGACGGTGGGGAAGGGGGGCCATCTCCCCCCTCCTTCCCTCACCTTAGGTGCTCTCTCTCTCCCTCGCTGTCCCCTCCAATGTCTGTCCGGTGGCTGGCAGCGGCGGGCGGAACTCACCTCCGTCTCGCTCCAGCGCCGGTGCTCCAACACTTTATCCTACACGTCGAACTAACCTACATCCCATAGACTTTTACTATCCCTTCCCCTCCCCCAACCCTAACCCTAACCCTCCTGGTATACGTTTGACAGTGGATGTAGGCAAATTCGACGTGTAGGTTATCACGTCGGAACACCGGCCGGAAGTTCGGGTGCGCAGCCGCTGCTCTGGTCTGGACCAGACCAGTGTAGCGGCAGATCCATCCGGCGCTGCGACGAGACGGAGGTAAGTTCCGCCCGCCGCTGCCAGCCACCGGACAGACATTGGAGGGGACAGCGAGGGAGAGAGAGCAGCTCTTCTCTGCGCTGCTCCCCTCCTGCTGGGGAGGGGGACACCTGGCTACCTACTCTGGGCACATATACCCCTGGCTACCTACTCTGGGCACATATACCCCTGGCTACTGGCTACCTACTCTGGGCACATATACCCCTGGCTACCTACTCGGGGCACATATACCCCTGGCTACCTACTCTGGGCACATATACCCCTGGCTACCTACTCTGGGCACATATACCCCTGCCTACATATATTGGGCACATATACCCGTAACTACATATACTGGGCATATACACCTGGCTACCTACTCTGGCCACATATAACCCTGGCTACCTACTCTGGGCACATATACCCCTGCCTACATATAATGGGCACATATACCCCTAACTACATATACTGGGCATATACCCCTGGCTACCTACTCTGGGCACATATACCCCTGGCTACCTACTCTGGGCACATATACCCCTAACTACATATATTGGGCACATATACCCCAACTACATATACTGGGCATATACCCCTGGCTACCTACCCTGGGCACCTATACCCCTGGCTACCTACTCTGGGCACCTATACCCCTGGCTACCTACTCTGGGCACCTATACCCCTGGCTACCTACTCTGGGCACCTATACCCCTGGCTACCTACTCTGGGCACATATACCCCTGGCTACCTACTCTGGGCACATATACCCCTGGCTACCTACTCTGGGCACATATACCCCTGCCTACATATACTGGGCATATATACCCCTGGCTACATATACTGGGCATATATACCCCTGGCTACATATACTGGGCATATATACCCCCTGGCTACGTGGACTGGGCATATATACCCCCTGGCTACATATACTGGGCATATATACCCCTGGCTACATATACTGGGCATATATACCCCTGGCTACATATACTGGGCATATATACCCCCTGGCTACATATACTTGGCATATATACCCCTGGCTACATATACTGGGCATATATACCCCTGCCTATATATACTGGGCATATATACCCCCTGCCTACATATATTGGGCATATATACCCCTGGCTACATATACTGGGCATATATACCCCCTGGCTACGGGGACTGGGCATATATACCCCCTGGCTACATATACTGGGCATATATACCCCTGGCTACATATACTGGGCATATATACCCCTGGCTACATATACTGGGCATATATACCCCCTGGCTACATATACTTGGCATATATACCCCTGGCTACATATACTGGGCATATATACCCCTGCCTATATATACTGGGCATATATACCCCCTGCCTACATATATTGGGCACATATACCCCTGGCTACATATACTGGGCATATATACCCCCTGGCTACGTGGACTGGGCATATATACCCCCTGGCTACATATACTGGGCATATATACCCCTGGCTACATATACTGGGCATATATACCCCTGGCTACATATACTGGGCACATATACGCCTGACTATATATACTGGGCACATATTATTCTCCTGGCTACATATACTGGGCATATATACCACTGGCTACATATACTGGGCACATATACCTCTGGCTACATATACTGGGCACACATACCCCTGCCTACATATACTGGGCACATATACCCCTGGCTACCTGTTCTGTGGACATCTCTACCCCTGGCTACCTGTTCTGGGGACATCTATACCGCTGGCCACCTATTCTGGGGACATCTATACTGCTGGCCACCTATTCTGGGGACAACTATAGACCTGGGGCTACCTATTTTTGGGGAACCACGTCAGATTGAGTGTATTTTGGAGAACTGCTGCCAGGTGAGAGGTGTCTATCATATTAAGGGGGCATTCTACCTATTTATGTGAAATGCTGTCTATTTATGTGACTCATGACTGCTGAATTTGTCTTTTTGGGGGCCTCATGGTTACTGAATTTGTCTTGTTGGGGGCCTCATGATTTGTTGGGGGCCTCAAGATCGCTGAATTTGTCTTGTTGGGGGCCTCATGATTGCTGAATTTGTCTTGTTGGGGGCCTCATGATTGCTAAATTTTTCTTGTTGGGGGCCTCATGATTGCTGAGTTGGTTATGTTGGGGGCCTCATGATTGCTGAATTTGTCTTGATGGGGGGGGGGGGGGGGGGGGCTCATGATTGCTGAATTTGTCTTGGAACATGCTGGAAGGTACATACTGAGGGAGGGTGGGTGAGCGTGAGCCTGCTAACCTCCATATACATTTGGCTCCACCCATAACCACACCCACATTTATTATGTGACCACGCCCCTTTTTGGCGCGGCGCGCTGTGCGCGCCGCAACCTTAACTTTGGGGGGGGGCGCATTAATAGTCTTTGTCCCCGGGCGCTGAAAATCCTAGCTACGCCTCTGCCCCCCCCCCCCCCCATATCCTAGACATTACTTGTGCTGTGTACACCAACTGTTATACCCCTCTGGAGCTGAAGACTTGAGAAAGCGAATCTATTCATGGAATGCATTGAGATAAGTGCTGGGCCTTGTATATTCATTGTTTCTCAATGTTATATGCAGTGTATACCTTTTCAGTAATCAGCCTTACTCAACCTTTTTATCCTGGAGTGACCCTGCAAATCATTTATGGATCTCAAGGAACCCCTGAAAATGTTTTTTGATCTTGAGGAACCCCTGCACTTATTTTGCTGGAGGCATGGGCTTGAAAAGTAGGTGAGGCTGTTTATTTCACTACTCTATATAAATATATATACGGTACATTCCTACTTAGGGTATGCTATTATTATCTGTAGTGCAGGCTTCCTCAACCAGGGTTCCTTGAGTACTCTGCAGGGGGAGGTTGGGGAAGTATAATAGAGCACATTATAATAGGGGGTACTGTAAAAAGAAGTACTAAATTGGGGGTCAGAATATTAAGTACCTTAATATTAAGCACTAGAATAAGGAGAAACATTTGAACTTAAAGAGTAACTGTCAGGCTGCAGAAGCTAATTTAAACCTCTATTCTCCTGTGTTAAACAGTTTAGAAGGAAGCTCAAAAGCCATTAGTGAAGATAAAAGTCTCAGTTACCTTTGATGTGTGCTTATCAGCAAGTCTGTTATAGACCCATAAAGACGCAAGCTGCAGCTAAACTGCAAAGCATTCTGGGGCCCTCCCCTCGGCTGCTAATGAGACGTTACAGAAGCTTGTAATCAGTCTAGCTGTGTAGCACTGATAAATCTCGGGGCAGAGTACTCTGCAGGAGTCCGCTATTGTTCCTAGCCACATGGCTCATTAATATTCACTGCACACTGTGTTGTTCAAGTTGGAGCTTATCTGTGATCAGGAAGCAGGCAGGACATGACGACACATTTGACAGAAAAACATGGAGCCTGCCATGAGCTGTCAGGAGCATCTATCTCTGCATATACTATATACAAATTCTGTGAAATCCAAACGTGGACAGTGAAATGCATATGTAATGTAAGTACAGCCAATCTTTAGCTACTGATATATGTGTTTATTTTCTCTGAGACCTTATACCTAACAGCTCCTCTTTAAAGGAATACTCCACTGTGGCAAAGAGAAGTTGGCTTGGGGGACATGTGTATAAGCCATTCTGTGATGTAAATTAGTTTTCCATTTTAGTGTGCATCCATCCATAATCTATTAAGAAAAAAAAAATATATATATGGATACATTCTGCTGTCTTGTGTCCGGAGCCAGATTTATACTTCTTCCACCCTGGGCCAAGTATGTTGGGGCACCTCTTCCATGTGCAGCAGTGCCCCTCCCATTCCATGTGCAGCCCCCTCTTCCATGTGTGACATCCATGTACTGCAGCGGTTTTCTTTAGCTCCCTTAGGCGTCCGCTTCCTTTTTGAATTTGACACATTTTTGTATTGCTCAATTTTCAGCCTTTTCTTTCATATGTGGCAGCCCCTATTTCACGTCCAGGTTCCGCCTCGATCAGCAGCTGCCCCAAGGCCTGAACCTTTGTGACCTTTTCAGAAATCTGCCCCTGTGCACAGTGTGGAGTGGTCCCATTCTGCATTCAGTATATCCCCCTTTTCTCAGGCACAGTTATTCAACATCTTGGCTCCAGTGGTGTAGCTAAGAAGCTGTGGGCTCTGATGCAAGTTTTACCTTGAGGCCCCCCAAGCATTCTATATATAACAATTGATACAACGCACCAACACCTGCCAGTGGCAACTACAGTGTCAGAGATGCAAGAAGGGGATGGGGAACAGTTTGTTAATGATTACCATTATTCAAAGTATCTATAGAAGTGATTATTATGAGCACAGGACCAATAGAGAGCTAATACGGCAGAGAGCTAATACCTCTGGCGCGAAGGGCCCTGATGTGGTCACAACCTTTGCACCCTCTATTGCTATGCCCCTGCTTAGCTCTACTGCTTTTTTCTTGGTCATTTTCTCTTTGTACCCTTTCCAGTTCCTGTCTACTGATATTACTGCTATCATTATAAGTGAATTTGCTGCCACTAAAATTCTGTCGCTTAGCCCATCCTACCTCCTGATCCTCTTCACTAACTCCAATGGTCACACACTTGACCTCATTTTCATCCGTTTCTACTCTGTTACTGATTTTTACTATCTAATCTCTTGCTACTCTCTTCTAGAGCTGGCCATTGAGAGGCAAAGGAATTCTGGCTTGCCAGCAAATTTCATGCAGCTTGAAACTGGACCAATCAAAATCTGCAGAAAGTGCTTCTCCAACCTCCTCTCAATGTGTCCTCCTTCCCGGACTCAGAGACAGCAGCTGCATATTATCACAACTCCGTCACATCAGTTGGGGACAGCGTTTCTGATCTCACTGATACAGTGGAGGAAATAATTATTTGACCCCTCACTGATTTTGTAAGTTTGTCCAATGACAAAGAAATGAAAAGTCTCAGAACAGTATAATTTCAATGGTAGGTTTATCTTAACAGTGGCAGATAGCACATCAAAAGGAAAATCGAAAAAATAACCTTAAATAAAAGATAGCAACTGATTTGCATTTCATTGAGTGAAATAAGTTTTTGAACCCCTACCAACCATTAAGAGTTCTGGCTCCCACAGAGTGGTTAGACACTTCTACTCAATTAGTCACCCTCATTAAGGACACCTGTCTTAACAAGTCACCTGTATAAAAGACACCTGTCCACAGAATCAATCAATCAAGCAGACTCCAAACTCTCCAACATGGGAAAGACCAAAGAGCTGTCCAAGGATGTCAGAGACAAAATTGTAGACCTGCACAAGGCTGGAATGGGCTACAAAACCATTAGCAAGAAGCTGGGAGAGAAGGTGACAACTGTTGGTGCGATTGTTCGAAAATGGAAGGAGCACAAACTGACCATCAATCGACCTCGCTCTGGGGCTCCACGCAAGATCTCACCTTGTGGGGTGTCAATGGTTCTGAGAAAGGTGAAAAAGCATCCTAGAACTACACGGGAGGAGTTAGTGAATGACCTCAAATTAGCAGGGACCACAGTCACCAAGAAAACCATTGGAAACACATTACACCGCAATGGATTAAAATCCTGCAGGGCTCGCAAGGTCCCCCTGCTCAAGAAGGCACATGTGCAGGCCCGTCCGAAGTTTGCCAATGAACACATGAATGATTCTGTGAGTGACTGGGAGAAGGTGCTGTGGTCTGATGAGACCAAAATAGAGCTCTTTGGCATTAACTCAACTCGCTGTGTTTGGAGGAAGAAAAATGCTGCCTATGACCCCCAAAACACTGTCCCCACCGTCAAGCATGGGGGTGGAAACATTTTGCTTTGGGGGTGCTTTTCTGCTAAGGGCACAGGACAACTTAATCGCATTAACGGGAAAATGGATGGAGCCATGTATCGTGAAATCCTGAACGACAACCTCCTTCCCTCTGCCAGGAAACTGAAAATGGGTCGTGGATGGGTGTTCCAGCACGACAATGACCCAAAACATACAGCAAAGGCAACAAAGGAGTGACTCAAGAAGAAGCACATTAAGGTCATGGAGTGGCCTAGTCAGTCTCCGGACCTTAACCACTTGAGGACCTAGGGCTTTCTACCCCTTAAGGACCGGCCACTTTTTTTCCATTCAGACCACTGCAGCTTTCACGGTTTATTGCTCGCTCATACAACCTACCACGTAAATGAATTTTGGCTCCTTTTCTTGTCACTAATAAAGCTTTCTTTTGATGCTATTTGATTGCTCCTGCGATTTTTACTTTTTATTATATTCATCAAAAAAGACATGAATTTTGGCAAAAAAATGATTTTTTTAACTTTCTGTGCTGACATTTTTCAAATAAAGTAAAATTTCTGTATACATGCAGCGCGAAAAATGTGGACAAACATGTTTTTGATAAAAAAAAACCCATTCAGTGTATATTTATTGGTTTGGGTAAAAGTTATAGCGTTTACAAACTATGGTGCCAAAAGTGAATTTTCCCATTTTCAAGCATCTCTGACTTTTCTGACCCCCTGTCATGTTTCATGAGGGGCTAGAATTCCAGGATAGTATAAATACCCCCCAAATGACCCCATTTTGGAAAGAAGACATCCCAAAGTATTCACTGAGAGGCATAGTGAGTTCATAGAAGATATTGTTTTTTGTCACAAGTAAGCGGAAAATGACACTTTGTGAGAAAAAAAAAAAAAAAAAAAAGTTTCCATTTCTTTTAACTTGCGACAAAAAAAAATGAAATCTGCCACGGACTCACCATGCCCCTCTCTGAATACCTTGAAGGGTCTACTTTCCAAAATGGGATCATTTGTGGGGTGTGTTTACTGTCCTGACATTTTGGGGGGTGCTAAATTGTAAGCACCCCTGTAAAGCCTAAAGGTGCTCATTGGACTTTGGACCCCTTAGCGCAGTTAGGCTGCAAAAAAGTGCCACACATGTGGTATTGCCGTACTCAGGAGAAGTAGTATAATGTGTTTTGGGGTGTATTTTTACACATACCCATGCTGGGTGGGAGAAATATCTCTGTAAATGACAATTTGTTAATTTTTTTTACACACAATTGTCCATTTACAGAGATATTTCTCCCACTCAGCATGGGTATGTGTAAAAATACACCACAAAACACATTATACTACTTCTCCTGAGTACGGCGATACCACATGTGTGGCACTTTTTTGCACCCTAACTGCGCTAAAGGGCCCAAAGTCCAATGAGTACCTTTAGGATTTCACAGGTCATTTTGAGAAATTTCGTTTCAAGACTACTCCTCACGGTTTAGGGCCCCTAAAATGCCAGGGCAGTATAGGAACCCCACAAATGACCCCATTTTAGAAAGAAGACACCCCAAGGTATTCCGTTAGTAGTATGGCGAGTTCATAGAAGATTTTATTTTTTGTCACAAGTTAGCGGAAAATGACACTTGGTGAAAAAACACAATTAAAATCAATTTCCGCTAACTTTTGACAAAAAATAAAATCTTCTATGAACTCACCATACTCCTAACGGAATACCTTGGGGTGTCTTCTTTCTAAAATGGGGTCATTTGTGGGGTTCCTATACTGCCCAGGCATTTTAGGGGCCCTAAACCGTGAGGAGTAGTCTTGAAACGAAATTTCTCAAAATGACCTGTGAAATCCTAAAGGTACTCATTGGACTTTGGGCCCTTTAGCGCAGTTAGGGTGCAAAAAAGTGCCACACATGTGGTATCGCCATACTCGGGAGAAGTAGTACAATGTGTTTTGGGGTGTATTTTTACACATACCCATGCTGGGTGGGAGAAATACCTCTGTAAATGGACAATTGTGTGTAAAAAAATCAAAAGATTGTCATTTACAGAGGTATTTCTCCCACCCAGCATGGGTATGTGTAAAAATACACCCCAAAACACATTGTACTACTTCTCCCGAGTACGGCGATACCACATGTGTGGCACTTTTTTGCACCCTAACTGCACTAAGGGGCCCAAAGTCCAATGAGTACCTTTAGGATTTCACAGGTCATTTTTGTTTCAAGACTACTCCTCACGGTTTAGGGCCCCTAAAATGCCAGGGCAGTATAGGAACCCCACTAATGACCCCATTTTAGAAAGAAGACACCCCAAGGTATTCCGTTAGGAGTATGGTGAGTTCATAGAAGTTTTTATTTTTTTGTCACAAGTTAGCGGAAATTGATTTTAATAGTTTTTTTTCACAAAGTGTCATTTTCCGCTAACTTGTGACAAAAAATAAAATCTTCTATGAACTCACCATACTCCTAATGGAATACCTTGGGGTGTCTTCTTTCTAGAATGGGGTCATTTGTGGGGTTCCTATACTGCCCTGGCATTTTAGGGGCCCTAAACCGTGAGGAGTAGTCTTGAAACCAAATGTCGCAAAATGACCTGTGAAATCCTAAAGGTACTCATTGGACTTTGGGCCCCTTAGCGTACTTAGGGTGTAAAAAAGTGCCACACATGTGGTACCGCTGTACTCAGGAGAAGTAGTATAATGCGTTTTGGGGTGTATTTTTACACATACCCATGCTAAGTGGGAGAAATATCTCTGTAAATGACAATTGTTTGATTTTTTTACACACAATTGTCCATTTACATAGAAATTTCTCCCACCCAGCATGGGTATGTGTAAAAATACACCCCAAAACACATTATACTACTTTTCCTGAGTACGGCGGTACCACATGTGTGACACTTTTTTGCAGCCTAGGTGCGCTAAGGGGCCCAACGTCCTATTCACAGGTCATTTTGAAGCATTTGTTTTCTAGACTACTCCTCGCGGTTTAGGGCCCCTAAAATGCCAGGGCAGTATAGGAACCCCACAAGTGACCCCATTTTAGAAAGAAGACACCCCAAGGTATTCCGTTAGGTGTATGGCGAGTTCATAGAAGATTTTATTTTTTGTCACAAGTTAGTGAAAAATGACACTTTGTGAAAAAAAAACAATAAAAATTAATTTCCGCTAACTTTTGACAAAAAATTAAATCTTCTATGAACTCGTCATACACCTAACATAATACCTTGGGGTGTCTTTTTTTTCTAAAATGGGGTCACTTGTGGGGTTCCTATACCGCCCTGGCATTTTACAGGCCCAAAACCGTGAGTAGTCTGGAAACCAAATGTCTCAAAATGACTGTTCAGGGGTATAAGCATCTGCAAATTTTGATGACAGGTGGTCTATGAGGGGGCGAATTTTGTGGAACCGGTCATAAGCAGGGTGGCCTTTTAGATGACAGGTTGTATTGGGCCTGATCTGATGGATAGGAGTGCTAGGGGGGTGACAGGAGGTGATTGATGGGTGTCTCAGGGGGTGGTTAGAGGGGAAAATAGATGCAATCCATGCACTGGGGAGGTGATCGGAAGGGGGTCTGAGGGTTTGGCCGAGTGATCAGGAGCCCACACGGGGCAAATTGGGGCCTGATCTGATGGGTAGGTGTGCTAGGGGGTGACAGGAGGTGATTGATGGGTGTCTCAAGGTGTGATTAGAGGGGGGAATGGATGCAAGCAATGCACTGGCGAGGTGATCAGGGCTGGGGTCTGAGGGCATTCTGAGGGTGTGGGCGGGTGATTGAGTGCCCTAGGGGCAGATAGGGGTCTAATCTGATAGGTAGCAGTGACAGGGGGTGATTGATGGGTAATTAGTGGGTGTTTAGGGTAGAGAATAGATGGAAACACTGCGCTTGGGTGGTGATCTGATGTCGGATCTGCGGGCGATCTATTGGTGTGGGTGGGTGATCAGTTTGCCCGCAAGGGGCAGGTTAGGGGCTGATTGATGGGTGGCAGTGACAGCGGGTGATTGATGGGTGGCAGTGACAGGGGGTGATTGATGGGTGGCAGTGACAGGGGGTGATTGATGGGTGATTGATAGGTGATTGACAGGTAATCAGTGGGTTATTACAGGGGAGAACAGATGTAAATATTGCACTGGCGAATTGATAAGGGGGGGTCTGAGGGCAATCTGAGCGTGTAGGCGGTCGATTGGGTGCCCGCAAGGGGCAGATTAGGGTCTGATCTGATAGGTAACAGTGACAGGTGGTGATAGGGAGTGATTGATGGGTGATTGATGGGTAATTAGTGGGTGTTTAGAGGAGAGAATAGATGGAAACACTGCGCTTGGGTGGTGATCTGATGTCGGATCTGCGGGCGATCTATTGGTGTGGGTGGGTGATCAGATTGCCCGCAAGGGGCAGGTTAGGGGCTGATTGTTGGGTGGCAGTGACAGGGGGTGATTGATGGGTGATAGGTGATTGGCAGGTGATTGACAGGTGATCAGTGGGTTATTACAGGGAAGGACAGATGTAATTAATGCACTGGCGAATTGATAAGGGGGGGGGGGTCTGAGGGCAATCTGAGCGTGTGGGCGGGTGATTGGGTGCCCGCAAGGGGCAGATTAGGGTCTGATCTGATAGGTAACAGTGACAGGTGGTGATAGGGGGTGATTGATGGGTAATTAGTGGGTGTTTAGAGAAGATAACAGATGTAAACGATACATTTGGGAGGTAATCTGACGGCGGGTTTGCGGGCGATCTAATGGTGTGGGTGGGTGATCAGATTGCCCGCAAGGGGCAGGTTAGGGGCTGATTGATGGGTGGCAGTGACAGGGGGTGACAGGGGGTGATTGATGGGTGATAGGTGATTGGCAGGTGATTGACAGGTGATCAGTGGGTTATTACAGGGAAGAACAGATGTAATTAATGCACTGGTGAATTGATAAGGGGGGGTCAGAGGGCAATCTGAGCGTGTGGGCGGGTGATTGGGTGCCCGCAAGGGGCAGATTAGGGTCTGATCTGATAGGTAAAAGTGACAAGTGGTGATAGGGGGTGATTGATGGGTGATTGATGGGTAATTAGTGGGTGTTTAGAGGAGAGAATAGATGTAAACAATGGATTTGGGAGGTGATCTGATGTCGGATCTGTGGGCGATCTATTGGTGTGGGGGGGTGATCAGATTGCCCGCAAGGGGCAGGTTAGGGGCTGATTGATGGGTGGCAGTGACAGGGGGTGATTGACGGGTGATTGATGAGTGATTGACGGGTGATTGACAGGTGATTGACAGGTGATCAGGGGGATAGATGCATACAGTAAACAGGGGGGGGGTGGTCTGGGGGGGGGGTCTGGGGAGAATCTGAGGGGTGGGGGGTGATCAGGAGGGGGCAGGGAGCAGGGGGGGGGGATAAAAAAAAATAGCGTTGACAGATAGTGACAGGGAGTGATTGATGGGTGATTAGGGGGGTGATTGGGTGCAAACAGGGGTCTGGGGGGTGGGCAGGGGGGGGTCTGATGGGTGCTGTGGGCGATCTGGGGCAGGGGGGGGGAGAAATCAGTGTGTTTGGGTGCAGACTAGGGTGGCTGCAGCCTGCCCTGGTGGTCCCTCGGACACTGGGACCACCAGGGCAGGAGGCAGCCTGTATAATACACTTTGTAAACATTACAAAGTGTATTATACACTTTGTATGCGGCGATCGCGGGGTTAACATCCCGCCGGCGCTTCCGTATAGCCGGCGGGATGTTGCGGCGAGCGAGCGGTGACAGGCGCCGGCGGAGGATCGCGTCACGGATGACGCGATCGCTCCGCCCATGCCCTTAAATGGACCGCCGCCTCTGTGGGTGAGGCCGTCCTGCAGGGCTCCACTTCCCCGCCGCCCCTGTGTAGTGGGCGGTCGGGAAGTGGTTAATCCAATAGAAAACCTATGGAGGGAGCTCAAGCTCATAGTTGCACAGAGACAGCCTCGAAACCTTAGGGATATAGAGATGATCTGCAAAGAGGAGTGGACCAACATTCCTCCTAAAATGTGTGCAAACTTGGTCATCAATTACAAGAAACGTTTGACCTCTGTGCTTGCAAACAAGGGTTTTTCCACTAAGTATTAAGTCTTTTATTGTTAGAGGGTTCAAAAACTTATTTCACTCAATGAAATGCAAATCAGTTGCTATCTTTTATTTAAGGTTATTTTTTCAATTTTCCTTTTGATGTGCTATCTGCCACTGTTAAAATAAACCTACCATTGAAATGATACTGTTCTGAGACTTTTCATTTCTTTGTCATTGGACAAACTTACAAAATCAGTGAGGGGTCAAATAATTATTTCCTCCACTGTACATGTCCTTATCATGTCAACTGTAAACCTTGCAGGGCCGGCCCGCCCATGAGGCAGGATTAAACTTTTGCCTCAGGCGGCACTTCTGGGGGGGTCCCTGGGTCCCCCGTCCTCCGCTCCCCTCCAGCTTTAAAGAGTTAAGTTGCCGCCGCTATTGTAAGAGGCACGGGGGGATCACTCACCTTTCTTCAAAGTTTGCCTCAGGCGGCAAAAAGTCTAGGGCCGGGCCTGCAACCTTGGCATACTGAACATCTTTACAAGCGTGTTTGGGTGGCACTGGAGAAACAGCAACATGGATGAGAGCTCCCTGGCCTATAGACAAGCTCTACAGAGCTCAGTCACCTCTTATCTCGCTTTTCAACATTTGCACCTCTTTGCAATGTTCTTCACTGGCTACCAGTTACTTAGGGGATCCAGTTCCAACTTCTAACTGTAACCTACAATGTGTCTCTTCCATACATCTCCTCACTAATGTTCTGATTCCACCTCTGCTCTGCACACAACCTTTGTTGTCCTCCACTAAAACCATGACATGCATGGCAAGAAATTTAAAGCAATTTACTGCAGCACTTAATATGCTTATACTATAATCTATGACCTTCCAGGAATATAAAGGCCTTTCCAACTACTACAGACACACAAAACCACGTGCAAAACAGTGGCTAATACCAACTGCTATACAAATTACATAAGAAGGTATAATTTATACCAACATCTTCATCCAGGACAGTAACAGTTAAGCTTCAGAGCAAAGCTAAAGTGAGGTCTCGAGTCATACCGGTGAGGCCGTATTAATCTCACAGAACGATAAGTAGAGCAGAAAATAATACAAAGCCTTGCACCTTGCTAAATCAATTTTAAGATAAACTCTGTGTGAAAGAATGCTGTTAAACACATGCCAATTGACATGCCAATTTACATGTTAATGATGTAGTGTTTTCTCAAGGGAGCGTGGTAAAAAAAAAAGTTTACTGGTCCAAGCAAAGGGAAATTGTAAAATCTTTCCTCGTCACATGGTATTAATGTCAGGGCATATTTTGAACAAGACCAAACAGGAGTATGCCTAATAATATAAAAAAGTCTCTACAGTTAACAAAATGAGGTTTAAAGGAGCCAACAATAATCCTTATTGTTATTGGCATCACTTTAATTCTTGTCTGGTCTTCATTTTTTCTGGATAGAGCGTAGAATAATGTTCAGGATTGACAAGCAGAATATCCAGAGACAGCAAAAAAGGCCTAATACGTCTTTCACGGTAAAAAGCTGCTTCCTCAGAGACACACAATATATAATCTGTCAAAAACACATCAACTGCATATTTATAAATAGCATGTGTTTTTTATTTAAACGTAAGCACTTTATATACCCTTCCTTTAAAGAATGGACACCTTTTTCAACTGAGGTCTTCATTTCATTGTTTTGATTGGTTAGCGCCCCAGCTCACTGCCTGTGTGTTCGCTATATTCAGGTGTCTGGAGCTGGTGGTGTAATGGCTTCATAACTAGCATTATTCCCAATTTGGTAACATTTGGGAGGAAACCACTTTTCCGAAAATCCACAGTGCTTGTCGCACATTCTGCATCGTTGAAAGATCAGATTGTTTACCATATCGCCCTTCAACACATCACATCATAAGAAAACCTTGAAAGATAGATCTAGAGCTATCACGAGCTATCTTTCAGTGTGTACATAGCTTAAAGCAATATTGAAGTGGCTGTAAAAAAAAAAGGCAGATACTCACATGTGGAAGTTAAAGTGGATCCGAGATAAACTTTTACTCATTGCAGAATTGTGTACCTTTCATATAGTTTATAGGGCATTCCTCAAGTCAAATACTTTTTTTTTAATTCCCTAAATCTCTATAAACTAAACAAGCCTCGCCCACAGCTCCTCCAGTGCCTAGGCATTCTGACTCCCATGTAGCAAGTGCTCATGGGAGCTCAATCTGGAGAGGGGGAGTTTTTTTTTTCCCGAAGGAGGAGCAGGGGTTACCAGCCAGAGATTTATAGATTTTAGAGGCAAGGGGGCAGAGAGGGGAGTGGAGTTTTCACAGGCTGAAGGATGGAGATGCAGAGCAGCTTGCCTGTGAGTAATGATGACTAGCTGAACATGGCTGCTCTCATTGTATCACAGCAAGAAATAATGATATACTGTTGAAGCTGTTTGCAGCTAGATTTGCTGTGTAAACTATCTAAACTTTAGATAAGATATATAGACAAGTTACTTGTTATAGTGATTTTTTTCATCTCGGATCCACTTTAAGCTGGAATTTATAGAGCCTTTGTGGTCCTCTGTTGGTGTCGCCCATTCAAACTTCCTGCCTCCAGGAACCCTCAGAAGGCTTCAGAAACACTTGTGTCCCGAAGTGCTTCTGAAGATGGGCAGCTCCATCCTGTGCATGCACGCCCGACCATAATACGGAGCCACCCATCTGTGGAAGCACTCACCTCAGATGCTTATTGCAGCCAAAAGTTTCATCTCAGTTAAATGGAGACACCCAGATGCTCCTTCCTTATATGATTAGGTAAAAAGGGTTTTGATGATAAAAGAGGCAGAAGAACTGATTGCTCTACCATTGGATAGGTGAGAGAGTTCTTGTTCTAAATGGATGGGATGGATTGAACTTATGAATTCTGAAGACTATAGGAGGACTGATGAGTCTGGGGGGGGGGAGGGGGGGGGGGGAATAGGAAGTTGGATGGGAGGGGGGGTGCGGAGAAAGTTATTTTGTCTTTGTTTTTTCTATTGATTTAGTTATATTTGGAAATTTTGTATCAATAAAAATTAATATTAAAAAAAAGAGGAAGCACTCAAGAAGACAAGTGCTTCTGAACCCTCCTGAGGATCCCCAAAGACCAGTAGCGTAGCTAAGCAGCTGTGGGCCCCAGTGCAAGTTTTACATGAATCCCCCCCCCCCCCCAAGCACTCTATACATAATTTATACAGCACACCAAAACCAATCATGGACAACCACAGTGTCAGTAGTGCAAGCAGGGGATGGGAAACCGAGTGTTAATGATCACTACTAATCAAGGCATCTATAGAACTGACATTATCAGCACAGGACCAATAAATAGCTAATTCTGTGGTTGAGGGTGGGCCCTTCTGGTCCAAGGGCCCCGGTGCGGTTGCTACCTCTGCACCCCTATTGTTACCCCACTGCCAAAGACCAACTGCTTGAATACGTACAATGGGAGTGACAGCGCTGGAATGAAGCCACTAACAGAGACAAGACACAGAACATTTATATTGCGCTTTTCTCCTGGCGGACTCAAATCGTCAGAGCTGCAGCCACTAGGGTGCGCTCTATAGGCAGTAGTAGTGTTAGGGAAACTTGCCCAAGGTCTCGTTACGGAATAGGTGCAGGCTTACTGAACAGGCAGAGCCGATAACCAGTACATCATCCATCCAGAAGACCAGGAATGCTCTATAAGATGTGCCTTTGCTGTCTTTTGAGCCCTTCCAATAATCGGTTAAACAAGGGCAAGTAAGGCTACATCCAGCAATAGCCCCCTTCTCCCGCTCGCCTGTTCAGCTTGGACCCCAGTGGCTGTAGATCATCGCACCATCGTTCTGCCTCGTGACTCTGGAATAACTCCTGCAACCGGGGACACATAAGAGGAGAGAGCTTGTGGTATTATAATTCAACACAAAAATAAACTGCTCTCTATGTGCAATGTCTTCTTTCCAATCTCAGCTCAGTATTATGTGAGCCCCTAGGGAGATATAGCAACCAAATTCACAACTTATCCCTGGAAATAACTAAAAATCTCATTTGAAGCCCGGCTTTTGCTGCTGTAATTAAAGAAGAGGCGAGCTGATGAACGATTGCGGGAGGGAGTGACGAGAATGGAGATGACGGTTAGCCACGAAGGCGTTAACACTCTTATTTTATGTCCTCGGCTGATGTAAACAGGGTAATAGGGGAGTTTAAATTGGGTGTCGGAAGCTTAATATAGCAGCGGATAGGTAATCCAGGCAGCCCCAGGGTACGGGCCTGTTGTGAGCCTAATATAGCAGCTGTAAATTAGGATAGATGGTTGCGCTCATGCACTTTTCTAATAAAATACTAGATTCTAATAAATGAGACAAACGAAGGAAGAGTGAGGTGTCGTCTTCAGACAATGAGACTGTCCCTTAATAAGCACCATTGGTGTAATATATGATCTGACACAGCAATACTAACAAGTGCTGAATTACATCTCTTCTACAGCTTCTCAGTTCCAGGGAGAGAAAACCAGCCAATGACCTCGCTCTGAATGTGTGTTGAGTCATTAGAGATGGCCGAAATAACTAGCAGGACTCACACAGGGGAAGCAGACCTGTGGCAGGCAGAGGGGGTCAATGCTCAGCAGGGGATTAAGTTAAAGTGCAATGGACAGTCCCCTTAATGAGGATGCATAGCAGTGTAGCAATGGGAGATGCAGGGTTGGTGACCATCCCATGGGCCTAAGGAGACCAAATGGGGCCCAAAATGAAAGGGCCCACCTCCAGTCCCTGTATTAGCTCTTTTTTGGTGCAGTGATAATGATTATTACCCCTATGGGCTCAAAACCACTAGCAGCCTTTTCTAAGCGCTAGTGATTTGAGAAAGTGCTTGCTAATGTAATGCTATGGAGCCAGTGATCTGCAAACTTGGCTCTCCAGCTGTTAACCCATTCGCGTTCCGTCGTTTTCACTTGAGAAATGTTCACTTCCCATTGATTAGCCTATAACTTTATCACTACTTATCACAATGAACTGATCCATATCTTGTTTTTTCCGCCACCAATTAGGCTTTCTTTGGGGGGGTACATTTTGCTAAGAGCCACTTTATTGTAAATGCATTTTAACAGCAAGAATAAGAAAAAAACGGGAAAAAAATCATTATTTCTCAGTTTTCAGCCATTATAGTTTTAAAATAATACATGCCTCCATAATTAAAACTCACGTATTGTATATGCCCATATGTCCCGGTTATTACACCATTAAAATTATGTCCCTATCACAATGTATGGCGACAATATTTTATTTGGAAATAAAGGTGCATTTTTTTCCGTTTTGCATCTATCACTATTTACAAGTTTAAAATAAAAAATATATAGAAATATTTCATCTTTACATTGATATTTAAAAAGTTTAGACCCTTAGGTAAATATTTACATTTTTCTTGTTTTTTTTATTGTAATGTTTTTTTTTTTATATATTAAACATTTTGTGTGGGTATTTTTGGGAGGGTGGGATGGAAACTATAGGTTTTTAATGTAAATGTGTGTTGATTTTTATTTTTTTATACTTTTAGTTGTAGTTTTACTTTTTGGCCACAAGATGGCGGCCATGAGTTTGTTTACATGACGTCACTCTAAGCGTAACACACGCTTAGAGTGACGCATGGGGGAGGCGACAGCCAGAAAAAGCACAGCTTCCGAGAGAAGCTGACGCTTTTTCAGCGGGGGAGAGCAATCAGTGATCGGGCACCATAGCCCAATTCACTGATTGCCTGGCTAACGAACCGCGGGCCGGGAGCGCGCTTGCACGCGCGCGATCGGCCGCGGGAGCGCGTGGTAGCGCGCATGGTTCCTGGACGTAGAAACTACGTCCAGGAACCAAAATAGGTTAAGGAACTACATGTCCCACAATGCATTTGCCTTTATGAATCATGACTGTGGCTGTCAGACTCCCGCAATGCATTGTGGGACTTTTAGTTCCTTAACAGCTGGAGAGCCAAGTTTGCAGATTGCTGCTATGGGGGATTTTTATAACATCACATTCCTCCAGTGGGATTACACACATAGCATTACATTAGCAAGAGCTTTTCAAATCACAAAGTGCTCAGAAAAGCTCTCCTAGTGGGTTCCAGGCCTATATGCACAGCCGGAAAAAGGTCCTCCAGCACCCAAGGCTGAGACACCAAAGTGCCCTCCCTCCATCCCTCCCACCCCAGCCGTCACACGCTGATTGCTATTAGACTAAAGGTCCGTGCACACGCCGGACTGGAGGCAACGACGGGTCCGTCGTCACCTCCCGCTGGGTGGGCGTTCCAACGACAGTCCGGCGTGTGTACAGTCTGTCGGCGGACTGACACGGCTGTTTCTGAGCGATTCGCCGGGCGGATCGCCCGGAAGCAGCCGTATCAGTCCGCCGACAGTGCATACACACGCCGGATTGTCGTTGGAACGCCCACCCAGTGGGAGGTGACGACGGACCCGTCGTTGCCTCCAGTCCGGCGTGTGTACGGACCTTAAGAGGCGCCACAGGGCTCCCAGTCCCCTTCAACACATTAATCTCTAGTTATCTGGCTTGCAATCACTGCCATGTACTCATTTTCTTATTTCTCCTGGCTTCAAACACAGTAGGGGAATGATAGCTGAGTGAGTTGTGCGCCCCTCCTACACTGCGCCCTGAGGCTGTAGCCTCTCTCGCCTCTGCCTCGGCCCGGGCCTGCCTATATGTGTATATAATTCTCAGCGCTGTCACTTCTACCCCTCCACTGCTGCAGCCTGCAGTCACCAAGTGCTCAATAATAGATGTGGCCACTACCAGGGCACAACACCACAACACAGGCTTAGTTCACAAAAAATAAGGGGTTACACTTTATTCACAGCGCAAATTCACAGATTTAAAACACATAACTTACATTGAAGGTCCATGCACACTGGATCCTAATTGCATCAAATCACTTGTACAGTATCTGTATGGACTGCAAAGTCGCATACACCTTATACACCTTGAGGGCCCTTTTCCACCAGCAATCACAATCACAAATCAAAAATGCCAGCGATTGAAATTTTCATTAATTTTGTTATGTGATTGCGATTGGCGATTTTCATTTGCATTGCATTAGCCCTCTGAAAATCGCTCCAGAAAGCGATTGCGATTTACAAATCGAATCACTATAGTGGAAAATACTTCTCATGATTTCTATGATAAAGTAGCAACCCTAGCGATTTAAAAATCCCTAGCAATTTTGCGATTCAGCTGTGTAGTGGAAAAGGGCCCTTACCCCGCTTTCTGGTCCTTTGAAGAGTAGCCCGCTCTCCTACCTGACCACGGATTCAGCTTACACCATCATCAGCGGTTATTCATTCATTCGAATAGTGGCGATCATTAAAGGGGCACTACAGCGAAAAACTGTAAAATTTAAAATATGTATAAACATATACAAATAAGTAGTACATTTTTTCCAGAGTAAAATGAGCCATAAATTACTTTTCTCCTATGTTGCTGTCACTTACAGTAGGTTGTAGAAATCTGACAGAAGTGACAGGTTTTAAACTAGTCCATCTCTTTATAGGGGATTCTCAGGGATACATTTATTTTCAGAAGCACTTAGTGAATGGCAGTTGCTCTGTCCAATTGCCAAAAAACTGTGTAGCGAGCAGGGAAGCTGGCCAGCATCTTTGTATAAATCCTTTTTAGGGAATAGCTTTATAAAGAATAAAAGCCTTGCTGAGAATCCCCTATGAAGAGATAGGCTAGTCCAAAACCTGTCACTTATGTCAGATTTCTACTACCTACTGTAAGTGACAGCAACATAGGAGAAAAGTAATTTATGCCTCATTTTACTCTAGAAGAAACATACTTCTTATTTATCTATGCACATATTTTAAATTTTACAATTTTTTGCCATAGTACCCCTTTAAGAAACCATTCCTGGGTGTTGGTGCAGTGGCATAGCTGGAGATTTGGGGACCACTTTAGCTATGCTGACTGCCCCTACCCTATGGATAAGATTTAATCAGGGCCGGCCTTAGGTTTCACAGCGCCCTGAGCGAAGCCAGATTTTGGCGCCCCCCCCCCCCCCCATTCATCCTCTTCACACACACACACACACACACACACACACCCATATGCAATTCACCTTTTCTCTAGCGTTATCTCCTAGTAAATTTTCATCTTCGCTTTAAAATAACTTTTCAGCATTTTATAATTTAAAAAGTACTTAATAGTTGTTGAAAAAGTGGCTTGATTGATGGTGGCGCTCCTGCAAGCGCACTAGAGGAGACAGCGGAACCCCTTGCTGGCAACTGCGAGCGAAGATGCGGCGTAGGACATGTTGGCTGCAAGGGGCTGGAGGAAGCCCCCGGGTAAGTATATTAGGGGGCAGCATTTTAAACTTGATAATTCCTTAAAGTGTATGTAGGCAGATTGCACCCCCCCCCCCTCTTTAGCGTGTATAGTTATACCCACCTTTAGCATTGGGTAGATCCCCTTTTAGTGTAGATAAGCAGATTACTCCCCCCCCCCCATATAGACATATCCCCCTTTTAGCATTAGTAGATCCCCTTTAGTGTAGATAAGAGCAGTTCCCCACCCCTGTATTGGCATAAACCCCTGATTGGCAGATCCCCTTAGTGTAGATAAAAGTAGATAAGAGCAGATTCCCATATCATCTCCCCCCCCCCCCCCCTGTATATAGGCACATTCCCCCTTCACTTACTGTGCAGTCACAGTGTACCAGCCAGAAGAAGATGGCCAGTCCAGGACCAGGAGGAGTGTCTGTGTCTCTCACTCCGTCACTGAATGTGAAAAGCAGATGTGCTGGCTGCCTATGCGCAGCTCCGGTCCAGGACCAGTGTAGCCTGTGATGGGAGGGGCGGCGCTACTGTCTCACTTCAAGATAGAGGCAGTAGCAGCCGCCAGTCGCTTCCTGGTCTTCGCCCCCATCACCCCCAGCGGCACCAGGGGGCGTAGCTCGGCAATGCGTACCTGCCCTCAAGCCGCAGCCAGATCGTGGACGTTACGTGACGTCACAGACCCGGCGCCCGGCTGCAAGACAGGTAGATGCGGCCAGATGAACTGCGTGTATGGCGCCTACCTAGAAGCTGGCGCCCTGTGCGACCGCTCCGGTCGCACAGGTCAAAGGCCGGCCCTGGATTTAATTGCCAATTTACATTCTCGTGCAATCCACACATCCACATGCACAGGGGTGCAGCTAAGGTTTTTGTGGCCCCAAGCGGACTGCAGGCCGAGGCCCACAACCTGCGGCGCGCGAAGCGCGCCGCGCCGAAAAAAGGGGTGTGTTCATTGCGCGGGAAAGTGGGCGTGACATGACATGTGGGTGGAGCCAGGGTGTGGCCATGACATGTGAGTGGAGCCAACTGCATGATGCTTACATGTCAATATGGACCAGAAAAACAAAACAAACATTTCAATGTAGAAAGCGGTAGACTTTACCCACCCCCCCCCCCCCCCCCCCCTAAAAAAGAAAAAAAAATACATAAACAAAAAATACATAAGTAGGACATTAGACTATGGTAGGGATTAAATGGGGAGCTCCTCTGAGAGCAGTCAGTGACATGGCTATGTACTTTGTAAAGTGCTGCACAAGAGGTCACGGCGGTAGTAATGCACTAGCACAGAACGCTGTGATATGCAGGAGCAAACACGGCCAAGCATGCACAACAGAGCACACAGCCAGCCCGGTACACCAGCCCCAAGCATGATCGCAGCCAACAGTATAGGTGCTAAGGTACGTCAGTGCGGCGCGCGTAGCGCGCCGCTGCAAAAAAATGGGCATGGTCATGACATCATGTGAGCGGGGCTAACATAGGTAACGCATAACAGTGAGACGGCAGGCCAGAGTTTCCTCCCACAACAGTTAGGCAAAGTTACTCTAATGATGGGTACACACTGAGATTTTCTGGTCGATTTACTGTCAGATGGATTATTTCCAACATGTTCGATTTGCTTTCCGATCGATTTCATATTAAAGTGCACGGAAATCGATCGGAAAATGCTCGGAAAACAATCGAAAAGCAAATCGGACATGTTGGAAATAATCCATCTGACAGTAAATCGACCAGAAAATCTCATAGTGTGTACCCAGCATAAGGCTCCCTGCACACTGCAAATCCGATTTGCGATTCCAATTTTCCCTGAATGCTAGCAACAGAATAACGCAGAAAAAACAGCATGCAGTAACGATTAAAAATCGGAATCACATGCAGTGTGCAGGGAGCCTAAGAGTAATTAGACATGCCACAAACTATAAGGAAGCAGTGTTTCTGCCATGATGTGGTGAGAAAGAAGATTTGCATCATGGATGCGCAGATGATAAATCAGCAGAAACTGCTATTTATTAGCATACCATTTAGTAATCATGAGATGACAAAAGAATGTCAAATGCTGCAACAATGATCCCAAAGCAGCAAATGTAGCCAACTATGACCATCAAGTAATAAATGCAGCAACCATTACCTCTGACATATAAACTGCAACAACCGTTACCTCCGACACATCAAATGCAAGAACCATTACCTCTGACACATGATATGCAACAACCAGGGCTGTGGAGTCGGTACAAAAATCTTCCGATTCAGACTCCTCAGTTTATGAAACCACGACTCCCGACTCCAACTCCGACTCCGGGTACCCAAAATGGCTCTGACTCCGACTCCTTAGTCTAATACTTAACAGGGCTGTGGATTTTGTACAAAAATCATCCGACTCCTGACTCCGACTCCTCAGTTTATGAAATCAACGACTCCAACTCCAGGTGCCCAAAATTGCCCCGACTCCTCGACTCCGACTCCATAGCCCTGGCAACAACCCCTACTTCTCACACATGGTATGCAAAAACCTTACTTCCGACACATAATAAGCAACAACTATTACCTCCAATGCATGAAATGCAAGAACCATTACATCTGAAACATGATATGCAACAACCCCAACTTCCGACAAATGAATGCAGCAAATGATTTCCCTAACACATGGAATACAGCAAACGTTACTTTTGACATATGAAATGCATCAAATCGGAAATTAGGAAAATATTACCTCCCACACGTTAAAATTCAGTAAGCATTATCCACCCACACATGAAAAATACACATATAAAAATGCAGCAAATGTTACCTTAGACATAATTTAATTAAATGTTCTGGCCCACTGGGTGCTGGCGGGATGGAGCTGCTGAGTAGGGTGGGATAGTGAAACTGGATGCGGCTGAGAGGGCGACACTGGGCGGAAGGAGGGTGACATTGCCTGGAAGGGGAGGAGGATGACACTAGTTGGGGAGGAGGATGACACTAGGTGGGGAGGAGGATAACACTGGGTGGGGAGAGGGTGACACTGACTGGGTTGGGAGGTGGGTGATACTAATGGGGTGTGGAGGAGGGTGACAGACACTAAGTGGGGAGGAGTGTAATAGGTAGGTGTCCCAGTAAAGGTAGCTAGGCGTAAATAGGCACCCCCGTAAGTAGCTAGGCGTAGGTAGGTGCCCCTATAGGTAGCTAGGCGTAGGTAGGTGCCCCATAGGTAGCTAGGCATAGCTAGGTGCCCCTATAGGTAGCTAGGCGTAGGTAGGTGCCCCCATAGGCAGCTAGGCGTAGGTAGGTGCCCCATAGGTAGCTAGGCATCAGTAGGTGCCCCCTGTAGGTAGCTAGGCATAGGTAGGTGCCCCCATAGGTAGCTAGGTGTAGCTAGGTGCCCCCATAGGTATCTAGGTGTAGCTAGGTGCCCCTATAGGTAGCTAGGCATAGGTAGGTTCCCCCATAGGTAGGTAGGTGCCCCATAGGTAGGTGCTCCATAGGCAGCTAGGTATAGGTAGGTGCCCCATAGGTAGCTAGGCGTCGGTAGGTGCCCCCTGTAGGTAGCTAGGCGTAGGGAGGTGCCCCATAGGTAGCTAGGCGTAGGTAGGTTCCCCCATAGGTAGGTAGGTGCCCCATAGGTAGCTAGGCATAGGTAGGTGCCCCCTGTAGGTAGCTAGGTGTAGGTAGGTGCTCCATAGGTAGGTAGGAGTCCCAGTATAGGTAGCTAGGTGCCACTATAGGTAGCTAGGTGTAGGTTGGTGCCCCATAGGTAGCTAGGCGTAGGTAGGTGCCCCATAGGTAGCTAGGTGTAGGTAGGTGCCCAATAGGTAGCTAGGTGTAGGTAGGTGCCCCATAGGTAGCTAGGTGTAGGTAGGTGCCCAATAGGTAGCTAGGTGTAGGTAGGTGCCCCATAGGTAGCTAGGCATAGCTAGGTGCCCCTAAAGGTAGCTAGGTGCCCCCATAGGTAGATAGCTAGGCATAAGTAGGTGCCCCCATAGATAGCGAGCGAGCAGGGGTAGAAGGCAGACAGGCGGGCAAGGAGATTGGTGGCTTTGCCGGGAGTCATGCACCATTTGTACTTCCGGTTCCTGCAGTCCATGTGGAACGCAGAACCGGAAGTATGCGGCGCATACACCCGGCTTCAGGGAGGGTGGGCAGAGCAGTGGGCGGGGGCGGAACTAAAGCGGCCAAGCAGCCGCTCTATTGGTGGGTGGGCAGGGACAGAGCCTTCCCCTCGCCGGAGTCTGCCCGCCCCCTGAGCCCGTACCAAGAAGCCGCTGCGGCAGGACAGTGACGGTGTGACGTCATAACGACGTCACGGAGACTCCGAGGCCCCTAAAAACATGAGGCCCCAAGCAGCCGCTTGGTCTGCTTGGTGCCTGGCGGCGCCCCTGCACATGCATATAGTCCATAAGCACTGAGGGTGGAGGAACACAAGGAAGTTAACAGTGAGCACCACCTGGGCCCCCTCTGCTCCAGGTTCCCATAGCAGCTGCTAAGGCTGCTATGGTTATTGCTACGCCCCTGGCTGCATAAATGAATGAATAAAAAAAACATACAGGTGTTTCTAATAAAGTGCTCAGTAAAAGTATGTGGCAGAGAGGGGTATTATGGCCATAGAGGAGGGGGCAAAGGGTGGAATTGACTTTAGCATCAACATGGACCTGAACTCTTGCACAGGACAGAAGGAAAACATAGATAAATCCTCCCTGTATGTATTTAGAGAGTTGAGCCTGTCTAACCCCCCTCATCTGTGACGAATCACCACCGTAATTTCATCTCTCAGCTACGTCAGCTCAGGAATCTCCGCTGCTATGGCAGAGTGGCTAATTTGTAAACACAGGATATTAACAATATGTCTGCTACCATGAAAGCAGGAAGTAGCCACGCTGCAAATTTTGACGGTAGAGGTCAGCCTACAAATAGCAGAGTCGTCTCTCTGGGGTCATGTTATGTCGTTAGCCATGTCACAGCTGTGACCGGAGGATGGCACAAGGTAAGCAGCCTCAAGAGGTGGAACAAAAAACCCTGTCCCTGCTGATGGTACATTATCCTGCAGTGTGACAGGCGTGCAGAGTGCCAATCATCCCCCATACAGTGCCGGCCTCATTAGCCGCCCAAAATACAACAGCATTGCTATGAATGTGGACACTGAGCATCTGGAGAGTCACGGAGTACATCCACACACGCTCCATTCAATCCTGACATCTATTCATCCTACGGTGCTGGACGTGGGTCAAAAGTGTAACTCGTAGAAAATTGCTCCCATAAGGGCATATGCTGGGGAGGAAGAATAGAACAGCTGGCTATGTGCTGACCTGCCTGCATTATAATACACAATGAGAAAAAGCGGGAGCTTATCCGGAGGAAAGAGAAGTCGCCCCCCTGCACATGGCTTATAATAACTTCTATAGACAACAGCTGCACACACAACACGTCATTACTGTGCACTAATCACTTCACATGTATTTACATCTTACTATATAGGGAATGTAATCCACTTTCACACATAGCGACACAGGTGCAGATGTTTGAAAGGTGGTAAATCCTGCATTGTCTCTGCATGGGGCCCCCCAGCACACTGACATACAAGAAGTATCAAACAATACATCACATATGTCAAGGCCCGCAAGCAATACACTGCGTATAAATGTCCTTCATGTTCTAGTGAGGCAACCAATCCAGCTACATTCAGATGTGTTGGGTATAGTGTGCATTTCCAAAATATAGAATAACTTAAAGAGGAACTGTAACGACATATAGTAGAATGCAGTTTACACAAAAATCAAAGGATGCACTGCTTTTGACCTCAGCAGGCAAAACCCATGCTGTAAATTCTTGGAATGCTTTGATGTCTCTCTGCTAGCAGAGGATACAGAAACTGAAAGTAGAGGTCCTCTGTTATTGTCTCACACTGCCCTCTAGTGACAGGTGGCCATAAATACACATTACAGCAGTACTAATTAGTAGCAAGGAAATGTAACAAGTAAGAAATAAGAATAAATGTGCTAAAATAAATTGGCCTGGAGCACTTCTAAGGCCCGGTTCACATTAGCATTTGCCAACGGAACCGGCCGTACGGTTCCGTGGTCTGTTCCGCTGAGCGGAAGAAAAAATGCTGCGGGACTCAATCTTCCGGACCGTTTCGCTCAGCGGGATGGAAACGGAAGGTTTTGCAGCAAATAGGAACCAATGAAAACAGATGTTTTACAGCACACTGGCTGTAAAACGGACTGTTTTCACCAGATCCAGCTGAGCTGATCCGTATGTTCGGTTCCGTAAAAACCGCTAATGTGAACCGGGCCTAAGCCTCTAAATAAACTGGCTACTAAAGGGTTAAGCACCCTGTTCCCCATAACAACAATTCTACATCGTGGTCTCTGCTAGCTCCTAATATAAAATGATAATGCAGTGCCCAAAATACCCACAGCCACAGGACAAGATACAAGATACAAGATGGTTTTATTCGCCAAGTACGGTTGTTGCCGTACTCAGAATTGCTTGTGGTACACATGGCTTGGGCAAGTAGATAATGACAGTTGTACATTTTACATATACGGCGACAGGTTACACATACTAACAGTATTTACAATACATTAGCGGCTACAGAGAAGAGAAGGCAGAAGAGCAACATAAAGGCAGGTATGCTGGGTTTCAGGCTAGGACGGAAGAGTCAGGGGTCAGTGTTGTTGAGCAGCAGAACTGCCTGAGGGAAGAAAGAGTTCCTGCGCCTGGTTGTCTTGGATGGGATAGTTCTGAAGCGGCGGCCGGATGGGAGGGGCTCAAAGAAGCGGCTGCCAGGGTGAGCGGGGTCGCAGGAAATCCTGGTGGCCCTCTTCCTCATCCTAGCCGCGTGGAGGAGATCAAGAGGTGGCAGGGGCGATCCGATGATCCTTTCTGCCTCATTAATGATTCTTTGCAGTTTATGTCTGTCGCTGGCCGTTGCGCGGGCGTACCAGACGATAACTGAGGAGCAAAGTATGGACTCCGTGGTGGCGGTGTAGAAGCTGGTCAGCAGCTCCCGAGGCATGCCAAATTTTTTCAGTTGGCGCAGGAAAAATAGCCTCTGCTGTGCCTTTTTCTGAATTTTGATGGTGTTCTGTTCCCACCTTAGATCAGTGGATAAGGTTGTGCCAAGGAACCGGACCGATGATACTCTGGAGACTTCGGTCTCGCCTATGTAGACTGGTGGGTGAGTGGGAGGGTTCCTCCTGAAATCAACGATCAGCTCAACAGTCTTTGTTGCATTGAGGACCAGGTTGTTGTTCTCGCACCACTTGCAGATTCTCTCTATCTCCCTGCGGTATTCCCGCTCTCCGTTTCCGCCGATGAGACCGATGATCGTTGTGTCGTCAGCAAATTTGATGACCTTGACGCAGTCCGAGGCGGAGGTGCAATTATTGGTGTACATAGAGAACAGAAGTGGGGACAGTACGCACCCTTGAGGTGCCCCTGTATTGGTAGTTCTCACGCTGGAGGAGCAGTTTCCGAGCTTGACCTGTTGTGTCCTGTCTGAAAGGAAGCTCTTGACCCATGCGCGAAGTGTGGGGTTGACACCGAGCTGCGCCAGGTTATCGACCAGGGTGTCTGGGCAGATCGTATTGAAGGCTGAACTGAAGTCCAGGAACAGGATTCTGGCATAGGAGCCAGGCCGGTCGAGGTGCTCCATAATGTATGCCAGGCTGATATTAAAGGCGTCCTCTATGGACCTGTTGGCCCTGTATGCGAATTGGAGTGGGTCTAGTAGTGCATCAGTGGTGCGTTTGAGGTGAGCGAGGACTAGCCGTTCTAGAACCTTCATAATGGTAGGTGTTAACGCCACAGGTCTGAAGTTGTTGAGGTCTGTGCTGCCTGGCTTTTTTGGGACTGGTACGATTGTGGACCTCTTGAGACAGGAGGGGACTGTACCTTCCGCTAGCGATTTCCTGAATAGAGTGGTGAGCACCGGAGCCAACTGATCCGCACAGGACACCTGTCCCCACATCAGACTGCCACTAGAAATGATCACCAATGATCATATTGAATGATAATTATGAAACAAGTTTGCATGAGGCTTTAGAAACGAACAAGCTTGTTCCTGCTAGGCATTCATGGAATATTTGCGGAGGAGCGAGAGAGTCTGGAGGCCTTGTAAGGTAAGGAGTTAACCGCAGTCGGCGGGTGCCGGTGCTGTCAGAGTGATTTCCTGAGCCGTTATCCATTATTTAAACACTAATTAGTATTCCTGTTACCTAATTACAGTTCAGTAGCTGAAGACACAGAAAGTTAAGCTGCAGCCTGGCCCAGGGGGCTCCAAGAGGCGGCTACGATAGAAATCATTTAGCCTGCTCACCTGGGAATGGAGAGATCATAGAGGAGAGCAGAGTTACTTACAGCCCAATTTTATCCCTGTCGTGTAACCCTTTCCTCTAGAATAGGGGTGCCAAGGGCCATATTGCCATCCTTGAGGTTTTTTTTTGTTTTGTTTTTTTTTTTTTTTTTGGGGGGGGGGGGAGCAGACTAGTGAAACTCAACACAGTTTTTGCTGATTTTCGTTAGGTACACTATGCCTGTGACGAGGCCCGGATTAACCTCACAGCCTCACAGGAGCCTATAGGTACAGATTTCCTGGCTATTCAATATATATATTGAATATTAAGTGTGTGGTTTTTATGCAGGTTCCAGCACTGGTAAATAATACTATAGAACAAGAGAGAAAACGAACAAACCAGTATATGCTGCTCAATACTGCACATTTATTGCAAATTATAAAACCATACACCCATTATTGTGCGACCACAGCGCTAACACCGCCCCCCAGAGCTTCATCAGGACATGCTATCAGGACACCATCATCGATGACGTAGCACCTCCTGATGACGCTCCGGGGGGTGGGGCGAAAGCGTAGACGTCATGCTATGCTATACGCTATACTGGGAGCCGCTGCAACCCCAACCACGCTGCCGCCTATGACGCACTCCTCAAACCTCCACTCATGGATTTTGAATTGCTCTATGCAGATTGTCCTGTTTCGATTCATCTGGTTACCATGCTGTGTGACAGGGCCTGTTGATGCCCTATACTTTGGTTGATGGACTTTGCCACACCCCATTAATGGACACTATAGAAGCAACATTTTTCTATATACAACGTTGTGGCAACGCCAGTACGCTATGATACTCTGATAAGTGCCACTATTTCAACTATACTGGGTACCCAGGCTTCTGTGTCTAAGAGAGTACTTGCTTCATATTATTACAGGCTGGCTTTATGTTCCAGCCATACTTGTGGCTCTCAATGACTGAACATTTTCATGCAGGCAGTACACTTGGTGTGATGCCGTAACAAGCATTGTACAGTATCTGTGGATCACTTACCTAGTGACTATTGAAAATTATGTTTTTTGCAATGCGTTGTCTTTACAAAATGGCAGCATGCGGGTATTCGCTTTATGACAGTTCCTATGTATTCTATGAATCCTATGTATTCTATGAATAGTGTATCTATTAAGATCATATTGGTCACGCCTATCTATCCTATGTGAGTGGTTATTACCTTAAATTTACTAACTAACTGGGTTCCTCTCGGCGGCTGGATGTTCACAATACTTCTGAATCATTGACCATACTATAAAGCAATTGCAGTTGGTATACGTCTTCCAGCTTTATTGAATTACACTATCTACAGTGAAATGCTTACTGTCTAGGACAGTTCAGCACTTTACACTGTATTAACAGTATTTTTAAAGTGTCAGATGATTCTGACACTTGTTGCACAATAATGGGTGTATGGTTTTATAATTTGCAATAAATGTGCAGTATTGAGCAGCATATATTGGTTTGTTCTTTTCTCTCTTGTTCTACAGATGTCCTGGCACCTTAGACTTCACCCTCCATGAAACTACAAACCCCCATCAAATGCAAGGTTTTTTTTGGCTGGCCCAGCTGTCACTTCTCCCTTACTTCTTTTGCCTGTCATAGGTAGCTAGAGGCGCTCTTTAGTATTAGGTAGCCAGAAGTACCCTCAATGTGTAAGTTACCTGAGATGGGGCCACAGCAATAAAATATACATACCTGGGGCTTCCTACAGCCCTTCCGACCTGATCACTCCCACGCCATCCTCTTCTGACTAACAGTTCGCCCGCAACTGGCCCCATAAAATCCTCCAGTCCAGGCCAGTTGGTGCAGGCGCAGTCCAGCCAGGCATGCTTCCCTGTCTCGCTCTCTGTGCTGGGAGCATTCTGCACCTGCGCTGAACATGGCGAGAGCGTGCGCGTGGCCAGGCTGCACATGCGTAGTTGGCCCCAGACCGAAGGCCTTTCCGGGGCCAATTGCATGCAAATGGGGAGTCAGAAGAGGATGGCATGGGAGTGATCAGTCCGGAGGGGGCTGGAGGAAGCCTAAGGTATGTATATTTTATTGCTGTGGCCCCATCTCAGGTTCCCCTTAAGTAGCTAGAGGTGCCCCCAAGTATTAAGTAGATAGAGGAACCTCAGTATTAAGTAGCTAGAGGTTGCTCTACTGAAGAGAGATCTTGTCAGTGGAATGCAAAGAGCTGGGTGAGTAATTACTCATTCACACTCTTATCACGACTCTACACAGGTAAGGCAGAGGGGAGACACAAGGGGAGGGGAGTGAGACCCCTTTCCATCATCAGGCGCCTGTAGTCATGTGCCTACAGTCCCTTATGGTAAATTTGGCCCTGCCTGTGATCATTTGTCAAACAAAACATTTCCACGGGAAATAACCAATATTCTGTGTGCAGTTACCACAGTGGCAACTGCTAATTAGTGGCTTCTGGCCCCTGCATGCGGCACAGCAGCTATGGTGTGCGGGCCACATGGAATTACTGTAGAGAGCATTGTGGGCCACCAGAAATGGCATGGCGGGCCGCATTTGGCCCCCGGGGCAGACTTTGGACATGCCTGCTTCAGGTGAAGTCATGCCACATGCCACCACTTTGCATGCTTCCAATCCTGCCAGCGCAGAGGCCTTACATTAGCAAGTATTTGTCAATCCTCTGCTGTCCTCTTATATATTTTTCTTATAAAGCTTGTTCAAATCTATTCAAGAGAATTCAAACATCAATCAGCTCTTTGGGATTAATGTCCATCTGTGTGCATTCATTTTTTCCCCGCTGTCATCGCTTGTCACACTATTTCTGGATGTCTTTCTGTGACAGGCGCTATTTAGAGATCCCAGGCTTCTGAAAAACGAAATATTTCATTGCAAAGACCTTTTCAGTCCGTATCCCTTCACCCTCCCTGTTCTGCCACCGTCATAATTGCCCTCATCTCCTTGGATGGAAGATTATTAATAATGAGACTGGGTGATTATACAGCTACAAACAATGATCATGCCTAGTGATTAGATTGGGAGACCCAGCGCTAATGATAACAGTGGATTAATGCAGAGCCCTATGACACAGTAATGACATATAGTAGAATGCAGTAAATTATTCAGAATACCCACTTTTAGATTAAATATTCTACTTTCTGTATCAGAAATGCTCTATATATCTATACGTTGCTGTATGTAGCCCCACCCCAAGGGGCGTAGCTAAGGTTTTCGTGGCCACATAATTTCTGCCCCTTCCCCTCCAGGGAGCAGTGTGCAAAGCAAGCAGCGGCAGAAAATGGGTATAGCACCCCCACAGAAGGGAGCAGTGAAAAATGATGTGGGCGGAGCCACTTGCATGATACTAACCTGTCAATATGGACCACAAATCTCTAAACATTGCCATAAAAAATGAAGGCAGTTCCAGTTGCGTAGCTAAGGAGCTGTGGGTCCTGATGCAAGTTTTACATTGGACCCCCCCAAGCACTCTATACATAACAATTGATATGGTGCACCAAAACCTGCCAATGGCAACTACAGTGTCAGAGGTGCAAGAAGGGGATGGGGAACAGTTTGTTAATGATTACCACTATTCAATTTATCTATAGAAGTGATTATTATGAGCATAGGATCAATAGAGAAGTAATACTGCAGTTGAGGGAGGGCCCTTCGGGGCCCCTCTGGCCCAAGGGCCGCGATGTGGTCCCAACCTCTGCACCCCCTATTGCTATGCCCCTGGGCAGTTCTGATGGCAAAAAGGTCATGCTCAGAACTAGAAAGAAATACTCGATAAACTGACTAGCAAAATACAGGCAGTCCCCAGTTAAACAAGATAGGGACTGTAGGTCCATTCTTAACCTGAATCCGTTCTTAAGTCGGAACACTGTGCCTCTTTTGTCACCTTGTCCTGTGTCACCTCTGTTCCCATGTCTCTTTTGTCCCCCTCTGTGTCACCTCATTTCCCTCTGTGCCTTTTTTGTCTGCCTGTGTCACCTCTGTTCCCCTCTGTGTCACCTCTTTTCCCCCTAGGTCACCTCTTGTCCCCCTCTGTGTCACCTCTGTTCCCCCTGTGGAACCTCTCATCTCCCTCTCTGTCACCTCATATCCCCATGCCTCTTTTATCCCTCTCTGTGTCACCTCTGTTCCCCCTATGTCACCCCTTGTCCCCCTCTGTGTCACCTCGTTCCCCCCCCCCCCCCCCCCCATGTCAAGCTCGTTGTCTTAAAGGAAGTCTGATGCCTTTTTTAAAATAAAAAAAAACATCCAGTACTTATCTAAGAAAGGGGAATGCCCTGGGAACTAATGCACCTTCCCGTTCTCCTCCCGGTGTCCACAGTCTCCCGCAGGCTCCCCCGTTAGCAGTACCCGACCAATTTGATCGTGGACTGCTCTCTTCTAGGTTAACCACTTAAGGACAATAGGATGTATATATACTGACCTTGTATTTGTGGAGAGTGCACCACCAGTTTGTCACTAAATGAGGCACATGTGGTATCATTTTAACCGCGACAAGTTTTACAATACATTTTGGTGGGTCTTAAAGGGATACTTAAGTCAACTTGAAAAAATGAGTTTAACTCACCTGGGGCTTCCCTCAGCCCCCTGAAGCCGATCGGTGCCCTCGCAGCCCCGCTCCGATGCTCCTGGACCCGCCGGCGACGACTTCCGGCTTCGCCGTCACCGGCCGACAGGCATGGGAACGCGAGTGATTCTTCGCGTTCCCAGCCACAATAGCACCCCCTATGCTGCTATTGCAGCAAGAAGGCCGCAATAGCAGCATAGGGGGTGCTATTGTGGCTGGGAACGCGAAGAATCACTCGCGTTCCCATGCCTGTCGGCCGGTGACGGCGAAACCGGAAGTCGTCGCCGGCGGGTCCAGGAGCATCGGAGCGGGGCTGCGAGGGCACCGATCGGCTTCAGGGGGCTGAGGGAAGCCCCAGGTGAGTTAAACTCATTTTTTCAAGTTGACTTAAGTATCCCTTTAAAGCTTGGGTGTACGTCACATGAAAATTAGGTAGGGACAAACTCAATCCAACATAAAAAAAGTCATTTTCAAAATTATGATCAACCTTGGAAAAATTTTAGCAAAACTACAAGAGACATATGTGGTAACATTTTAACCCTGAAGTAGTAGAATAGAGTTTAGAAAGTTTTAGGGTTGAGGCTCATGTGTCTTGTGTATTCTTTTTAGTCACAAACTGAATCAAAGGCAATTACATTTTTGCATATTCTGTACCAAAATAAAAGACTTGTAAAATGAAAACAAAGTGACAGAATATGAAAGAAGAAACATACATTATTACCTTAGGAACGTGGCTTTTTAAATATGCATGCCATAAGGGTATATTACTATTATTTTTGCAAATAAGGTCTTATAATAATCAATAGTGTACAATGAGAAAGAAAAAAAACGAAAAACAGAAAAAAGACACCTTTATTTCCAAACACAATATTGTCAACATTACATTGTGCTAGGAACATAATCTAAATGTATGTGTTTAACTTATACATAGCACTGTTTATTGTAAAGCTATAAAGGATGTAAATGGAGAAATAGTGTGTTTTTAAATTTTTTCCCTTCTTTTCCCTTTAAAATGCATTGAAAATAAGGTAACTACCAAACAAAATTATCACACACTAAAAGCCTAATTTGTCCTGGAAAAAATAATATATAGATCATTTAGGTGTGATTAGTAGTAATAACGTTATTGGCGAATGAATGGGAGCAGTGCTGATATGTGAAAAATGCCATGGTCCTGAATTTCGGCAGCCTTCAGAAGCACTCGGGCTTATGAAGACGGGCCGCTCCGTACTGCGCACGTGCAAGCGCCCGCTCTGGCACACTCGCGCTTGCGCAGTATACAGAAGACTTCCAAAGTCTTCCACGGCGGGAGATTCAAACCGTGGAGCCAGCGGGGGAATGAGGAGACCAGCAGGAGAATGGAAAGGCTCTATAGGACCCAGAGCCTTTTCTCTCCTTAGGTAGAGTATCACTTTAAATATGTGTAGGTTTGGCATATTCATTTTTTCCCCCTAAATTGTGTACAACATTTTTGTCTCACAGGGGTCTTTCTCTGGCCAATAAAATATGAACAGCAGCTTGGCAAATGATGGGAGCCATTGAAAGTACAGTATATCAGGGATAGGAAATACATTTCTCACAAGACTTTCAAATTATTTGCATGTGTTTGGAAAGCTGTAGGAAACCACCCAGAAGCCGAGGATGTGTGCTGTCCTTTCTTTCTGGTAGTGATGCTGCATTATGAGATGTATTACTCTTCCGATGTGCCGCAGGCTGCATCATCAACATCAGCAGTCACCCCTCTTCTCCTCTCATTTCCTTGTGCCACCTCCATTTGCTTTCTTTGGAGTTGGGTGGAAGGGCACATCCAACACTTTTCTGGGAAAACCCGCTATGTCATCTTGCCCTCCCTGCTCTCTCCCTTAGGCGATAACTCACATGGCCCTGATCCAGTGCGGAACCTCGCCGCTCTCCAGATCACCGCTTAGCGTCCTGGCCATCACCATGGTTACTTCCGGCAGCGCCTCTGACATCATTAGATACCCCAGCCTGAAGTAACCATGGCAATGGCTCAGATGCTAAACAGCGATCAGGAGAGTGGTGAGGTTCCTCACTGGATCAGGGCCATGTGAGTTATCACCTACAGGGGGCTGCGGAGAACAGGGAGGGAGAACGAAGTGAAACAGGGGAAGAAGCTTTCCTGCCCTTCCACTAAGGCTTATCCTAGGCTGTTTATTATGTGGAATTCTCCTCCCCAGAGCATTCTGGGAGACCAGCTATGTTTTGTACTGACTTTAGAACTCTCAGAAACAAACATTCCGCAGAGATCACCAGCCAGTACTAAAGATGTCACCACTGGACACACAGATGTCACACAGATTTCAGGATATAAATTAGGGAGAGGAAATATTTTGCATTGGGCAAACACTGACTAAATTATAAATGAATATTGAAAAACAATAAGCAATTTTATGAATTATGTTAGTTTGGTTTCAGGGAGGGGGGACACCAAGAGCCCAATAGTGTGATATTGTATAGATGATAATTAATAATGAGTAATATAACAATTTAATACTCACAAACCAGGGTTACCATTAGGCAACCGCTGTGAAGGCAGGTGAGGAGATTAACCTGACCCCACTCAGGATTAAAAGTCGCTCTTTGTAGATGGGAAGAAGATGGGTACAACCCTCCACCAAGGGTGGACTTAGCAATATGTAGAAGCTTTCCAGAGGCGCCAATAGAATAAAAGTCACTTAAACGAGCTTAAAACCGCTGGAGCAGTGGTGGGCCTATCCCATCCATGCAGACAAAGCAAACAAAGGAAGGACTGTGGCATCACCAGTCAAACAACAATTTATTTATACTCCACAGTAAAAATAGGCAACGCGTTTCACGGGCTCAATCCCGCTTCATCAGGCCAATCAAAAAGGAGCATACAGCTTAACAGCATCAAAACCACACTGAGCGCCTCTGGCCCACCACTGCCCCATCGGTTTTAAGCTCGTTTAAGTGACTTTTATTCTATTGGCGCCTCTAGAAAGCTTCTACATATTAGTTTGGCTTCAGTTCCTCTTCATATCATACTCAGCTGCAGGTTTACAGACACCAGAAGGGAGGCTACAGACATATACTATGTATATTACTAGGGTCAGTTAGATGCATGCTGTATAGGATGGGCTTGATAAGCCATAGGACCCATCTGGCTTGACATGTCTGGGAGCTGTGCCCATGCCCTAGTAAAATGTCCATTAGCGAACACTAGTCAATTCCCACCACTATGAACTATGAGCCATTCCAGCAAGATCAACCTTGTGAGATCAAGGCCAGCCCTAGACTTTTAGCCGCCTGAGGCAAATTTATAAAAAAAATCGTCACTTCCTGCATCGCCGCCCACTGTATTGTAAGTGGACGGCGATACAGGAAGTGACGTCAGTGGAGCGCACGCTGGAACGCGGATAAGGTGAGTCCTCCCCGCCCATGCCTCTTACGATTGGGCATCGGCAGCTTCCTATTACAGCTGGAGAAGAGCGCAGATCGGGGGACCCAGGCGAGGGAGGGGGGGGGTCCGACCCCCCTCCTCACCGCTAGGCCCAATACCCCCGTCCTGCCCGCTACCCCTCCGGCTCGGCGGCCGGCCCCCCCGCACCCACGGACGGGCGGGTGCCGCCCCTAGAAGTTTGCCCCCCGAGGAAAACGTTTCGCCCCGCCTCATGAGTGGGCCGGCCCTGTGTGAGATCCATAAAGAAAAGGAAAGGAAAAATCCTAACATGACAACATGCAATGAAAGCCATGGCTTTTTTTTTTCTAAATTTGCCTCAGGCAGCAAAAAGTCTAGGGCCGGCCCTGAATACATAGACAAATATACAATAGATATGATTTCCTAGCGTATTACAATTTACAGCTATCAATGAAACTACAAACGACTGACTAACATGTATATATCGGCGATGAACCGATATATAACATAGGCAAGGAACACTGGCTAGGATCAGGAGCAATACAGCGAACAAGACTGGGCAACACAGAATCTCTATACTAGAAGGAGTACGTATATATGTCCCCGTGGGAAATATATGACGTAGCTCCACAGGATAACTGAACTAAGGGCCCGTTCACACTACACGCGTTTCCAGCCGCGTTTTGGAAACGCGTGCGGGTGGACCGACACGCACGACATCAGACAGTGCATAGAGTGCAATGTCTGATGCTCACACTGCATGCGTTCCGGACCTGTGCGGTCCGGGAACGCATGCTGCACGCAGATTTAGCAAAAACGCGCGGCTGTCCCATTCACTTTTCAGTGATGGGATCAGCCCCGGAACGCATACAAACGTGGATGGCATGCGTTCGTACGCGTTGCGTTCCACATGCGTGGCCATCCGCGTTTGTAATGTGAACCGACCCTAAGACAAGGAATATATTTTACAATATCAAGGGACCCCGTAACAGCTTAGACAGAGCTGAAACTATACAGGTCAGGGTCTAGCAGGAGAGGCAGGCCTTTATGCTGGCATCAGCCAATGGATGCAAACATGCAAATCTCCACACAGCTGAATGGTAATCATTCAATCCTGTGCTGGCCTGAACACCATTTGCTAGCTGAAAGAACATCATAACAAATGCATGTAGTGCTATGCAAGAACACGCATGCAGGAAATCCAGGGCTATCTGGCTGCAGCAAACCATTCGTGGAATAATGACAGTATTCTGAGCTGTCCAGAACTGCAGAGCAATTGCTAATGACAAAGTGACTCACTGCGAATGCACACTGACAAACCAGAACTGTCCATTTGCGGCTCCACCTGCAATGGACAGAACACGTCACAGGAGGAATCCTAACATATACCCTCAGTATATAAGTAGCTAGTGCTGCCCCCGGCAGAAGGGAGATCTCCTTAGTGGAACGCTGAGAGCCGGTTGAGTAACCTCTCATTTACACTCTGCATGGGACTCTGTATAGGGAAAGAGGGACAGGCACTAGGAAAGGGAGTGAACCATTTTTCCATCATCAGGCGCCTGCAGGCACGAGCCTACAATGCCTTATGGTAAAACTGGCCTTGGCCACAATTCTCAGTAGAACAAGTGTCTAATAAGTAGCAATCTATGCGGAATTAGAGCAACAACTCCAAAGAGGGATGGATCTAGTGAAAGGGGGAGGGGGGAGACTACAGCATGTGAGCTGGCCCCGCCTCCACCCTGATGTAAGGTATGGAGCCTCCAGGGCCCTGGTCCCGATCCTTTTTCCAGATAACCCACATCTGTTCCAACCCCCTACAAAAACATAGGAGCTGGGGGGACATGGGTGGTCCAGAAAAATGAAAGGATTAAAAATCTGGAATGCTGGATCTTTAAACAACAGCGACTCCTAAGTAAATTGTTCTCCTCTTTCCTATTGTTGGGCGAACAGTGTTCGCCACTGTTCGGGTTCTGCAGAACATCACAGTGTTCGGGTGATGTTCGGGTTCGGCCGAACACCTGATGGTGTTCGGCCAAACTGTTCGGCCATATGGCCGAACTAAGAGCGCATGGCCGAACGTTACCCGAACGTTCGGCTAGCGCTGTGATTGGCCGAACGGGTCACGTGTAGTGTTGGGCGAACATCTAGATGTTCGGGTTCGGGCCGAACATGGCCGAACTCCGAACATAATGGAAGTTAAAGGGGACCCGAACTTTCGTGCTTTGTAAAGCCTCCTTATATGCTACATACCCCAAATTTACAGGGTATGTGCACCTTGGGAGTGGGTACAAGAGGAAAATTTTTTTTAGCAAAAAGAGCTTATAGTTTTTGAGAAAATTGATTTTAAAGTTTCAAAGGGAAAACTGTCTTTTAAATGCGGGAAATGTCTGTTTTCTTTGCACAGGTAACATGCTTTTTGTCGGCATGCAGTCATAAATGTAATACATATAAGAGGTTCCAGGAAAAGGGACCGGTAACGCTAACCCAGCAGCAGCACACGTGATGGAACAGGAAGAGGGTGGCGCAGGAGGAGAAGGCCACGCTTTGAGACACAACAACCCAGGCCTTGCATGAGGACAAGAAGCGTGCGGATAGCAATTTGCATTTTGTCGCCATGCAGTCATAAATGTAATACAGATGAGAGGTTCAATAAACAGGGACCGGAAACGCTAACCCATCACAGATGTTCATTGTTCATGTTACTTGGTTGGGGTCCGGGAGTGTTGCGTAGTCGTTTCCAATCCAGGATTGATTCATTTTAATTTGAGTCAGACGGTCTGCATTTTCTGTGGAGAGGCGGATACGCCGCCGATCTGTGACGATGCCTCCGGCAGCACTGAAACAGCGTTCCGACATAACGCTGGCTGCCGGGCAAGCCAGCACCTCTATTGCGTACATTGCCAGTTTGTGCCAGGTGTCTAGCTTCGATACCCAATAGTTGAAGGGTGCAGATGGATTGTTCAACACAGCTACGCCATCTGACATGTAGTCCTTGACCATCTTCTCCAGGCGATCGGTGTTGGAGGTGGATCTGCACGCTTGCTGTTCTGTGTGCTGCTGCATGGGTGTCAGAAAATTTTCCCACTCCAAGGACACTGCCGATACCATTCCCTTTTGGGCACTAGCTGCGGCTTGTGTTGTTTGCTGCCCTCCTGGTCGTCCTGGGTTTGCGGAAGTCAGTCTGTCGGCGTACAACTGGCTAGAGGAGGGGGAGGATGTCAATCTCCTCTCTAAAGTCTCCACAAGGGCCTGCTGGTATTCTTCCATTTTGACCTGTCTGGCTCTTTCTTCAAGCAGTTTTGGAACATTGTGTTTGTACCGTGGATCCAGAAGGGTATAAACCCAGTAATTGGTGTTGTCCAGAATGCGCACAATGCGTGGGTCGCGTTCAATGCAGTCCTAGGCCGAAGAGGTCATAGCCTAGGGTCACAAAACCTGTTTATTTGGGCAATTTCAATGGTGGCGAGTCTGACGTACATAAATCGCAGCAATGGCCGTTAGCAACGTCTGAATCTCACGAAATGTTTCATGCAGGTAGAAGACATATTGTTAGACTTGGGCTCCAAAGATGGGTTCCCTACATCTCTGCAAGCCAGAGTTACAGGGCTCCAAATTTGGTAAAATCACCCATAGGCTTTCATTGGGCCTCCTATTTACAGTTCCAAAATCTCACATCTTTTTAAAGGGCAATTACTCAGCAGTGGCAAATTTTCTAGCATTGTAGGGACCCTTAGGGGGAACATGACTGGTGAGTTTCGGGCCCCTAGGCCAAAGAGGTCATAGCCTAGGGTCACAAAAACCTGTTTATTTGGGCTATTTCAATGGTAGTGATGGTGACGTACATAAATCGCAGCAATGGCCGTTAGCAAAGTCTGAATCTCACGAAATGTCTCATGCAGGTAGAAGACATATTGTTAGACTTGGATTCCAAAGATGGGGTCCCTACATCTCTGCAAACCAGAGTTACAGGGGTCCAAAATTGGTAAAATCCCCCATAGGATTTCATTGCCTCCCTATTTCACTTTCCAAAATCTCACATCTTTTCAAAGGGCAATGGCTCAGCAGTACCAAATTTTCTAGCATTGTAGGGACCCTTAGGGGGAACATGACTGGTGAGTTTCGGGCCCCTAGGCCGAAGAGGTCATAGCCTAGGGTCACAAAAACCTGTTTATTTGGGCTATTTCAATGGTAGTGATGGTGGCGTACATAAATCTCAGCCTTGGCCGTTAGCAACGTCTGAATCTCACGAAATGTCTCATGCAGGTAGAAGACATATTGTTAGACTTGGATTCCAAAGATGGGGTCCCTACATCTCTGCAAACCAGAGTTACAGGGGTCCAAAATTGGTAAAATCCCACATAGGCTTTCATTGGGCCTCCTATTTACCGTTCCAAAATCTCACACCATTTCAAAGGGCAATGGCTCAGCAGTGGCAAAACTCACCAGTCATGTTCCCCCCAAGGGTCCCTACAATGCTAGAAAATTTGGTACTGCTGAGCCATTGCCCTTTGAAAAGATGTGAGATTTTGGAAAGTGAAATAGGGAGGCAATGAAATCCTATGGGGGATTTTACCAATTTTGGACCCCTGTAACTCTGGTTTGCAGAGATGTAGGGACCCCATCTTTGGAATCCAAGTCTAACAATATGTCTTCTACCTGCATGAGACATTTCGTGAGATTCAGACGTTGCTAACGGCCATTGCTGCGATTTATGTACGCCACCATCACTACCATTGAAATAGCCCAAATAAACAGGTTTTTGTGACCCTAGGCTATGACCTCTTCGGCCTAGGGGCCCGAAACTCACCAGTCATGTCCTCCCTAAGGGTCCCTACAATGCTAGAAAATTTGGTACTGCTGAGCCATTGCCCTTTGAAAAGATGTGAGATTTTGGAAAGTGAAATAGGGAGGCAATGAAATCCTATGGGGGATTTTACCAATTTTGGACCCCTGTAACTCTGGTTTGCAGAGATGTAGGGACCCCATCTTTGGAATCCAAGTCTAACAATATGTCTTTTACCTGCATGAGACATTTCGTGAGATTCAGACTTTGCTAACGGCCATTGCTGCGATTTATGTACGTCACCATCACTACCATTGAAATAGCCCAAATAAACAGGTTTTTGTGACCCTAGGCTATGACCTCTTTGGCCTAGGGGCCCGAAACTCACCAGTCATGTTCCCCCTAAGGGTCCCTACAATGCTAGAAAATTTGCCACTGCTGAGTAATTGCCCTTTGAAAAGATGTGAGATTTTGGAACTGTAAATAGGAGGCCCAATGAAAGCCTATGGGTGATTTTACCAAATTTGGAGCCCTGTAACTCTGGCTTGCAGAGATGTAGGGAACCCATCTTTGGAGCCCAAGTCTAACAATATGTCTTCTACCTGCATGAGACATTTCGTGAGATTCAGACGTTGCTAACGGCCATTGCTGCGATTTATGTACGTCAGACTCGCCACCATTGAAATTGCCCAAATAAACAGGTTTTGTGACCCTAGGCTATGACCTCTTCGGCCTAGGACTGCATTGAACGCGACCCACACATTGTGCGCATTCTGGACAACACCAATTACTGGGTTTATACCCTTCTGGATCCACGGTACAAACACAATGTTCCAAAACTGCTTGAAGAAAGAGCCAGACAGGTCAAAATGGAAGAATACCAGCAGGCCCTTGTGGAGACTTTAGAGAGGAGATTGACATCCTCCCCCTCCTCTAGCCAGTTGTACGCCGACAGACTGACTTCCGCAAACCCAGGACGACCAGGAGGGCAGCAAACAACACAAGCCGCAGCTAGTGCCCAAAAGGGAATGGTATCGGCAGTGTCCTTGGAGTGGGAAAATTTTCTGACACCCATGCAGCAGCACACAGAACAGCAAGCGTGCAGATCCACCTCCAACACCGATCGCCTGGAGAAGATGGTCAAGGACTACATGTCAGATGGCGTAGCTGTGTTGAACAATCCATCTGCACCCTTCAACTATTGGGTATCGAAGCTAGACACCTGGCACAAACTGGCAATGTACGCAATAGAGGTGCTGGCTTGCCCGGCAGCCAGCGTTATGTCGGAACGCTGTTTCAGTGCTGCCGGAGGCATCGTCACAGATCGGCGGCGTATCCGCCTCTCCACAGAAAATGCAGACCATCTGACTCAAATTAAAATGAATCAATCCTGGATTGGAAACGACTACGCAACACTCCCGGACCCCAACCAAGTAACATGAACAATGAACATCTGTGATGGGTTAGCGTTTCCGGTCCCTGTTTATTGAACCTCTCATCTGTATTACATTTATGACTGCATGGCGACAAAATGCAAATTGCTATCCGCACGCTTCTTGTCCTCATGCAAGGCCTGGGTTGTTGTGTCTCAAAGCGTGGCCTTCTCCTCCTGCTCCACCCTCCTCCTGTTCCATCACGTGTGCTGCTGCTGGGTTAGCGTTACCGGTCCCTTTTCCTGGAACCTCTTATATGTATTACATTTATGACTGCATGCCGACAAAAAGCATGTTACCTGTGCAAAGAAAACAGACATTTCCCGCATTTAAAAGACAGTTTTCCCTTTGAAACTTTAAAATCGATTTTCTCAAAAACTATAAGCTCTTTTTGCTAAAAAAATTTTTCCTCTTGTACCCACTCCCAAGGTGCACATACCCTGTAAATTTGGGGTATGTAGCATATAAGGAGGCTTTACAAAGCACGAAAGTTCGGGTCCCCATTGACTTCCATTATGTTCGGAGTTCGGCCCGAACCCGAACATCTAGATGTTCGCCCAACACTACACGTGACCCGTTCGGCCAATCACAGCGCTAGCCGAACGTTCGGGTAACGTTCGGCCATGCGCTCTTAGTTCGGCCATATGGCCGAACAGTTTGGCCGAACACCATCAGGTGTTCGGCCGAACCCGAACATCACCCGAACAGGGTGATGTTCTGCAGAACCCGAACAGTGGCGAACACTGTTCGCCCAACACTACCTCTGGTCCAAGGGCCCCGGTGTGGCTGCAACCTCTGTATACCTTATTGGTATGCCACTGTTATTCCATGAATAGCATGCCGCCCAAATCGCATGCCAGTGCAATTCTGGACAGCTTGCTGCTTGCCGCAGTTTTCCGTAGCACACATTCGAATCCACATAGCCGTGCATGGCATGGCTTCAGTGGTTCTGCCATGGCTTTTCAGCAGCACACATGCCATGTCTTATTCCAAAACGGACACGGCACCCACTGGAAATAGGCCCTAAAGCTCTGGGACTGTAGAGAGGCAGCACACTGTGAGGGTCTCATTAAAACTGGACTGAACTCAACTGGAAGTCCAGCCAATACATTTTCCTTCCCTTTAACCCCTGGCTCCAGTTTGTGGAGTTTTTTTTTTGCAATGCATATTGTGTGGAATGTATCATGATTTGCTATGCATTAAGTTTTCAGCAGTGCATATAAAACATTTTTGCATTATTCTTTTTTTTTCATATATCGTGATTTCTGGCGTATAAGACGACTGGGTGTATAAGACGACCCCCAACTTTTCCAGTTAAAATATAGATTTTAGGATATACTTGCCCTATAAGACTACCCCTCTTGACTCTTGTGTATATTGTACTGTATGTACTGGTGCTATACAGCTATATTGTAGTATATACTGGGCTGAACAGCAGTCTTTTTATCTGTCCAAACTCCTCTCCCTATTCCATCATCATAAGCAGACAGGGAAGAGATGAGAAGGGGTACCAAATAACCTTTCCCTCTGAGCACAAAGCCGACTCCGCCTACAGGAGGAAGGAGGTGGATGGGGTCAGGCAGTGTATCTGTGCTGAGGAACAAAATCCTACTCTGCTGGTAGCACTGTACTTAAAAAAACAGTGACTTCAGTTCTATTTTCATTTGTATGTTCATCCAGAACTTACAGTGCATACAAATAAGGATCAAAAACAACACGATTTGCACACTCTCCAAACCCGACTGGTTTAGGCCTTGCACTGTCCTCAGAGAAAAGAGAAAAACATCCCTTAAAACAGCACAAGCTTGAAACTGGTCGTGTCTGGAGAGTGGGCAAGATATACATCGATCCCCACCTGCACTTTCATGAGCACTGATTTTAATACTGTGCATTTTTATTGATGTGAAAGGGTCTTGGTTGTAAGGACCCATAATGTGAATAACCTGTTTTCCTCAATGTTTTTTACATGTTGAATAAAATGGCTGGTCATTGAGAATAGACTATCTGAAACCAGTTTACTGCCTTGATGTGGTGATGGCCGACTGTATAGTTTGGCTATACACTGGGTGGCTGCAGGTCACAGAAGCTCTGACTGCAATATCAGACTGAAGCCCATTACATCACTGAGGATTTATTGGGAATGGTTTTAAAGGGAATAAATATGTCAGCCTCCATTAGGGATGGTCAGTGAGATGCAAATAATTTCGGGTTGATGCCGGATTGTGCAAATTTTGTATGCAAATGACCAATCAAATTTTACCTCAAAAGGATTTGATTGGTTCATTTTCGAACTGCATAAATTTGCACCCAAAATTTGCATAATGTGGCATCAACTTGAAATTATTTGCATCTCATTGACCATCCTTAACCTCCATATCCCTCTCAGTTTAGGTGTGCTTTAATGTCTCCCATTTGTATGCAATCTATAGAATGTAGTTTGTCAGCTCACTTTAGCTGTGTTGCATGCGCTGTGCATTTCCAGCCGCACAAGTCCATAAATCGGCTGTTCTCAACAAGTGGCATGTGCTCCTCATGGGGTATTCTGGATGGGTTCAGGGGGGACTTCTGTATAGCAGTCAGCTGAACTATAACTAATAAATTCCACAGAAGCCATTCTAAGTATTTTAACAGTTTAAAAACATAAGGGAATGTTCGGAAATACCGTAATTTATACACAATTAAGTGTACAGCTAATACATTCCAAGAGGTACCTGAGAGAATGTGACTCGCACCAGTGGAAGCTTAATAAACACTTGCTTTTATAAAGAGGCATGTATTATAAGCCGAATGCAGTAAAAGTGTTTGTTAGACTAATTCCACCTCCCCCATTCTTCTAGTCACATAATTGTAACTGTTTATAAATGGTTCTAAATGACTTTATTGTATTGAAAATATAGACAGAAACATAACCACGGCTTTATGTCCTCATTTAGCCAGGGTTACTCTGGGCTATGCCGTTTTCTTAGAGGGGAGGCGTGGCAGAGGTGTGGCTTACTGCTTCTCCCAATCAGAAGTTAGTGGTGGGCGCTCTCAAACTGTTTCTACTGTAACTTTGTCACCCACATGAGTCAGGAGGCATGTGGTGCAGCCAGGAAGAGAGGCAGGAGAGTTGTGGTGGCAGGACTTTGGATTGTGCTTGCCTGTCATTGTAATGGGGGGACTCACAGCAGTATGTAGTCATGTGACCAACCAAGAAAATAACAATATTTTATGCATTTTTAAGCAGGAATATGGCATGAGTAGACAATGACAGTAGTAGTACTGCCATGAGTAGAAAAAGGGGGAGTCTACAAAAAAAGTTAACCAAAAACAGACATAATTCAGGGTGGGACGCCATTTCTATCTGTGGAACATGCCCACGGTCTTCTGTCAATTTTACACATTCAGGGCTGGAACCCACAAGAGCGCTTTTCAGAGCATTTAGGGAGCGCTTGAAAACGCTAGCGATTTCCAAAAACTCTCAGCTAATGTTAACGGATGTGCCAACTTCCACTGGAGCATTTGCGATTCCCAAAATCGCAAGCGCAGGACATGCAGCATTTTGTTAGCGTTAGCGCTGCAATGTAAAGTATATAATCACTGGCGTAATCGCTCATCAAAACTTGCACAGAGCGATTTTGCTAGCGTTTTAAAGTTAATGTACACTGTAACAAAATTAAAAATAAATGAAAGGACCAATCAGACTTTAAGGGCCCTTTTCCACTAGAGCGATTGTGATTGCTGAATCGCAAAATCGCAAATCGCTAGTGATTTTTAAATCGCTAAGGTTGCTACTTTATCATAGAAATCACGAGAAGTATTTTCCACTACAGTGATTCGATTTGGAAATCGCTAATCGCAAATCGCAATCGCTTGCTGGAGCGATTTTTACAATGATAATGCAATGCAAATGAAAATCGCAAATCGCAATCGCATAACAGAATTAATGAAAAATCGCAATCGCAATCACTGGCGTTTGTGATTTGTGATTGCGATTGCTAGTGGAAAAGGGCCCTAAAACGCTAATCGCTACACAACCGCTGGCAAATTGTTTACACTTTCTAAAAGCTCTCCCTAAAACGCTCATGAAATTACTTACAAACTGCTCATACAAAGCGCTTGCAATTGCGATTAGCGATAGCGTTTTGTAGTGGGTTCCAGGCCTGAGTGTGTGTTTATACGCACATGTCACCCACCATAGACTGCCAGCATGTGCTTTGCAATTTTACGGGGACTCGCATAAATGCAAGTGAATCGTGGTAGAGCAACGTGGACTTCCGTGTGTATGCCAGCGTCACCAATGAAAAGCATTATGTGCGAATTTAGCATGGCGCTTAATCACGCGTGAGTTTAAGCAAGTGTGATCCCAGCCTAAATGTTGCAAACTCATCCCTTTTATTACTGACACTTAGGAATTATACAGGTCTTGTGACTAGGTAGATGCAATCTAGGCACTGATTATGTGTAAATCAGCGGGAGGAAGCATCACCCCATACCGCTTTCTGTCAGTTACTCTGCCATGGTGATACCACCATGTTGCTGCTAGCATATTACCAAGCCAATCACTAGGGCAATGCTTCCTTTGTCACTGTAATGCTAGGTAGTGGGTACACGCAATGCAATTTCCCATCAGATTGATCTGACAGGAAGTTGCATCATGTGTACGTGTCCAGACCAGTGGCGTACCTACTGTAGTGCGCAGGGGGGCGTGGCACACCGGGTGACAGACAGCCAGGGGGTGTCACCACGACCCCCCACAGCAGCAGAGCAGGAGGGGAAGCAGCGCTAGAAGGAGGAGCAGTGGGGGCAGCAGTGGGTAGGGGGAAATATCCCCCCCTCCCTCACCTGGGACCCCGCCTTCTGCCTCTCTCCCCCTCCATTTAGCGGTGGCAAGTGCGGGCTCGGCGGCGGGGAGACATGCGGAGAATTACTCACCACTTCCGCGCTCCAAGCGCCGGCAGCGTCATGTCGTCACAGATCTCCGCCTTCAAAGCCGCCCACTGTGCTTCCTGATTAGCGGAAGCACAGTGGGCGGCATTGAAGGCGGAGATCTGTGACGACATGACGCTGCCAGCGCTTGGAACGTGGAAGTGGTGAGTAATTCTGCGCATGTCTCCCTGCCGCCGAGCCCGCACTTGCCACCGCTACTCTATGGAGGGGGAGAGATGCAGAAGGAGGGGTCGCAGGTGAGGGAGGGGGGGATATTTCCCCCCTCCCCACCGCTGCCCCCATTGCCCCTCCTTCTAGCGCTGCTTCCCCCCTCCTGGGACATCTATACTGGGGCCAACTGTACTAGCTATACTGGGGGCAACTAAACTAGCTATACTGGGGCAACTATACTGGGGGCAACTATACTAGCTATACTGGGGGCAACTAAACTACCTACACTGGGGGCAACTAAACTACCTACACTGGGGGCAACTAAACTACCTACGCTGGGGGCAACTAAACTACCTACGCTGGGGGCAACTAAACTACCTACGCTGGGGGCAACTAAACTACCTACGCTGGGGGCAACTAAACTACCTACGCTGGGGGCAACTGAACTACCTACGCTGGGGGCAACTAAACTAGGTATTGAATGTAGATTGAATGAGTATTCTTCTGCTCAGGGAGTTTGTGATGTGGATAATTTATCAGCTTGTGTAAATAGTATTGTTGCTAATACATTATGTATAGGATATACAATGTATATATCGACTATGTATGTTTTGCTTTTGTGATCCTTGATCACGAATATCATTATTATTTATTGTTTTGTATATTTTGTATATATTTTTTCAACTGAACTAGCTATACTGCGGGCAACTAAACTAGCTATACTGGGGCAACTAAACTAGCTATACTGGGGGGCAGCTATACTGGGGGCAACTATACCAGCTATACTGGGGGCAACTATACTAACTTTATTGGGGGCAACTAGCTTCACTGGGGGCAGCTATACTGGGGGAAACTACTAGCTATACTGGGGCAACTATACTAGCTAATACTTTAAATTACAGTTAGCTCCGCCCTCATCCGGCCATGACCACACCCATTTCTGCCGCGAAGCACACCGCAGGTTGTGGCCACGTCCATTTTTTTAGGGGGGGAGGTGTCTTTTAATACCCAGCACCGGGTGCCAAATGCCCTAGGTACGCCACTGGTCCAGACTGCCCCTGATCGATAACAGGATTGATTTTAAGATTATTACTTCACAAAATTTATCCCGTTATCAATCAGGAGCAGGTTGGAAAAGAAGGAAATAATCAGTGAGACTCATAGATCCGATGGGAAGTTACACCGGACGTGCCTAGCATTATTCTCTGCTGCACATTTATTTAGGCCCATTATACATTTGCATTGCAAGTGTGCGTAGCATTACCTTGTTGTGGTAACTCAATGGCAATGCAAGACAAGGGGGCCTAGCATGCTTAACGCATCCCGTTGGAGGTGCACAATCCACTGCTGAACTTGTTGGAAGTATCAACAGGATTATTACCTAAACTGTAGTATAGTAAAACAACCACAAGATGTCACTGTCCGTAAAATGTTGTTATGATCTATATTGCATTGTTATTTCCTTTATTCATTATGTGTCCCTCTCTGTTGAAATAGGGGCAACAGCGTGTTACTGTTGGATTTCGCGGTGGCGGAAGTAATGTAAGTCACTGGGCGAATCATACCATTTAAAAAGGTTGGCGGTGGCATTGCAGCGCAAATGACGATGTGAAAACCCAGTGATGTACTTCCTGTGCAGCAGGAAGTATGTCACTGGGCAAATGGTATCCAGGGGGCATGTCCCTCCAAATACAAATATTAAATGTAAAACCGGCCTCAGTAATTTTACAAATTGTAAGCACCACAATAAATGCATAAAGAATTTCAGCGACAACACCACAAATGACAGTGGTAAATAATCACTGCAATCATCCTAGACTTATAAATGGGCTCCTTATTCTGGAAACTTACAGCCAAGAGTTCATCGGGATACATAACGGCAATGTTCCCACTTCCACAGCGCTCCATCACGTTATATGCAAATGATTACGTGATTTCTGGAAAACAGTCTGAAGTTCTCAGTGTTTGTTTACAGGCAAAGTCAAAAACTAAATTACCCCAAGGAACTCATTATGCGAATCAAAAGACTATTTGGATTTGCGGAGCATGTGACATGTGGAATCTTTTAGTAGTGACTTTTACATCCTGTTTTCTTGGGCATTCACACGGCGTATAAACACGCTGACATTTATATCACAGAACACTGTCAGAGTAAGCAAAACAGACTTTATCGACTTCTGATGCCGACATATCCTCTTCAGCTTAGTGACTGGGAGGTTTGTGAGTCCACATGAGTGCCGGTTCACACAGGCGGTCCTGCAACGGTAAAATGACAGCCTTGGTGCTCGTTGTTTAATAAATACTGTCCATTCAGATGAATGGACAGCTGTCGATAGGATCACTTACTAGTGTGTACCGTTGTTTGCGTGACTGCTGTGTTTTTATCTCGATTTTCACCGTTGTCTGCCCATTGCTTAGCCAATCCTGGAAGCAACATCGTTTACCGCCATTTTTCCATGTCCCCTGCGAGGGTGTAAAACGCTGCTCGCCGGGAAGCACCGCAAAAAGTTGACAAATGCTTTTCTGCAGTGGTGGCACTACACTGGGGTGTGCTGGGGCACTGCCCCATCCCCCCCCCCCGGGAATCACTGTGCCCCTTTGAGTACCCACACCTCCCACTTAATCACTTCAGCCTACAGTGTTGAAAATCGTATGCATCCGAGCGAAGTTCACTTCCCATTCATTCTCCAATAACTTTATCGCTACTTATCACAATTATCTGATCTATATCTTGTTTTTTCCGCCACTAATTAAGCTTTCTTTGGGTGGTACATTTTGCTAAGAATTATTTTTTTCTAAATCTATTTTAACAGGAAGATTAAGAAAGAAATGGAAAAAAAATCATGATTTCTCAGTTTTTGGCCATTATACTTTAAAATAATACATTCTACCATAATTAAAACTGATGTATTTTATTTGCCCATTTGTTCTGGTTATTACACCGTTTAACCACTTAACGGCCGCCTAACGCCGATAGGCGTCGGCGGGTCGTTAGTGGTATAGCATGGATTTTCCATGCCAGTTCACGGAGACTGCCTCCGTGAACAGTGTGCGAGCCGCCGATCGTGGCTCGCACGCATAATGTAAACATGCAGGGAAGGAATCGCCGGCATGTGATAGGCAGAAGCCTATCCTATCGGCCCCCCTGCAAATCAATAGTAGCCGGCGGCGATCAGATCCCCTCTGCAGGACATCCCCCTAGTGGGGAAAAAGGGGGGGGGGGAGTCTGATCGCCCTGCCACATTCCTGATCGGTGCTGCGGGCTGTAGAGCCTACGCAGCACCGATCATTGCAAAATCCCCTGGTCCTTAAGTGGTTAAATTACGTCCCTATCACAATTTATGGCGCCAATATTTTATTTAGAAATAAAGGTGCATTTTTTCAATTTGCGTCCATCACTATTTACAAGCTTATAATTTTAAAAAATATAATAAGATACTCTCTTCACATGTATATTTAAGTTCAGACCCTTAGGTAACTATTTATGTTGTTTTTGTTTTAATTGTCATTTTTTTATTTATTTTTTTTATAAAAAAAAAATGTAGTTGGTTTATTTTTGGTGTGGGAGGGAAACAGATAATTTTAAATGTAAAATAATGTAATGTAATGTAAAAAAATGAATGTGGGTGTAGTTTACTATTTGGCCACAAGATGGCCACAGTCAAAAAAGTCCTGGAGCGTACGATCACGCTACCAGGAACTATAAGGAGGCTTTAATTTTTTTAATTTTTTTTTTTGCAGAAATACCGCGCTCTCTGATTAGAAAGCGTCAGTTTTTCTGCGGAGGACTTAGATCGGTGAATGGGAGTTATATTCCCATTCACTGATCGGGGGGGGGTAACGGCAGGGAGCGGGAGCGGGAGCGATCATGCGCCTCAGGCAGCAGCAGCTGCACAGTCTATCTGGACGGATAGACTGTCTATCCGTCCAGATAGACTTACGTGGTTAATAACATACAGTTAATAATAACTGTTCCCAGGCTCAAGGAGCATACACTGAAAAGGCTATGGTCTGTGAAAAAAAACCTCTCAATATCAGCCTGAGTCTACCTCGGCATTAAAGAGAATCTGTATTGTTAAAATCGCACAAAAGTAAACATACCAGTGCGTTAGGGGACATTTCCTATTACCCTCTGTCACAATTTCGCCGCTCCCCGCCACATTAAAAGTGGTTAAAAACAGTTTTAAAAAGTTTGTTTATAAACAAACAAAATGGCCACCAAAACAGGAAGTAGGTTGATGTACAGTATGTCCACACATAGAAAATACATTCATACACAAGCAGGCTGTATACACCCTTCCTTTTGAATCTCAAGAGATCATTTGTGTGTTTCAATCCCCCTTCTGCTCTCATGCACTGAAGTTTCAGGCTGCTCCTTTCTTCCTGCAAACAGCTCTGCCTGTATGTAATTCCTTAGTATGTGAAAGCCCAGCCAGCTCAGAGGAGGATTTATCCAGCTTGTAAAAGATAACAGAGCAGAGAGAAGCTGCACTAATCTAAATAACACACAGCAGTGTGCAGAGAGGGGCCTGGAGGGGGGAGATGCATCACAGAACCACAACACTGAAGAACTTGGCAGCCTTCCAGACACAGGCTGACAAGTCTGACAAGAGAGAGATAAGTTGATTTATTACAGAGATGGTGATAGTAGAACGTGCTGCAGTAAGCAAGAACACATTAGAATAGCTTTTGGAACTTGTAGGATGATAAAAAACAGGATGCAATTTTTGTTACGGAGTCTCTTTAAGTAAACCAAGGGTCTTATCAATTTGCCATAAATACCTAACAATCCTTCCAGGAATAGAGTCTAAAGACTACTACTACTGCACATGCACAGAACACTCTCAGCTGTAGGAGTGCAATAAAGGAGGTGCAAGGCCAGCGCATGTGTACTGGCCAGGCAACTCACAATGGAGGGATGGCAGAGCGTGAAATCATGGTGAGGAAGCAGGAACACTTCTCGTTCCTGGAGAAAGTCCCAGGTAAATAACTGGGAACCTTTTTTTTTTTTTTTTTTTTTTTTTATTAAAAGTCCCTTTAAGGCCTTGCTGAGCTTCTCTCTTATTAGAGGAAAGAAAACCAGCATGCTCTGTAAACTATGCATCATGGACGTATCCTCCGCTAACATTTTTTTTTTGGGGGGTGCAGCATAGCTTTCAGGCAAATTGTTAATAAAATGGTATAAACTATAAGTTTTTACATCTCTAAACTTAACATAAAAATGTAACAAAGTTCATCAAATCTGGTTACCCCACTTAAGGACCAGGGCTGTTTCGCTCAGATCTGTGCTGCGTGAGCTCTCCAGCCTGCAGCACAGATCGTGTTAAAGGCAGGGCGACCAGACTTCCCCCCTTTTTCCCCACTAGGGGGATGACCTGCTGGGGGGGTCTAATCGCCGCAGCTCCGTGTGGCCGAGCGGGGGGGGGTACTCCTCAAAGCCCCCCTCCGCAGCGCGATTCCTCCCTCCCTCCCTTTCCCTCCCTACCTCTCCCTCCATGGGCGGCGCAGGACGGAGATTCGTCCTGCGCCGCCTCTGATAGGCTTCAGCCTATCACACGGCGGCGATCCCCGGCCAATCAGAGGCCGGGGATCGCTGATCTCCTTTGCTGGCGCTGCGGCGCAGCAGCGCCGTATTGATGTGAACAGCGGGGATTTCTTCCCCGCGTGTTTACAGTTAGCCTGCGAGCCGCGATCGGAGGCTCGCAGGCTATTCACGGAGACACCGTCCGTGAACTGACATGGAACGGCCGCTCGAACGAGCAGCCGTTTCCGTGTAAAACCACAAACGACCAGCCATTAGCTGGTCATTAAGTGGCCAGATTTATACTTTTTATTCCCCTAGGCCAAATGTGTTGTGACCCCCCTTACTTGTGCAGCAACCCCCTCCCATTCCAGGTCCTCCCCTCTCTTCCATGTGTATCATCCACGTACAGCAGCCCCTCTTTCTTGAACAGCTCACATGGACATTAAGCTTTCCTTGTTCTTGTGTTGCTCCCCATTTGTGGCCTCCTTTTTCATATGTATCAACCTCTTTTTCATGTCCGGGTGCCCTCTTGGGCTGCAGCCACCCAAGCCCCAGGCCTTTGTGGCCTTCCCAGAAATCCAGCCTTGCCTGTTATGCATTCAGTTGAAGCTCCTTGCTGCTCCGTAAAGAGAGGATGAGCGGAATAGTAAACGAGCAGGCTGGCGCAGAGAGAAAGTTGTGCAGAAGTTATCCATCAGCGTTCAAAGTAAGAAAACATCCCACCAAGGACGCAGGGAGAGATAAGAGAAGAAATATAGTAAACGCAGATGAGTGGATTGCTGCGCACAGATGATATATGTATAGGGCAGTTTGGAGAAGTGTTACGATGGAGGAGGGAATGAGAACGCTCTGCAAGGTACATTACACGAGCGTATTGCTGCAATAGACGTTTGATTCATCTAGTGACAAATGCAGTAATCTGTTGATCCAATATTAATCATTTTTAGAGCTATGTGAGAATGGAAAATCTTTCCGGATGGTGAGCAGAAGGCATAATCCAGAGGGAGACTCCTGGCAAATATATTATTTTACTTTTCAATTGTGACTCTCATCTACATTATAGATCATAAAAAAGAATGATACCGAGAGGAATGCCGCATGTTTACATAAGCGAGTGCGGAGATTTGCGCTGGAGCCGTTTGTAGGCAGCACGCCTGACGGATGTGATGTCACTCCTTCAGGAAAGGACTGTTAGATGCCAAGTTTATTAAATGCATTTACTGCAATGGTATATTTTTATATGTCTATCGTCTTGTGCACATTAATTGCAACCGTGCGAAAAATGAACAGAATATTCTTTAACCTCCCTGGCGGTATGATCACTTCCACATTTTAAGGTCTAAAAGCCGTGCACATTTTTTCACAAGCTTTTAGACCCTAAAAACAGGGCGGGAAAAATCATACTGCTAGATAGATCTGTAGCAGCGCTGCTCATTATTTACCTCCCCTGTAGTCAACACTGCAATTCTCATTCCGTCCACCGGGTGGCACTCTACCCCTATAGTGAGATCGTCATCTGTCATGTGACAAACGTGTATCTCACCAGAGGGATTGAGAGCCTCCGAGGACTTGAAGAAGAATGTCTGCCAGCATCTGGTCCCCGGGGAAGGTGAGTCTGTATATGCCTCCCGGCTGCTTCCCCAAGTCAAGCTCGGGGTTACTGCTCTGAGCTGCATATATCCAGCCCAAGCCTGACTTACATAGTTACTTGGGTTGAAAAAAGATATACGTCCATCGAGTTCAACCAGAGAACAAAGTACAACACCAGCCTGCTCCCTCACATATCCCTGTTGATCCAGAGGAAGGCAAAAAAACCCTACAAGGCATGGTCCAATTAGCCCCTAAAGGGAAAAATTCCTTCCCGACTCCAGATGGCAATCAGATAAAATCCCTGGATCAACATCATTAGGCATTACCTAGTAATTGTACCCAAGGATGTCTTTCAATGCAAGGAAAGCATCTAAGCCCCCTTTAAATGCAGGTATAGAGTTTGCCATAACGACTTCCTGTGGCAATGCATTCCACATCTTAATCACTCTTACTGTAAAGAACCCTTTCCTAAATAAATGGCTAAAACGTTTACCACTAAGGAGGTTAATGTCAAGTCTAAGTTATTTCAATAACTAATATGACCCCCTGTAACTTGCAAATGTTGTTCAGCTGGAATTAGCATTCAGTCAGTAAGTGTACTAAAGATATAAATATTTGTGATTTCACAATGATGTCACAGCAATGACTCAGTCACCAAATGTGACACATGTGCAGCCAATCTTACTGGGCACACGCAAACCTGCTTTGTCCTTTCTGCAGACTGCACACCAATCACCTGTCACTGCCTTAGGGCCCTTTTCCACCGGCAGCATTTCCGATCGCCACGATTAGCCAACTACAAAGGTGCCACGATTAGCACGTTAAGGCAAAGCTTTATAAGGTTAGCAGAGGTATGTTCATGCTGGATCCACATACCTCTGTGTATTGTCCGTTCTTCTCCTTGTTCTCCCCAGTCCCTGTAATTACTCATTGAAAAATCTGACTTTCAACTAAAGTCAATTTTTAAGACAGGAAGAGGCAGGCTTGTGGTGGTGTTCTCTCTATTCAACACCCATTAAGGAGAATGGGGTGGGAAAGAAAAGGGAATGGGAGGGTGAAAGGAGGGAACCTCGCAGTCATCCCGCCTCTTCCTGTCGGAAAATTAGACTTTAGTCCAAAGTCAATTTTTCAAGGAGTGATAACAGGTACTGGGGGTAACAACATAGTCCCCAACTGTCCCTCTTTGGGAACCCAATCCCTGTGTATCTCTTTCCTCCTCATCTGTCCCTTTTTCAGGACTGATGTACAGATCTATGTAAATATTTGTATTTTCCTACTGAAGAAATGTGTTTTATTGACTATTAACTTTATTCCCACCCTTTAAATGAATATATTTCTTATTTTCAAATGTTTTTATGAAGGAAAATGAACCAGGATGGAAAGGACCAGTGTGCTTTGAATTACAAAACATAATAAACATAATTTTCATATAAAATCGTTATGGTATGTGTGACTAGGGGTGTGCCGGGGGCGTGATTAGGGGTGTGCCGGGGGTGTGATTAGGGGTGTGCTGGGGCGTGACTAGGGGTGTGGCGGGCTTGTGGCTTAACTGTCATTTTTTCTTATCTCAAAAAGTTAGGAGGTATGGATAACAATGAAGGTAAGGGACAATGCACAGAGGTAGGTGGCTCCAACATGAATATACCTCTGTGCATACCTTAGGCAGCTTTGCCTCAGGTCAGGTATCCTTTAAGGACCAAGGCAGTCCAAAACATGTGACCTGTTTCTTCTTTGTGATGCTGGAATAAATGATCTTGGATGGATGTGTGTGTTGGACTGCTGAGCTATAAGACTACATCTCGTGTGCCAGGTTCTGGGAATGTAGGGGAGTTTCTCTGTTTTTTTATTGCTTGAGCATATATTACGCACACTGAAATTTACTGTGCTATTACAGCACAGGGGAAACCTGCTGCTACTTGTTGATGTTCCAGTCCACAGCAAAAGACAGCTATATCACTTATACTGTTTCTATATGAAATATTACATATAAAGGTTTCATTTCAATTTCACTTGGAGGTTAAACAGCAGAAGGAAAAAAGAAGAAAAAGAAGTGTAACTTAAGTGTAGCAGTAAAGTATTCTGTACAGCTGCAAAACAAGGTGGTGACTGATGACTTACTGCTCTACAGAGCAACCTTATCTTTACTACACAACAGCAAAACAAGATCGCCCTTCAACTTGACAGTCAACCTTGCAGGGAATAAATAGCAAATTTCTAATATTTTGCAGAGTAAAAAAATATAAATATGTTTATTTCATTTTTTTTAATTAACTAAATAACGATTAAAAATTCACTACACAGATAGTCCCCTACTTGCAAATGACTTGAGTTACATCGTTTCAGAAATACAAAGTGGTTTCCATGTATAAAATATACAATACTATTTTTTTATTACACATTTTTGTTGTTGAGTGTTACAATAGTATATAAATTGCCATGCGTAGTTTAAAACACTTGAACATTGAAGGCAACCAAAAAACATAGTTTTATATGTCCAAATCCAGAGTTATCAGAAAGTTAAACATATAACTGCATTTCCCTATGTACCGTAATTTTCGTCATATAAGATGCTCTGGGCTATAAGAAGCACCTAGGTTTAGGGCTCTTTCACACTTGGACGCTGCGTTGCAGGGGACGTTAAGGTCGCATAACGTTCCCCTAACGCAACACATAGTGGTAATAAAGGTGGACACTACATAGAGCCGCGTTATGCGGCTCTTGGTGCGCCGTTTTTGTTCGATAGTGATAGAATGAAAACAGCGCATGTCTCAAAAGACTGTGGAGACCACATGATTGGAACACTCTGCATCACGTGGTCCCGCCAGCCAATAAGCGGCCGCTCCAGGAAGTAAACACTGCAGTGCAGTGAACATTAATTAGCCATGTGGCTATGCACAATAGCGGACTCTCCCCTCCTCCTCTCCTGCACTCAAAAAAAAAAAAAAAAAAAAAACATTACTGAGCATGTGCAAACAGTCTAACGCGGCTAAAACCGCGTATAAAGCACAGCATGCTGCACTTTCATTGAATGTCCAGCGTTACACTGTAACGCAACGTGGGCACTGTGAACAGCCCATTGATTTTTCATTACTGTGAGTTGGGCTGTGTTACAGGCTGCTCTAATGTGCGCCTGTAACGTCCCACTGTGAAAGCAGCCTTAGAGGGCAAAAGCCAGAGAATATAAATATACACTAAACCTGGTGCATCCATGGTCCAGGAATGTCTTGTAGATGTTCTCCCCAATCAAATATGTCCTCCTTTGTCCACTTCTGTCACCCTGTGTCGTCCCCTGCCCCTCCCCCCTTCCCCCCTGCATGTCTCTTCTGCTTGCCGTGTGTAAATACAATTAACAGCAGCGGAGCTCACCTAATCCGCTGTTCTAGCAACTTCTGCTGAAGCCTTCACTAGGGGAAATTGCGCATGAGATAAGATGTCTGTAATTGTGGCTAGAACTAATGAAGAATATACAATACAATACAATAACATTTGTAAAGCGCTTTTCTCCCATAGGACTCAAAGTGCATAGTTGTGTCTCAGATTAATACAGGGTTGCAGGCTGGGTTGTGTTACAGAGGAGATAGTCAGATGTTCATGAATGCCAGACTGAAGAGGTAGGTTTTCAGTTTAGACTTAAATGCTTCCAGGGATGGAGCTGTCCTGAT